>NC_143400.1:25423308-25723308 GCF_052110815.1 Crocodylus siamensis
CCAAGGTCTAGGATGAATAAATTTATCAAAAAGAAGTGCATTGGGGAATGCAGGTGGTGGCTGAGGGCTACAGCTGTGATTATTAGGAGATTGGCTGTCAGGGCTGCCAGGTATGCTGCTAGGAAGAGGAGAAAGTGTAAGATCTGCAGCTCCCGAGTGTCAGAAAACCCCAGGAGGAGGAATCCTGCCCCTGTGGTTCTGTTGGACATCGTTCTCCTCGGTGCCTTGTGCAAGGCTGGTGAAGGGAGAGCAAAGGCAGCGATCAGGGTCAGAGCAACAAATGTACGAGGGAAGCTCACATCCGCAGTAACATCTCGACCAAAGTGTCAAAGCTGCCCATAAGAAACTGCTGGGAACAGGTTAGTGGGAAGCAGGTTTTCCAGTTCTTTTCTTGTTGCACATATTAAGTTTTCTGTAAAAGTCATTGCTTGCTGCCATGTCTCTATAAACACGAAGCCATCTAAAAAGAATATTTCAGGGAAAAGGAAAACATTTTACAATTATTTCAATTGATCCTGTAATGCCTCCTGTAGCGTCTTCTTTCATTGCCTCATTTCCCCTTCTCCTGCAAGGCTTCACTGTGAATAAAATCATCTCCCCTCACCAAAGTGGTACACTGATGGGATATAGCCAGACCCGAGAATCAGCCGGGGATGAGAACAGTGGCCTCAGGTGTTGAAACAGTCACCTATGAACCATCAGAAACAGCATTTCCAAAACAATCATCCATCTGCTGTTTTTAGCAGGAAGTAATTCTGCATTTGATATTTCCCTGACAGAAGCAAAAGCAAGAACTGCGGCAACAGTCAGTGGCCCAGGAACAGCAGTCTCTGCTTACACCGAGTAAGGGGTTAATTTGGTGAGATCTCTCCACAGCTCCTCACCATCAGCTTTGGATTTCACCCCCTGGGACAGTTGGTCTCTTGTGGGAACACTGGGAATTCGCTGTGCACCCCCTCACTCCGATCATTGATGAACATGTTGGACAAAACTGTCCCGAGCACAAAGCCCCAAGGGACTCCACTCTTCTCCTTCCTCCAGCCTGAAAAATGGCCATTTACCCCGACCCTTTGTTTCATGTCTTTTAACCATGTCTTGATCTATGAAAAGACCTTCTGTTCACTCCCATAGTCCCTCACCAAAAGGTCAATTTTAAGAGCTTTCAATGAGGGACTTTGTCAGATGCTCCTCATAGTGGGTTGGCTTGGATTGAACTGGGTTGGACTGGACTGGACTGGATTCGATCAACTGTCCCCCCCTGCCCACATGCTAAGTGATGTTGCCAGAGATCTCCAGCAGATGCTTGGGATAGAATTTCCCTTCACAACAAGGATGCTGACACTTCCCCTCAACATCAATTATATCCATGTGACTTCTAACTTTATTCCTACTGTATCTTCTATCAAATTCCAGGGATAGAAGTGAAAAAACGTTGGGCTGTAGTTCCCAAGATGACTTCTGGAGCCCTTTTTTGAAGTTTGGTGCTGTGTTGTCAACCTGAAACTCTTCTGGTATGGGGGCCCTTGCTAGTCTTCCTAAGTAGGGACCAGAACAGCCACATCCCTGCTGGGCCCCACCCCGGGCCCCAGGGGAGGCACACCTGGGCCAAAGGTTAGCATGGAACTAGTTAGGGGGCTTCTGGAGGGGCTGGATGTGTTTAAGTCAGCCAGCCCGGACAATCTCCATCCTAGAGCCCTTAAGGAACTGGCCAAGGTCATTGCAGAACCCCTGGCACAGCTCTATGAGCACTCATGGTGCTCTGGTGTGGTCCCAGAGGACTGGAAGAGGGCCAATGTGGTTCCAATCTTCAAAAAGGGGAGGAAGGAGGACCCAGGAAACTATAGGCCAGTCAGTCCTACTTCGATCCTAGGCAAGCTGTTTGAGAAGATTATGCTGGCACACATCCATGAGGGGCCAGCTGGGGACTGCATGCTTAGGGGCAACCAACACGGGTTCATCAGTGGCAGGTCCCGTCAGACCAACCTGGTGGCCTTCTATGATCAGGTTACCAGATCATTAGATGCAGGGGTAGCAGTGGATATAGTCTTCCTGGACTTCCGGAAGGCATTCAACACTGTCTCTCACCCTGTTCTCACTCAGAAACTGGGGGACTGTGGTGTCAATGCCCACACACTCAAATGCGTCGCCAACTGGCTGGAGGGCCAGACCCAGAGGGTGGTAGTGGATGGGTCCATCTCAACCTGGAAGGACGTGGGCAGTGGGGTTCTGCAGGGCTCGGTCCTCGGGCCTGCACTGTTCGACATCTTCATCAGCGATTTGGACGAGGGAGTAAGAAGCACCCTGTTCAAATTTGCCGATGACACTAAGATGTGGGGGGATGTGGGCACACTTAAAGGTAGCATCAGGCTTCAATCAGACCTAGACAGGCTACAAGGGTGGGCAGATGTGAGCAGGATGGGATTCAACACAGACAAGTGCAAGGTGATGCACCTGGGGAGGAACAACTGGCACCATACCTACAGGTTGGGGAACTCCCCTCTTGTCAGCACGGAGGCAGAAAAGGATCTTGGAGTCATAACTGACTACAAGATGAACATGGGCCAGCAGGGTGGAGAGGCAATCAGGAAGGCCAACCGTACCTTGTCGTGCATCCAGAGATGCATTTCAAGCAGGTCCAAAGAGGTGATCCTCCCCCTGTATGCGGCATTGGTCAGGCCGCAGCTGGAGTACTGTGTCCAGTTCTGGGCGCCACACTTCAAGAGGGATGTGGACAGCATGGAGAGGGTCCAGAGGAGGCCACTCGCATGAGCAGGGGACAGCAGGGCAGGCCCTATGAGGAGAGGCTACAGGACCTGAACCTGTTCAGCCTCCACAAGAGAAGGCTGAGGGGGGATCTAGTGGCCTGTTATAAACTAGTCAGGTGGGATCAGCAGGCATTGGGGGAGTCACTGTTCCCCCTGAGCACTGCCAGGAATAATGGTCACAAGCTGGCAGAGGGGAGATTTAGAGTAGATATCAGGAGGCGCTACTTCACTGTCAGGGTGGCTAGGGTCTGGAACCAACTTCCAAGAGAGGTGGTCCTGGCTCCTACCCTGGGGGTTTTTAAGAGGAGGTTGGATGAACATCTTGCTGGAGTTGTTTGACCCCAGTATTGTTTCCTGCCATGGCAGGGGGTTGGACTAGATGATCTACTCAGGTCCCTTCTGACCCTAGAAACTATGAAACTATGAAACTGTGACATGCTATGAACAGCAGCCCTGCAGTTTCACATTTGAATTCCTACACAACTCTCTAAGGGAATGTGATCTGGTCCGAGTCACTTGCTTTCTGTTTTAATTTGTGGATTTGCTTTTAAAACTCCTCTGTCACTTCGTTTTGATCTCACTGCATTTATTCAGTGTGGATCTCGCATGGGCATCTCCCCAGTATTTCCTACTGCCCAGTTTACTACCCAGCTTCTTACATACTTGTAAAGAATTCTTCTTCGTTCTTTCACAAAACCCTTTTCAAATGCCCTTTTGGCCTGCCTTGCTATGCTTTACAATTGACCTGCTAGAGTTGGCATGCTTTCCTCCTTGGGCCACTCCCCTACTGTAACTTCTCTTGTGTCAGTGTCTGATTGGAAAGCTGTCATCAGAAGTTTTGTGTCTTTCAGAGTTTTGTGTCCCTATGATGTAGCTGGAGAGGACACTGAAGTATGAACTGGAATTGCCAGCATACAGGAAATTCTCAGTATCCAGCATTTTCCCCAAAAGCTGACAAAATTCACACCCTTGGAATTTTACTCACAACCAAATATTGTGAACTTATGTCATGCTGACTTTGTGCACCAAATCCCCAGGTTAACTGTGTGCTCAGTGACCCTTTGCAGAGGCAGCTCTCAAAGTAATATTGAAATCATGGAGACAGAGGAAGAAAGATGGAGAAGAACTAGAAAGTAATGGAGCAGTGTCCAGGGTCGAAGTTGTGGTGGAGGAGAAGGAAAGGGGTTGATGTTTGGGTAGAAGGATGCAAGGACCTAGGGGATGGGAAAGAGACCTGTGGGTGGGGACTGTGCAATGGGAGTGAGAGTTTAAAAGAAGAGAGGAATTGGGAGCAGAGGGAATTAGCCAGGAGTCTTTGGAGCATCTGAAACTGGAATCCTATATGGAAGAAATGGATCTTGGGACCAGGAAAGTGGAATCTCATTTTTGGGCCCTCCACTACACAACTGGTGTGCACAAATAGGAGACAGTCCATTCGAGGGTAACAAAAATAGTAAGGGAGCTTATGGACTCAGGGATGAAGCCTGATACAACGCTTTTCATAACTGGCTTACCTGTTCATACCCAGCCCATGTGAACACCGGCAAAGCAGTGTCCCTTCCTCACATCTGTGCAAAGAACCACTGATTGCTATTCTCTTAAGACAAGCCCCTAAACAAGCAATGAGATGACTCACAAAACATCCCATCCATCTGAACTGTTCTCAGCTGATGGCGCACGCACACATGCACATGCACACAAAGCAGCCTCAGCTGAGACTATGAACTGAACTCCGGGCACCTTTAATCTCCTGGTTACTCATGCTTTAGATAACTGCATTGATCATTGGAGGCACCACAGAATACAGAATACAGATTTTGTATCCTTTGAAATTAATAGTTGAATCCCAAATAATTCACGGGTTTAAACCTCATTGAATTAAATAGGTTTATAAAATTTAAACTGATTCATTTTGGAGCATCACATCATTGTTTGCACACACTGGGTTTTTGAAAAAATTAAACCCAGTCCCTGCCCAGTGCCATAGGAGAGTGAGACAGTCCTGCGTTGCCCCCACCCTAGCCTGAGGCCCCCAACCCATGCCCACCATGCTGCTGTGGGAGCAGGGGTCTGGCATATGGAACAACAACAACAAGCAGAAACAAGTTGAAAGCAGCAGCAATTCCAACGGATGGGCTACAAAGAAGTCACAGCACCATCTGGTGAACAAAGATGCTCATTACATGTCTTTGAGTGCCTTTGTGTTTGCATGCAATGAATTCATGGACACAACACTTTTATTTGTGGTGAGCCAAACTAAACTATGTCCAAGGATTTTTAGTTTAATGCACCGGAAACACTTTTAAAGCACCCAGAAAACCCCTTTGTGCAAACAATCATGCCATTGCAGCGCAAGGAATGGCAAAAAATGTAGCATGTACAAACACTCCAGGAGACCAAGGTATGAGGGAAAAGTTCAGGTATATTTTCCTTTCATTTAGCTCAGAAAAGAAGAAAAGATGAAGGACTACTTGGACAGATATAGTCAAGGAAGCATGTTCTAAGATGGAATGAGGAAGCACTTTGCAATATCGAGGTTTAAATAGGATATACTATATTCAAGACTTATTTATGGTAGTAAAGATATGAGCTAATTCTACTACATTTAATGTGACCACATTCAAAGTTGATCAACAAATTTTCCACAAAATGCTTTTTCGTTCAAAGGGGCTGTTTTAGTGAAACTAGACAATTTTGCAAAACTTTCTGTCAACTCAAATTCCCACATTTCAGATATGCATTAGCTATAAGGAAGACTAGCACCCACCTGTCTGTCCATGTTCCAAAAGCAAAAAGTAAAAAAAAGAGGTTGTGAGATAAGACACAATAATCCTATTGGTCTTTCTGCCTTTTTTCACTTGCAGTCCACTATTTTGATCCACTACATGTTAGTGATTCATTTTAAATAAGAACTAGCAAGTTGCCCATTAAGAATGAGATGAGATTCATTCAACCCCCATCTTGCCTCATGCCCCACCCCAGCCTCACTCTCCCTACTTCGGGTCCGAACTTGCTCCCCCACTTTGGGTCTGACTCCGGCCCGCCGCAATCCAGTTCCAACCCTTCCCCGCCTCCCTGCTTCACCCCATTCGGGTCCAACCCAACCTCATTCTCCCCCTTCCCCCACCCACCCCTTTGGGTCTGACCCTTCCCCACCCCCCTCACCCTGGTTTGGGTCCAACCTTGTTCCCCCTCTGGAGGAGGTCAGTCCCTGCCTCCATGCACCCCCAGTTTGGGTGCACAACAGCCCCACCTCCCTCTGCCTGTTCATGTCCAAAACCCCCCTCCCAACCATTTAGGTCCCACACGGTTTACCCCCCACCACTTCAGGTCCAACCCCACTCCCTGACCCCCCATGCCAGTTCAGGTCCAACCCTGCTCCGCCCCCTCCCACTCCCTTTGGATCTGCCCCTGCCCCCAGACCCTGCTCCCCTGCTTCAGGTCCAACCCCACTATGACAGAGGGGCTTCCACTTTTCCTCAGCTGGCCCCACCTTTCTAACGTGCTCATGTCATTTTATTTTTTTGCCTCTGTGGAGGTGGGGGAGAGCCATTGCACCAGAGGCTGCAGGAGAAGGTGTAACAGCAAAGGGGCTTCTGTTTTAACCCAGCTGGCCCTGACCCTGGCCACCCAGCCCACCCAGCCAATCGGCACATGTGCAGTAGGGCAAAGTCTTTACGGATGGACAGCCAAACAAAGCCCTTTATTATACTAGAATAATAAAGTCAAAGAGTTAGAAGGGGCCTCAAGGGTCATGTGGTCTAACTCCCTGTACAAATGCACAAATGGCACTCCAAACCATCCCTGATGAGTGCCTATCCAGCCTCTATTTGAAAACCTCCAATGACGGAGACTCCACAGCTTCCCCGGGGAAGTCTATTCCACTTCCTTGCTATTCTAAAAACAAGGGTGCTTTTTCCCCAAAGTCTAATCTACATCTACTTTGCTATAAGCTGAAGCTTGATATCCTTCCCTATGCAGGAAGGGAGACTAGTTGTTCACTCTCTTCTTCATGGCAGGTTTTCAGATATTTGAAGACTGTTATGATGTGTCCCTTAATTGCCTTTTCTGCAAGCTAAGTATGCCTAATTCTGGGACTTTGACTAGATCAGGGGTTCTCAATCACTGGGCTGCAGCTGCCCGTCTGCAGCACGGTCAGCTGCCAGACTGGAAGTAGCCACAGACAGGCAAACCGTGGCCCACTGCAGCTGGGTGGAGAGGCCATGGCCCCTTCTGCTGGGCCCATGGCAGCTCAGGGTTTTCCCCACCCCTGTTCTGGGCATGGGGGTATCCTTACCTGTCTGCCAGCCAGAAATTCTGGCCACAGTCCTCTGCAACTGCTGGGCCATGGTTTGCTTAGCCATGATTAGGCAGGTCACAACATAAAAACTTTGGGAACTCCTGAACTAGATGACATCTTTTGGTCCCTTCCAATGCTGATTCCTATGATTTTCTATAATTCTATGACATTGCAATTGGTGGGATTTATTGTAGGTGGTAGAAAGAAACACTGATGAATGAAATAATACTTTTCTACTTCAACAGTGTTAATGCATAAAAAATCATTGTCCTTGGCATGCCAGAAAATGTAGCCCACCACCTTCATTTTTATAAGCAGGTTTCACATGGTAGTATGAAAGCAATTCATCACCAAAAATTATATGTATGACTAAAGTGAAATAATGAAATAATGATAGACCTATTATATCTGGAGTAGATTCCTCAAAACCTTTGGAGTAGTTTCCTCAGGGCAGCTTGGATCTCCCTGTTCCTCATGCTGTAGATGACCGGATTCAACAATGGAGGCACCACACAATACAGAACAGCTGCCAGGAGATCCAGAGGGGATGGGGAGTCAGAAATGGGCTTCGTGTAGGCAATGCCACCAGTGAAAAGAAGCAGGAAGACCACAGCCAGGTGAGGAATGCAGGTGGAGAAGGCTTTCTGCCGGCCCTGCTCCGAGGGGATTCTCCACACTGCAGTGAAGATCTGACCATACGACACAACGATGAAAATAAAACAGCCTAGAACTAAAAACACACTGAAGACAATTGCTGCCTGCTCTCTGCGGTATGTGTCAGAGCAGGAGAGCTTGAGTAGCTGTGGTATTTCACAGAAGAACTGGTTGATGATATTTGAGTGGCAGAAGGGTAGACTAAAGGTGTTCCCAGTGTGCAGTGCAGAGTACATTACTCCAGCAATCCAAGCACAGGCAGCCATCTGGATGCAAGCGCTCTTGTTCATTATTATCTCATAATGCAGTGGCTTGCAGATGGCAACATATCGGTCATATGCCATAACTGTGAGAAGGGATAAATTTGCTCCAAAGAAGCAGATGAGACAAAACACTTGGACAACACATCCAGAGCAGGAGATCGACCTGGTGTTCAATAGGGAATTAGACATGGATTTGGGCACGGTCACTGAGATGAAGCCAAGGTCCACGATGGACAAATTAATCAAGAAAAAGAACATGGGAGAACGAAGTTTATAGTTAAGAGTTACAATTGTGATGATGAGGAGATTCCCCATCAGAGCTGCCCAGTACGCTGTTAGAAAGATAAGAAAGTGTAAGATCTGGAGCTCCCGACTATCAGAAAACCCCAGGAGGAGGAACTCAGTAACAGTTGTTTGGTTAGACATTTCCAGTGCACTGTGCAAAGCCTGCATAGGAAGGACAAGGACAATGGTCAGGATCAGAGTTACAAATATAAGAGGAGGGAATCTTGTGTCAGATACAGCTCAATAACTAACTGTCAGTAGTGTCTATCTTGAAGTGCTGTAAAATTGTCAGTGGAAAGTAATATTGCCGGGAATATGGTTTTTTGAGTATATAGAAATTCCACATATATATAAATTCCGTGTGTGTGTGTGTGTGTGTGTGTGTGTGTAGGTAGGTATATAACCAAACCACTAAAGAGAGAATATTTCAGAACAAAACAATGTTTATAATTATGAATATTGGTTATGCAATATCTCAGTTGTTTTGTCTTTTAATTTCTTTTAATTCCTTCATGCTCTCATTCTCATTTGAATTCTCACTATGAAATCTTCTCCCTTCATCAAGTTGGCAGATGACAGAGTGCGGCATTTTGTATCTGATTTTTAAGAGCAACAACAGGAAAAGCAAGAAGCTCTACAAACTTCAAGGGCACATCAAGATCAGGCACACTTAACACAGCACTTGTGACTACAATAAGATGCTAGTAAATAAAATGCTAGCCCACCCCACTTCCCTCTTCCCTGATATATAGAGCATAAGCATAGACAACATCCAAAGTGTCACCTTGTCTAAAATGAATCCATATCGAGTTCTGCCTGCTACGTGGTTATTAGCTGATTTACATGGCCCCCATCCCCATCTGGACAGTCATCTCTATGCCATGATAAGCCAATACCATCCTCCTGTTATCTCCATGTTGTGTCACGGATCTGTATCATTTGGGTACAAGAACCTGAAGCTATTTTGGGCACAGGATGCTTCTCATTATGCATTTCCTCATCTCACTTTGCTGGGTCCCCCGACCCTAATTTGAGAGGCACTTGGATATGTAAAAGACATTTTCAGGGTGATCAGCTGTGGGGCTTACTGAGTTCACCCTGCTCCAGGCATTTTTCTGGAAAACAAGAAAATCTGGATGCAATGACTGAGGTGGGATTGTCATTCTGGTGTGGCTTGGCAAGACTGATTCTCTGCTATGGGGATTAGCATTTAAGCCTAGAAAGATGTTACTTATAAAAATGTCTTTTGCTAAATGTAAACTTTTTCACAATACATGTATTTTGTTCAAAACATGTATTTTGTTCAATTTATGAGGAAGAACTATCCATACAGGGTGGAGGAATAATTTGGTTTAAGATGTGCAGCCTCCAGCTTTTGATTGAAAAATCTCAAGTTGCTGAAGCACTGAAATGTGTGGGTTCTTGGTAGCAAGTTCAGATTTCTAAAGGAAGCTGTTTTCTTTTTTTTCTTCCTTTGACCAGCTGAAGAATTTTGAATACCTTGCTATTCAAATGCTGAGAGCTTTCCAGTTGAATGTCATTTTCAGGTTCTTAAATAATACCCTGCACACCTCCCTTCTTGCCAACCAACCATATTTAATTGCAATTAAAAACTTACTGCAACGTTCTTTGTGAAGTTTTTCTCAGCTTACGATAAATCCTCCAGATGCTTTGCTTATTCTCCCTCTACTGATCTATCTAATTTCTACATGCATCCCTCTTCTTACCAACTACCCACAGTTAATTTGAATAATAAACTTACAGCAATATGAATTTTTTCTCAGCTTGTGATTTCATCCTCCAGTGCCAGGAGTTTTTGCTTATTTTCCCTCTACTGATCTACCTAATTTCCCTTTTCCCTGCCACTACCAAATCTTCACAAGTCAAAATATCTTAGCAGGAGCTCTCTCCCCACTCCAAGACTGACCTGACAGAAGTAGATCTAAACCAGTTTCTCTCTGCAGATGACAGGGAACTTCACTGGTTTGGAAGGACTGATGCTGCAGGAAGGTGATTTATCCACTTCTCTCTTCTTAAGGCTCCTGGGACTTACTCCCTAGAGCCCAGCTTACCTCTGAAGCACAGAATCAGAAACAAGCCTTCCTGGATTCATGTCTTTTAAAGCAAAAAAAAAAGTTTTGTTTTGTTTTTTACTTTGATCATCTTTTATCTATTGTTTCCTATTTCTGGGCCAGGATATGTAGCAGCTGCGGTAGGCCTATGCAAAACAGCTAGTATTCACTTTGGATTCAAATTTGACTGGTTCAGGGGACAGTGATTCAATTCAGTGACTGATATCACTTTTCCAAATCGATTCGGCCGAATCTGATTCGGAGATTCGTCCACTGCCAAATTGGCCAAATCTCCAAATTGAACAGGCCTGATCCCCCACCCATTTCCCCAGCCCATCAATTGCCACCCCAGCTAGTTCCAGCATCCCAGCACCTTAAAAAAAAAAAAGACAAATCAAGAAAAAACAAGGAAAAAAAAAAGACCCCCACTCACTGGATCCTGCCCTCCACTACCCCTCACTGTGTGCAGGGGTTCTGCTATGAGCCCCTAGAGGCTGCGACAGCTGCTGCAGCAACTGGTGAGTGCAGGACTTTTTTCTTTTTTTAAGTGTTGGTTAACCTCAAAGTTACTGTGCATTACTAAAAGTCTCAGTGAGTGCATCTACACAAGACACTACTGCACAGTGGTTACTGCATATTTATTTAATACTTGTACAAGTTAAGTATTAAATAAATGCTCAATAACCAGAGTTTCTACACCGTAGCACCAGTGAACACCGTTTACGTGACACTACTGTGCAGTAGCCTAATATTACTGTTAACTTTGCTGGCACACTAGGCCAGGCAATATGCCAGATTTTGGATCCTCAAGGTGCCAGTAACCCTGGGATCTCCCTCAGGCAGATGTGCTGACTGGAGTGTGCCCCTCACCCTCACTGCCCAAACATTTACTCCACAAGCCCAGAGTTTGTTGTTCCTGGGTGTGGGATAATATATATTATCAATAAAGAATAATAAAACCAATTATTTGAATACAATCTAGCAATGTAACTGTAAGTGAATAATTCTCACACAGGGAGAATAATGAATAATTCCCTTACACCAGACTCCTGCACCGATTACATTCGCATGGTCATATCCTTTTGTTTAAAAAAGAAAAAGTTTCCTTTTAGAGCTAAACCTCCCCTCTCGTTATAATAAATAGCAACAGTTATTACAAGGTTCGGCCACTAGATGGTGTGGACACAGCTCCTGTTGTTTCTGAGGCTCTGAACCCACTTCTTCAGTGCCACCGTGGCCACTTCCGGGAGCACTGCAGCCACTTCCAGCAGAACTGTGGCTGCTTCCCGGTTGACACCATCAGCCGTGGGGGACCCGCCTCCAGTTGGCAAAATTGGCCATGAGGGAACCCCTACCTTCCCAGTCGTTGACTGGTCATTGGGGGGGGGGGGCACATGCCCCCCCACCCAACTAAGGTGGCCCCAGTCCCCCATGCCTGCAGGGTTCTGACCTGGAAGCTCCCAAACAGCCTACCAGCTTCCCATTCCCTCTTCTCCTGGGGACACCTGTGTCCAGAAGCTGCACAGCTCTACACCTGGTGAGGAGATTAGCTCATAATAGTGCTATGCATACTCTTCCTTGTCCTGATGTTGGCTCCTGAAGTAAGTCTCAGTTCCCATTCCAGTGCAGGGGTTGGGGGGGCTGTGCCTCTGCCCCCATCTCTCTCAAAGCTGGATTTGGATCCTCCTTTCCAGTCCTAGGATCCTCCTGTGCAGCTGTTACACTACTCTGTGTCGGGGTAAACCGAACAGAATGAATCGGGCCCCAAGGTCACAGTGGGCTGGGGTGGCAATCAGATACAAACAGGTGGGATTACTGGCATGGAGTCAGGAGATATGGACCCGTAGCGGATTTGAACAAAGATGAATTTATTTAACTTACGCTTTAGGCGTAGGCAGCGATGTCTTCAGTTACAGTATTAACAACAGAGAACAACAAAGGGGTCTGTTGGCCCACGAGGTTCCCCAACAGGGCAAGCCTGTCGGATAAGTCCCAGGGCTGGTCAACAGCTCATAAATGGGGTAAACAGACAAACAGAACTGTAACACGTAGGTCAATAACCGGGGTCGTGATGCCAGTCCAATGGACAAACGGATGGTCGATGATGAAAGCTGAGGTCGAAAGCCAGGTAAGTAGAGTCATGTCAAGGTACCAAGGGTGATCTGGAGGTGAAGTCAAGGCCAAAGCGAAAACAGTCCAGTAACCAGAGAATCGTCAGTATAAGAAGAATCCAAATCATAGTCAAGGATGGCGAGAAGTCAATCAAAAGCTGAATAATCAAAGCCGCAATCACTGTCAGTTAAGGACACGGAGTGCCAAATCAAGGGAGGAGATCAGTAGGCCTAAGGGCCTGACTGAGAGACAGTCCCCGGAGCACCAGCCTCTGTCTCCAGCTAACGCGATCTCCCCCCAAGGGAGGGACGCACTGAACTTTTATCTGAATTTAGTGGCCAATCAGAACGCTCTCCGCAGAGAAATTTCTAGTCAGATTACCTCACGTCAGGTTCTGACTGAGCATGCTCTCAGTCAGAAGCTAACACAATCTGAGCATGGGTCTGTGGGGAAAGTAGGTCAACAATGATTGACAGGTCCGCAGGTCACCCAGGGGCACGGGCTGGGTGAGCCTTGGAACTTTCCGCTCACCGAGTGCAGTATGCATGTCCGTCTCAATCTTCTGTGTTGGCAGCATCTAATCAAAATTTTGCTCTGACACTCTGCGGTAGCATCTCAGCACAATATGGCAAAATAGTGTTGCATGGTAAAAACTATCAGGTCCCTAAACTGCACATGGCCACGTGTATACATGTGCACCTGTGTCAGGAGCAAATCTGCTGCCAGTGGGAGCAGTTGAGTGCAGGGCTGTTCCTGCCCACCTACCCTGCTTTGCCCTGCTGCAGCAGCCAGGAGGAGCTCCAGGCTTCCTGGGTGCCAGCCCTGAGCTGGCAGAGTCCTCAGGGTCAGGCCTGAGTTTCAGTGAGAGGCAGAAACTGTCCTGAAGTGGGGGGCACCTCCCAGTTGCACGGATCTTAGGATCCCAGGCCCTGCAAAGCCCTTGTCTTCTGAGCAGATCTAAAAGCAGCAGAAGCACACACATCCCTGCTGCAGGGAAATACCGAAATCAGCCTTCCCTTGAACTGGGCTGGGAATGGCTGGGGGCTGCACACGCTGTGCTTATTGCCCTTTAAATTAAGTGCTGCAGTGGGGTTAGGAGGAACCAGGTTCAGACCTACCAGCCAGTTGGAGGACATCATTCAGCAGGACCAGCCATGACCGCTCCTCCACCCAGCCATGCTCCAAGGGTCTGGCCTTTGATCCTCTTTGTTACATGTAATCCTTGTTTCCCACACCCAGGAACAATAAACTCCAGC
Source organism: Crocodylus siamensis (assembly GCF_052110815.1). Taxonomy (NCBI): domain Eukaryota; kingdom Metazoa; phylum Chordata; order Crocodylia; family Crocodylidae; genus Crocodylus; species Crocodylus siamensis. The sequence goes on from NC_143400.1 coordinate 25,437,016, forward strand.
AAGAACTGTGATGGGGTTCATTCGACTGTGCTAAATTCATCAATAGATGAACCCAGAGAACAGCGTTGTTGTATTAGGACCAAACATATCATTGGAGGAAGTAATACTCTCCCTTCCAGTCCTAGGATCCTATAAATATTTTGAAACAGGCAAGTGAGTTTGAGACCTCAAATCTCATTTAAAGTAAGCACCTAACTTTCTTTAGGGGATTTTTTTAAAAACCACAACTTGTTTGAGCAGTGGTGAACAGCTATCTATGGCCCTGAAATTTTTTCCTGGTGATATGGAAACCCTCCCTTACTATGATCAAAACACAGTATTGTGTTTTGCAATTAGTAGCAAAGTTGACCAGGAAATTTCCCTTAAAACACTTTTTGTTTGGAAAGTGCTGTGTTAGTATCACTGGACAAGTTCATAAAACCTTAGTCATGTCAACTCAAGTTCTAGCCCTTCACATATGCATGAACTATTAGGAGGACTACTAGTTCCCATCTGTCTGTCTACCCTCTAAAAGGAAAAAGAAAAAAAAAAGAGATTGTGTGATAACACACACAGTAATCCTCCTGTCTCATTGTCCATTCACTTGCAGTTGACTGTTTTAATCCACAAGATATTCATGGTGCTGTTACAATGATAATAATAATAAACTCATAGGGTTACAAGGGGCCTCCAGGATCATGTATTCCACCCCGCTGCACAAATGCAAGAACGGTACTCCTAAATCATCCGGGAGCAATGACTATCCTCTTTTTGAACACCTGAAATGAAGGAAACTCCACAACGTCCCTGGGCAGTCTACTCCACATCCGCACTGATCTAGAAACAAGGGTGCTTTTCCCCCTGAAATCTAATCTAAATCTACTTCACTGTCATCTGAAGCTTGATGTCCCTCCCTATTCAACAAGGGAGAACAATTGTTCACCCTCTTCTTTACAGCAGTTTTTCAGTTATTTCAAGACTGCTCTGATCTGCCTCTTAATTACCTTTTCTGCAAAAGTTCTCTCAATCTATTTTTAACACGGCTTGCCTTCCAGTCATTTAGCATTTTTGTCACCTATCTCTGAACTTTTGTAACTTCCTCATATCCTCTCTTAATATATGAAGCCCAGAAATTCACACGGCAGTTTAGGTGAAACCTAACTAGCACCGTGTCGAGTGATACTATCACCTCCCATGTTTTACATCTAATACTCCTGTTGTTGCAGCCCAAACTGCATTAATGTTTCTGTAGCTACATCAAATTGCTGATTCATATTGAGTCTGTGATCCACCAGACCCCAGAGATCCTTTTCAACAATCATACTACCCAGCCATTTATAACCCAATTTGTATCTGTGCTTTTGATTATTCTCCCCTAGGCGCAACAACTTGCATTTATTTCCTTGGACTTCAACTTGTTTTGTATCTTGCTCAGCTTCCCAGTCTATCCACCTCCATCTGAATTCTACTCCTAACCTCTAAAGTGCCTGCGGTTCATCCCACCTTCCAGAATCTGGATTTTTGTCTACATCCAAATAATGGATTGCACCTACTGGTAAACAAAAGTCTTCAATTCCTCATCTTGCAATTCATGGCATTTATTTTAGGTGGCACAGTCAGTAAAATTCATGCATGAAACATTACTTCCCCACTTCAAGTGTTTTAACACAAAATGACCCAAGTCAAGTGTCATTATATGTACAAAGCTACAGAATGAACCAACCACCTTCATTTTTTAAACAGGTAAATAGGTTGCACACCATAATATGAAGACAATAATTTCATGAGGTAGTTATAAAAGAAACGTAAGTAAAGCAAAGTCATGAAACAAAGATGGGCATACTGGTTTTGGAGAGGATCATCCCATGTCTTCCACTTGGTTTTGTCACTCGGGGTGCCTATAGACATGCAGCAAGGAATGGGGGAACAGACTTGAGTCTGCTAGAGCTTGGCAAATACCAGACTCCAGCATCATGTGTATCATTGTCCTGTAGTGAAAAATGGTGGCCAGGGTGCTTTTGAGCTCTTTCAATGAGCTGTAGTTAAAGCACCCCCACTGCCATTTTTCAGCATGGGACACTAATTATAACTGCCAGAGCATCACATGCATCCAAATGGCTCTTGAAGCCACTCTATACATGTGCTTTGTGGGCAGGGGGTCTAGTGCTTGAGTTAAACACCCTTGGTTTTGTTTCACACACTGCTGGGCATCTTGCACGGACTACATGGGCTTTTGGCAGAGCTGTCCCCCTCTGGCCAGGCTAGCCCCCGCATTGTGCAGGATGCGGTTGTCCTGTCCTGGTCCCTCCAGCCTCGGGCACTGGACGCTATCAGGGATGGGATACAGGATATGCTGGACTAGATGGTGAAGAGGTTATTACCAGCAGGGGATGAGTCCATCTGGGTGGGACATCCATGCCAGCCAGCAGCAGAGTGCGATAGGGCAGGGCTCGGGACAGAACTGCTAGAGCGGCACCGTCAACGGTGACCACAAGCACCGGCAACCCTGCTTACAGGGCGGTGCTCCCTCCACACAGCTGGCTGCTGGGGCATGAAGCCCGGAGACAACCTGCAAAGCCCTGAATGCCAGCTGCCAGGTGCCTCAGGCGCTCTCAATCAGGGCTTAAAACCACCCCATGTCTGGAGGATAAAAATGCCGTGACTTTACCCTCCTCTCACAGAAGCCATAGTGCCCAAAGGACTAAACAAGGCCTCAGCCCCCAAGTCAAGGTCAGGGGTGACCAACCCCTCGATTACTGGGGGGAAAGGTGGGGGCAGGGGGAGCTTCTGAAAAGCGCTGAGGCTAGCCAAAAAAAAAAGTGTAGAGACCTGAACCCAAGCTACAGGGTCACGGCACTCAAGGAACCAGAGTTCCCTGTGCAGCAGAAACGAAGGGAGAGAGAGACACGCACCCCACTTACAGAAGGGCCTCCCCCCCACCAGCCAGCTACAGCAGTGCTCTCACACACTTACTATGGGGCAGCTACAACGGACAAGGCACTGCACAGCTCAGTCTTGCCTTTGGGCAGGAAGCAGCATGCACCTTTTTAACAAGGTAGCTGCTGTGTCAGTAGTGACTTGCAGGGGTGGGCCTGGGCCCCGATTACAGGGCAGCCGTGCTATGCAATCATTGCCAGCAGGTGAAGAATCAGAATCAAAGGGGAGGTGACAGGGATGGCAGCCTCCTGCTTTCAGGGCAGTCCACTTTTCCCCTGATAGCTCTACAAGAGCGACAGCCGCCGGGGCTGAGACCTGCTTCCTGGTGACAGGGAGCTCCCGCTGTCCAAGGCTCCCTCAGCCACAATTTGGCTCATGTGTGACAGATATAAGGGCAGGGCAGTCACCGTGTCCAGAGTCCCTTTCTTTCGCACTCCATTTTCCTGGCAGGCTTTCATCCCGCTTTGTCGTAAAGTCTTCCAAGGACTGTAAAAACAAAGACGAAGACACATTGTAAGTCAACACAGCCTGAGCGCGTGTTGAGCAGCTCCAACCTCTCCTTTTAAGCCATTGTGATAGAAGATACGCCTGCAATCCCCAACTTGTCTCTCTCTACCTTTACCTGGACCTGCTGCCACACTGTGCTCTGTCCGCGGAAAGCAGGGAGGGCAGACATATGCGGCCTCGGATGCTGACATCCCAGCCAGCCAGAAGCAGAGTGCCACGGGCCAGGACTCTGGACCTCTGGACAGAACTGCTATGAACAGTGACCACAAGCACTGGCAACCCTGCTTACAGGGTGGTGCTCCCTCCACACAGCTGGCTGCTGGGGCATGAAGCCCGGAGACAACCTGCAAAGCCCTGAATGCCAGCTGACAGGTGCCTCAGATGGTCTCGATCAGGGGTCAAAGTTGCCCTGTGTCTGGAGCACAAGACCGCCACAGCTTCAGCCTCCTGTCCAGTGATTATCACGGGGGGGCCAGGAGGGCCATTTGGCCCAGGTCTCAAATTTAGACTTTTAACATTATCTCCAGATGAGGTTATACATACAGATACAGAGATACACTGTCAGGGTTGAAAGAAGATCATACAACTTTAAACTTGTGTCCCATTACTGGGCCACACCACCTGTAGTGGTAGTGCACTATGAATTAATATTTTTTTTAATACACCAGGAGCCTCAAAAAATGGAAGTGGCCCAGGCCTCTCTCGACCTCTAAGAGGGCCTGCTCCTGTCACAGAAGCCACAGAGCCCAAAGGGCAAGTGCGGCTTCCCCGTCCCCCGGCCAAAAGGGGTGGGGGCACAGCCCTGGTTACAGGGCACCAGGGGAGGCCTTCTCAATAGTGCCAGAGCAGCAGAGCAGAGGAGCAGAGACCTGGACCTGAGTTACAGGAAGGTCATGAAGCCTTGGGGTCCCAACATGCTCAGTATCCTCCACAAGCCTGCAACCTTGTGTTATTAAAGTATTAGAAGAGGGGGCCTAATGCTCCCCCAGGCCGGAAGGCACAGAAATTTATAGCAGTGTTTAATCCCCTGGGTGAGGAGGTGGAAGGAGAAGGCTATGAGGATGAATCTCGCCCCTTTTCCAGCACTGGGAAGAAAATAAAGTACGCTGCAGAGAGTTTAAGAACAAAAAGAAAATAACAAATGCTTTCATGTCCAGGCACTCCTCTCTCTCGCCATCCACACTGACAAGGGAAAAAAACTGTTCCCAGGCTGGAAAGGAGCTCCATGCCACAAACTGCTTCACCTCCAGCCTTTCACTGGAAAATCTTCCTCGGCTCCCAGGGGGTAAGAAGGCTGAGATCAGCACCCTCCTTACAGGGCACAGTCCACCCGACTAGCCAGACTGCCCTCAGAGGGCAAAAGGGAAAGGCCCAGAGCCCTGCTTACAAGGAGATCCCACAGGCCACCCAAAGGAAAGAGCTGTCAAAGGTATACTGAGACCTGGCCCCTGCTTACAGTGTGGTCCACAGCCCACCGTCCACCAAGAGGCATGGGACTCGCACCCTTGTTACAAGGCACAGTCTGTCTGGCTAGCCATGCTGCCCACAGGGGAAAAAGGGAAAGGCCCAAAGCCTTTGGCAATGAGACCCAGACCCTGCTTATAGGGTGTTCTACCGCTCAGCAGAACCCAATCCTCCACCAAGAGGCACGGGACTCGCACCCTTGTTACAGGGCAACCCAGGGGTCTGGACATGGTGTGCCAGGCACAGATGCAGGAAGGACAGATGCTTGGACACAGGGAATGGAAAGGAGGCCGCAGACTTCAACCCAGCCACAGGAAGGTCATCAAGCTCTGGGCTCTAAGGAGTTTGCTGTCACCCCACGAGACTCGGCTCCTATCTGCAAGGCCGCCCTGTGGCACAGTGTTGCAGACTGCTCCAGCTCTCAGGCCAGTGGAAGGAGTCTACTGCCTTACAGGGCTCCTCTCCAACTGGCTGGCTTTTGCAGCGCATGTAGTCTCCCAATTACAGGACACCCAGCGCTGTGAACATTCAAACTGCCTGTTGTTCTTGCATGGTAGGAGGCAGCATGTGCCCTGCTTACAGGGGGCTGTGCCACTGTCTGGCAGCTGGCCTGGACCCTGCTTACAGGGCAGCTGCACTGCGCAACACCACCAACCAGATCCATGGCTTTAGAAACAAGGTGGCCATGATACACCTTGCTTACAGGGTTGTCCACCTGCCCCCTGACTGCTGCACAAGGGCAACAGCATCAAGGGCAGTGTTCCTTTTCTGGGTTACAGGGAGGTCACCCAAAGACTCATAAAGAGACAATTTGCCTAATACATGATCTAGACCTAAGGGCAGGGAGGTCACTCTGTCCAGAGTCCCTTTCCTCCGCATCCTGTTTCTCTTGCTGCCTTTCCTCCTTCCTCGCCTCTTCCCTGCTGCTTCTCCTTCTGGTTCTTCCAAGGACTGCAAGAACACTGCCAAGGCACTTAAGGGAGCCCACCCCTGCCCCAGCCTTGGCACAATCTGTGGGCAAGGCAAGAGCCCCCAAGGGCACACTTGCCTGCCTGTACACTAATGCCAGGAGCCTGGGCAACAAGCAGGAGGAGCTCGTCCTCCTGCTCAGTGCAAAGAATTATGACGTCATTGGGATAACGGAGACCTGGTGGGACTCCACCCATGACTGGACCACCGGTATAGACGGCTATACCCTGTACAGGAGGGATCGTGTTGACAAAAGGGGCAGGGGTGTAGCTCTCTATGTGAAGGAAAGCTACATGTCCCTGCAAGCTGATGTTGGTGAATGGCATGGACAGCTAGAGACCCTCTGGGTAAAAATTCGTGGGAAAAACAGCACAGGGGACACAACGGTGGGAGTCTACTACAGACCTCCCACTCAAAGTCCTGAGCTTGACCAGGAGTTCGCCCGGGAACTGACTGAGGCCGCTTGCTCCAGGACCTTGGTTGTCATGGGTGACTTCAATTACCCAGACATCTCATGGGAAGATCACTCAGCAAAATCCGAGCGGTCGCAAAGCTTTCTCTCATGCGTGGATGACCTCTACCTGACTCAAGAAGTCTATGGGCCAACGAGAGGCAAAGCGCTGCTCGACCTGGTACTGGCTACGGGGGACGACCTAGTGATCGATGGGAAGCGGGGTGACAGCAACCACGAGCTGATCACCTTCACCATCCGCTGTAAAGCTGGCAAGTCAGTCAGCAACACAGAAGTCCTTGACATCAGAAAAGCCGACTTTGACAAGCTCAAGAGGCTAGTCGGTCAGGCCCTCAGGGACCATGACCCCAGAGAGATGGGAGTTTGAGAAGAGTGGTTGCTTCTCAAGGAAGCAATCCTCAATGCACAAGCTAAATCTATTCCAACATGAAGGAAAGGCAGCAAGAAGGCACAGCAGCCCTCCTGGCTCTCTAGGGACCTAGCGGACCTCCTGCGGCTAAAAAGGAAAGCCTACAAAGGATGGAGGACAGGATTCACCTCCAAGGAGAATTATTCTGCACTGGTCCGGTCCTGCAGGGAGCAAACCAGGAAAGCCAAGGCTGCAACTGAACTCCAACTAGCTTCAAGCATCAAGGACAACAAAAAGTCCTTTTTCAGATATGTGGGGAGCCGGAGGAAAAGCAAGGGCAATGTTGGACCCCTGCTAAACCAGATGGGGCAACTGACAACTGATGCTCAGGAAAAATCCAACCTATTAAATAGGTACTTTGCGTCAGTCTTTCATCAGTCCCATAGGACGCCCATGCCTGCTATGGGACAGGGAGATCCGGGTGATGGGGATCCCCTACCCTCCATAAATGCTGACCTCGTGAAGGAACACCTTGAGAAGCTGGATACCTTCAAGTCAGCCAGCCCTGACAATCTGCACCCCAGGGTACTCAAGGAGCTGGCGAGCGTCATAGCCCAGCCCCTGGCATGGATCTTTGAAAACTCCTGGCACTCTGGTGTAGTGCCCGAAGACTGGAAGAAGGCCAATGTGGTGCCGATCTTCAAGAAAGGGAGGAGAGTGGATTCAGCTAACTACAGGCCCATTAGCCTGACTTCTATCCTGGAGAAGATCTTAGAAATGTTTATTAAGGAGGCCATCCTTGATGGACTGGCCCAGGCTAACATCCTAAGGGATAGCCAGCATGGGTTTGTTGCGGGTAGGTCTTGTTTGACCAATCTCATTTCCTTCTATGACCAGGTGACCTATCACCTGGACAAGGGGGAAGAGATTGATGTCATATATCTTGATTTCAAAAAAGCCTTTGATCTGGTATCCCACGATCACCTCTTGGCCAAACTGGCCAGTTGGGGCCTTGGCTCCACCATGATCCATTGGCTGGGAAACTGGCTCCGTGGTCAGACCCAGAGGGTTGTGATTGATGGCAGTCACTCGTTGTGGTGCCCTGTGACCAGTGGGGTCCCTCAAGGCTCTGTCCTGGGACCCATCCTGTTCAACATCTTCATTAATGATGTGGACATTGGAGTCAGGAGTGGACTGGCCAAGTTTGCCGATGACACCAAACTTTGGGGCAAAGCATCCACGCCAGAAGATAGGCGGGTGATCCAGGCTGACCTGGACAAGCTCAGCAAATGGGCAGACGAGAACCTGGTGGTGTTTAACACCGAAAAGTGCAGGGTTCTCCACCTTGGGAGGAAAAACCTGCAGCATCCTTATAGGCTCGGCAGTGCTACGTTGGATAGCACTACAGAAGAAAGAGACTTGGGGGTCATCATTGACCACAAGATGAACATGAGCCTCCAATGCGATGCTGCGGCTAGTAAAGCAACCAAAACGCTGGCTTGCATCCATAGATGCTTCTCGAGCAAATCCCGGGACGTCATTCTCCCTTTGTACTCGGCCTTGGTGAGGCCGCAGCTGGAGTACTGCGTCCAGTTTTGGGCTCCACAATTCAAAAAGGATGTGGAGAAGCTTGAGAGAGTCCAGAGGAAAGCCACGCGCATGATCAGAGGTCAGGAAAACAGATCTTACGATGACAGGCTGAGAGCCATGGGACTCTTTAGCCTGGAAAAGCGCAGGCTCAGGGTGATCTGATGGCCACCTACAAGTTTATCAGGGGTGACCACCAGGATCTGGGGGAACTTTTGTTCACCAGAGCGCCCCAAGGGATGACGAGTTCGAACGGTCACAAACTCCTGCAAGACCGCTTCAGGCTGGACATAAGGAAGAATTGCTTTACTGTCCGAGCCCCCAAGGTCTGGAACAGTCTACCAGCGGAGGTGGTTCAAGCACCTACATTGAACACCTTCGAGAGTAAATTGGATGCTTATCTTGCTGGGATCCTATGACCCCAGCTGACTTCCTGCCCTTGGGGCAGGGGGCTGGACTCGATGATCTCCCGAGGTCCCTTCCAGCCCTAATGTCTATGAAATCTATGAAACAAAGAGCAAGACCAGCTGTAAGTGAACAGAGCCAGAGCACACATCTAGCAGCTGCAACTTCTCCTTTTTGAGCCCTTACATGAAGGGGTTTCAACGCGCTCAATATCTGCAACGTTCTCCTTAACCCACGGCCAAGAACTCTGGCCAACCTCACAAAGTAGCCCAAGATGAGGAGAAGTATGGACAGGAGACCTCACCTAGCTCCCAGACCAGAAGGCACATGAGGTTGCACCATCCCAAATCTCCTGAATCCCAGGGTCTACAGCTTAATGATGAAACTCAAGGAGTGGACACTCCTCATCTCGAAATTCTCTTACTTTCGTCTCCTGTTCAGCTGGCATGGTTTTCTTCCCCCCGGTCAGCTCACTCCTACTTGCTTGCCATGTTGTCCTTCCGGGGGCAATGTGGGTTGATCCCTGAAGGGGATATGATTTGGTGCTGCAGCCTCAGGTGGCCGGTCCGTTCTCTGACACTTGCCTCCTGGAGAGCTAAGCCATCAATGGCTACCACTAATCTCTTTTCAGCAAGGGACTCAGCATCTTGGATAATCAGCTCGTAGGTATTCATCACACAGTGGTTACAAGAGAGCCAGTGCAGAAATGAAAGAAGCAAGGGGGTGGGGGAACTTGGATGTGAAATGACAGGAAAGGGGAGAAACAAGTGGGGGAGCATGAACTTGGAGACAAAAGAAACCAGGCACCAAAAAAGTGCCTGGCACATCAATTTTATTAGTCTTTAGCAGGCCAGCGCACACCTGCTTTTCTGTCGTCTTCTCTGCTAGGGTTCACTACAGATTGCACTGCCAGTATGAAGGCACCAGGGGTGGAGAACCACTCCCCGGCCTGGTCACATTGGGCACCAAATCTGAAGGCCACCCCTCGCGTCAGCCTGCAGCGGGAACCTCAGGCAGGTACTTGGCTCAGTCCTGTTGTAACCTGTAACGAGGCCATCGCCTCTTGAGAAGCCGCCTCCTCTAGAGAGTCCTAATTACTCCCGCTGACAACGAACGCCCAGAAGCAGCCAGGCCTGCACGAAGCATGGCTTACTCTGCCTTTCCCCTGCCTGCTCCTCCGAGGACGGTCTGCTGTTCTGTGCGGCAGCCCAGCCATGCTCACAGGTAGGCTTCTTCTGCTGCCTTTCCCTTGGACACCTGAAAAGGACTCAAGAACCACGTTGGCGCACAGAAGACAGTCACGCCTAGTAAGTAGGAAAAGCAAGTGGCACCATGGGGAGGCTCAGGCGACTCCGGCTGCAGCCCTCCTCACTAGCACCACCCAAGGCTCAGCTCCCCTTCGCGGCCACTCCGTCTCCAGTACCTTTCTCTTGGGATGTGCTGCGGCTCAGCTCTCTCAACATGAACCCCACCACCACCCCCTGCTTTTGCCCAGCAGCGGAGTCGGGCCTCAGGCCGCACCTCGGTGGGGGAAAGCCGGGTTGAGGCATGTGGCGGCTCTGAGTCCGCAGGCGGGACGTGCTGCCATGTGGCTCCTCAGGCATCTGCACAGGACTTAGGCAGAGAAGCGGGATTCCAGCTGGCCTTGCCCAGCAGGCCCACACTTGCACAAGTGCCTCTATGTTGGCTGCAGAGCTCCCTCGGGTCCTCTGTCTGTGCTCCGGTGCAAACTGTGCGAGGTGCCTGGGCCAGCGACTCTCAGCCAGGGTGCCGTGAGGCTCTGGGGTGCTGCGAGATCCTTTGCATGGTGTGACGACATAAGCAGCTCAGCCCAGGCCCAGCCCATCTCGCTGCCCGGCCGCTCCCCCGCTCAGCCCCCCTGCAAGGAGGTCGGCACTGTAATAACCAGGTGGTGAAGTGGGGTGCCATTCAGCTGGCGACAGTTATGGAGGGATGCCTCCAGTCTGAAAAGGCTGAGGGCACTGGCTGTGGCATGTGGCTCCTCATACAGCTCCATGGCTGTTCAAAGTCTTGGTGGAGAGCACTTGGACGCTGGAGAGCCCTCGCTGTAGACAGGAATACATCACGCTGAACTTGCGTAATCTGTAGTGTATTCACTCCAAGTCCAGGGTGACGCCCAAGTTTGATCCAACAGCCCTGTGATTTACTCAGCAAGTGAGAGACCTGGATCCATCCTCAGGGGACTCAACACCAGAGGATAGCGCCCGAACCAAGAGGTGCTTCATGAGGGTACTTTCCCCTGGTAGCTGGGCCACTGGGCAGGCAGAAATGCAAGACTCCCGAGACCAGATTAAGCAAAGGCTGCCTAATGTAAAAGCAATTCTCCCTGACTGGTACAAGGGGCACGAGCCATCCCCATACGAGTTTTGAGGCTGTCCTAGCCGTTGCATAGGACAAGTGTCTGGGGTGTCCCCATGGCAGAGGGAAAAAGGCATAGGTACAGAACTGGGGGGAGATTCAAGAAGGGTAGACTCGTGTGTTGGATAGGGAAGCAGGGTGAGTAAAAAGAGCAACCCTGATGGTAAGGATGTTCTCCTGAGCAGTGGGACATGCGAGTTTGAATCGCTTCACTGCTGCAAAGACCCAGTTGTTTTCCTTCTCAGTCCCCTGGTGTCTGAGGTCCCAGCTCACCTTTTCTGGGGCTCACAGTCAGTGCTCTCCAAAATCAGCACTACCAAGATACTTGTTTCCGAGTGGCAGCTGCACTCCCCTGCCCTCGAAACTCCAGCTGTCCCAGCCACAAGGACAGCAACTTCAGGACCATCCCTGTCCAAATGGATCTAGCTGGGGGCAGCTGCAAAGGGCAGGCAGAAATTAAGGCATGCTGAGAGGACCCTCTCCTTCAAAGGCAGAACGGGGTAAGATTTCACCTATCTCGTCATCTTTCTTTCTCTCTCTCTTTTTCCTTCTCTTGATCATGAAGGTATGCTTATAAAAGACAAGTATATAAACCAGGTTTATATTTTATACTGAAAGCTATGATGGTGCTGGACTGTTTTACACAATTCTTTAATATCAGCATATGGACACAAATTGGCTGAGTTATTTGTGCACACATTATGCCAGGAGGAGCCCTTTGACATCTCCTCAGTCTGAGATTGGCCTTGGATGCACTGCTTGGGTCATTCCTGAATCTAAGAGGCTGATGATGATGATTATTTGGCCACAAGTAATTTTTTTTAATAATTCCTGGTCTACTCCCAATGGTTGAAGATTTGAAGAACTAAACCCATCTCTGTCTTTGCTAAGTCCTTCAGATCTCATGACTTCTTCTTTTGGGATACTTAGCCTGGTCTGGGGTTTTGTGTTTGTTTGGTTTTTGCATCTGAAATGCAGGGGAAAGGAGTTTTGTCCTCTGTAAGCATCAGGAAGGGTGTTTCAGGCTGGTTATCCTTTGTTAGCTGGACAAACCTGTTTGAATACTCTTTACCAAGAGATTGAATGCTTCTTTACCAAGAAGCATGATTTGACATTAGGTATAATTCTGCTATTTTGCAATGTGACAGGTCCACTTCTTACATCAATCAGAAGAATTAGTGGTGGAGTTCCCAATTTTGGTGCCGCGCGGCAGTACTGTCTCACCTTTGGCTTCCAACATGAGACAAGATTGGTTTTGTACCGCTTTTCCCATTCCTATTTTGTAACATTCATAATCAAATTAGAAGTTATTACCCTTGTAACTAACTAGAACCAATTTCCAGCAATGGCAAATTAAAAGGAGGGCTTTGTAACGCAGGCTGAAAATAACACTAGTTTTTGTCCCTGGATGCAAGACATGCAGATAACACCTGAGATCATGTCTGTAAACTAAAGGAAAAGAAAAAAGGAAAGAGAGAAAAAGATAAGGGAAACAGTTAAGCCATGCAAGGTGTGTACATAGCAAGTGTGGGCCATTAATAATTAAGTACCTTGTGTACAAAAACAAGTCAAAGACCTGCTAGAGGTTATTAGGAAGAGTAGAGCAGTGAAATAGGTGAGGGAAAAGAGCAGGCGGAGTGTTGTAGCTCTTTGCCTCATTATATTTGGAGGAGACTAAAGAGAAGCAGTGTGTCTGTTTAACTGAACGTGCTCAAGAAGGCTCAGAAAGGGTGCAGTTGGTAAGGCAAGTAAAGGATTTTAAAAGCATATATCAGGTAGCTCAGAGAAACCTCTGTCTATCCATCCTGTTGAGGAGAAGTGTGAGGAGTTTATAATGTCTCTGCAAGGAATAGGAAGCATGTGTCTTGTTCATAACTGCAGAAAGACAAGCAGTTGCAGAACTGGATAGATGAAAGAGTGCATATATAATTAGAGGTGTGAGGGACTAAAGAAATGTGGAGATAAATGAGTAAAGAAACCAATAAATCTGTGTATAATTGCATTCATGGAAACGTCTAACTAAACAGGGCTCAGTGGGATCCTGGTCTCAGTTAACAACTCTAGGTTGAGCAGCACAGCAAGGGCTGCGTTCTAGTCTCGACTGCAGGGACCCAGACGTATGGAGCATCCAATCTTAGTTTAGCACTTCCAAAATTCACCCGTTTAGAGAAGCCTAGATTGGAAGTCCAGAGCCATCTAAATCTGACCTCCTCCATCCAGCAGGACAGAAATTTCACTGATGTTCCTGTACATTGAGTCCAATAGCATGCAAGCACCTAACTGCAATCTGAACAGGAAAGTGTGGAGTGATTCACCCCATTGTTAAGCTATTTGTCCCCATAGTTAATCACCTATATGATTTAATATTTGATGCTTATTCCCAGTCTGAATGTTCCTGACTTTTACTTTCAACCACTGCATTTTACTTTGCTTTTGCTGAGTGCAGTGAAGAGCCCTTAGATACCTGATATAGTCTCCTCTTGCATAGTCTGCAAGTCATTGTTACGGTTCTCCTACAACCTTTCCATGTTTTCAGCGTTATTTTTAAAAATAGGGGTACCAGAACTAGTCTCCCCAAGGCTACTTGCAGAGGTTTAACTCCCTTCCTATTCCTGTTTACTACTCCTCCATTTATACAGCTGTGATTTACCGGAGTCCTTCTTGCCAGTGAAAGGCCACGGTGACTTATGTACAAAAATCCATACAGAAGTCACCACTTTCTGAAACACAGGTCTTTATGCTGTAAATAGAGCCCACATTCTTTGTTCCCAGAAGTATTAACTTGCAGTTACATGTATTGATGTACACAGTGCGGACCTAGGTTAACAGCTGATCCAAGATACTCTGCATAACTGCCCTCTTCTCACTGGCATTTACTCCTTTGTCCTTATTGCAGGATCTGCCAGTTATACCAGCAGATGTATGAAATATGCCCAGTTAGCTAGTGAAAACGGTGAACGTGACCTGGATCTGAGGCATGCTAGTAAAAAATATGCAAGGTCAACTCCCCAAGAGAAATTTTCCTTTTCTGTCACTCAGTCTTGTTTTTACTCATATCATTTTGCTGCTAGTCTACATTAGTTATTAGTTAAGTCATCTTGCCTGCCAAACACAACCAGGAGCTCAGAATCAGTGGGTGTTTCTACACATTCATTAAAGCACAGTGGTTACTGCACATTTAATTTAATATTAATAAGTGCACGGTAACCAGAGTTATTGCACAGTAGTGCCGGCAAATGCCATTTTAGTGATGCTACTGCACAGTCGCCTAATAATACTGCACAGTAGCATATTAGCACTGTCCGTGGTGTGATGCGCTACTATTCAGTGTTATTAGGCTTACTGCGCAATTAGTGTCTTGTGTAGATGCACCTAGTGAGAACCTGATTTTCAGTTGAGGTCTGTTCAGCACTTGCACAATGCAGGGAGCTCAGCCTTGGTCATGGTCTTTGAAATACTTGGTACAACAATGTTCTGATCTTAGCTGCTCCCCCACCCAGACATTTTCATGGCAGCTACGATGACACACACGGACAGCTGCGTCACACAACGACACCTACAAACAGTAACAAGAATTCATGCATGTGTTACAGGACTCTGCACAGATGAAATGGAGCACGGCAACGGCACAGTGATGACAGAGTTCGTGTTGCTGGGACTGTCTCAGACCCGGGAGGTCCAGCTGTTCCTCCTTGGCTTGTTTCTTCTCTTCTACTCACTGATCCTCCCAGCTAATGTCCTCATCATCCTCACCATCCACAAAGATCCCCGCCTGGGCTCTCCCATGTATTTCTTCCTGGCTAGCTTGGCCTTTCTGGACATTTGTTACTGCTCTGTCACCCCACCTAGAATGCTGGCTGACTTCTTCTCCCGCCGCAAGGCTATCTCCTACAGGGCCTGCATGGCACAGCTATTCTTTCTTCACTTCTTAGGAGGAGCTGAGATTTTCCTGCTCATTGCCATGGCCTTTGACAGGTACATGGCCATCTGTAAGCCACTACACTATGCCACTGTGGTAAACAGGGGGGTCTGTTGGGCCTTGGTGGTGGCCGCCTGGGCAGGGGGATTGATTCACTCCATTATCCAAGTTGCCCTCATTGTTCCTCTCCCTTTCTGTGGCCCCAACAAGCTGGACAACTTCTTCTGTGACATTACCCAGGTGATCAAACTGGCTTGTACTGACACCTACACCTTGGAATTCATCATGTTCTTCAACAGTGGCCTGGCCACCTTCATGTGCTTCCTCCTTCTGCTGATCTCCTATGGGGTCCTGCTGTTCCGGCTGAGGGCAAGCTCCTCCCATGGGAAAAGCAAAGCAGCTTCCACCTGTGTCACCCACATCATCATTGTCTTTGTCATGTTTGGCCCAGCCATCTACCTCTACTGCCGGCCCTTCCGCAGCTTCCCTATGGACAAGGTGGTGGCCGTGTTCCACACTGTGGTCTTCCCCCTCATGAATCCCATGATCTATACACTGAGGAACAGGGAGATTCTCAGCGCTATGAAGAGGCTGCTGGGCAGATCTGGTCTCTGGAAAGGAAAACAGAAGAATGTCAGAATAAAAGAAATGCAGAAATCAGAATATTTTTGTTGTGCTGGGCAAGGTTTTGTTTGAGTTGTACTGGAGTAGCATTTTAATCATGGTATAGGTTCTGCAAATTAACCACAGAGCTCCTCTGAAGTATCTTTGAAATAAACATTTTAGAAGCTGCAGTATCTGTGGAGTACAGTGATTCTTTACACTGTGGGTGCATCTGTACATGCACGCTTTAAGGCACAATAGCCTATTTTGTTGCACATTAAAGTGTCGTGTAAAAACCCATGCAATTACGCTAATGCACAGTAAAATAGGCTACTGTGCATTATGCATCACTTTAAAAATGTGCACTTTTCATACTGCACATTAGGGCAGCTTAATGCGCATGTATTTAGTACCTGACATTGGAGGTACTAAATCTAATGTACATTTAAAAAAGCACATTAATACAGGTGTAGACACACCTTGTACATTTTTAATGGTGCAGAACCTATGGTCTAAGTTTCTGGGTCCATAGAAAAACTTTGGAATAAATGTATTATCCATGAAGTGATCTATGATATAGATGGACAGGCTCTACAACAGCTGTGTAGAAACACTGTACTAACTCTATAGCTGGGTTTTTCAACCCCTGGTTGACAACCCCCAGCTCTATAGTATCTATGGAATAACTATAAATTAACTTTGTATAAGCCAGGCAGTAACTCTGTATTAACTGTGGAGTAAGTCTACATCATCTGTGGGGCAATTCTGTTAGCTCTGTAAGTATATAGCACCAAATCCTATTTGGCTAATTCTTGTTCAGGCTATTCCAGAAAATGTGTGTCACCTCATGACCCTTACTTAATCCTAGTTCATCCTGGAAAATGTATAGTTCCCCTAATGCTCCTGCAAAGTCTGATCCTATTTTGCCCTGCAGATCCATAGTAGTAGAAATATCTCTACTAATAGTACTGCCACTCCCTTTTGCCCAGTAGCCAAGTGCTTAGAGCACTTCTGGAAAAGATGGGAGTCCTAAGGCCAAAAGGACAGCCTGCAAGAGGGAACTTGACTCTTGCAAACCTTTCTTCTCCATGGGCTAATTTTAAGGAGAGGGATAGAGGATGCTCTGCTCCCACCATTTGGAGAGATTCATCTGAGAGGGGGACACAAGATTTGGGCCACAATAACTGTGTAGCAACACCCTAGTACCTCTGGATTGTTTTCCTTTTATATCTGTGGAATGAGCCTGTAGCACCCAGAGAGTAACACTATAGTGACTCTATGGTCAGAAAGGCAAAGTCTGAGAGCTGTAGAAAGTGGAAAAGAAGGTGGGACTGAGTGTGAGGTTGGCAGGGACACTGTGGTTGGACGAGGAGCAAAATAAATAATAACGTTTGCATTTTCTTAAGCCATTGTCAACACACTTCCCAAACCAGCCAAAATGAGGATGAGCACACTGCTGTTTTAGTTTAGGCATATTAATATCAATGAATGATGGGATTTTGTGCTGGTTAGGAATTATTATACTGTAATTGCACTGCTATATTTTTGTCAGCCTTTTCCCCAGCATCCTAATTTTGCCTCAAACCTCGGTTACTGAAGATACATTCAATATGTTGGCCCATGGAAGTAACAGAGAGGAAGCCCCCAGACAATGGGAAGCCAGCAGGGGCAGATCCAGAGATGGTGTGGTGGCATGGCTGCAGACTTCACCCCCCACCTCTGACTGTGCCCCCAGTGTGCAGTGAGCTCTTGCTGGCACTTCAGAGCAGCTCCTGCTGAGAGCTTCACATGTGCTGTGAGCTCATCCCCTTCAGTGGTGTGCAAAATGAGCTGTCTTAACTTCTCCACATCACCTTATCACTGCAATCCTGAATCTGCCCATGGTAGCTAGACACAAGTCAATGACAAGACTCCTTTAGAAACCAACACCTCCCATGGATCCTCATAGAGCTAGTTCAGGCGAGTTGTCAGAGGAAAGGAAGTTTCCTGAGGCCGCTTGTAGACTTTCTTGCCTATCCCACATATGCTATAAAGGTTAGAAACACACAAGAAGTAACTTCAGGAACAGACTCATCAGCCTTGGCCACAAGTAAAATTTAAGTTGCCGTCCAAACTAGGCAGAAAAATATCTACATTATATGTGGAACATTTAATGGCTTGTTTCCCATATTATGGCACCTTAAAATGAGTGCATGTGTAGCATCCTACCTATATACACTGCAATTAATATGTTAACATGTAAAGGGGGCCTCAGACCAGTGGTTTTCAACCTGTGGTCCACAGTCCCCTGAGCGTCCACAGACTATGTCTAACGGGTCTGTGAAAGATGATTATAATCAATCAAAAGTATGAGAATACCTACACTTACAATGCAAAGGGGTCTGCACCTCCTTTCATAATTTCTAAAAGGGCCACACGTCCATTCACGTTTTTTTTAGGGGTCCACAAATGAAAAAAGGTTGAAAACCGCTGCCTTAGACTACAACATTCAGTCTATACTAATAGTATCTGGATTGGATTGTTGAACTTGCCTATTCATTTAAATAGTTACAGGACAAAGGGGAGAATTCAACAGGATTCTCCTGTTCAACTAGCCAGTGACTGATTGCAATCCCTGATGAGTCGCCACAGAACATCTCACTAAACTCAGAGAAAAGCGTGAAAGACTGAATAGTAGAAGGACAATATCATGCAATGTTTGCAACTGTATACGGCAGCTTAACCAGGAGTTTGAGTGAAAGGTTGGAAAATAAAAACACTGCTGGCACAAGATGGTAACACAGGGAAATGAGGAACCATATTTCTGGTCATGAAGAATATGGGCAAGATGGAGAGTATGGAAAAGAGGGGAAAATAGGTGGCTAGCCTTCTAACAAGCACTTGTGGGCAGCAGGGACTGAAGGGTGGGAGCTGGGAAGTGAGTTGCATACTTCTGATCAAATGCGTCAGAAACTGGCAACAGAGAAAAGCTAAGGTGACCCCTACAACAACAACCAAATGGCATCCGGTCATCAGGAATGAAAGACCCTACAACACAGGACCAACAGAGACCGTCTGCCTCGCTGAGTCCAGTCCCCCGAGCCCACAAGAGCATCTACAACACTTCATCTCTAGGCACACCACAAGCCACTAAACTCCCCCTCTCCGCCGATCACCATCTAGAAGCTTGGTGCAAAAAGCCCCAACAAAGCCTCAAAAACTGCAGTGTGACACAGGAAGGAGACAGCAGGGGAAACCAAAGGTACTCCACAGGCCTTGGCCCTTGCCCTCGCAGGAAGTTGGTTTAGTAAAGTGTGGAAAGTCTGAGAGAAGTCTAAGACAGCCCTGTGGTCTGCATTCATACAGTACCACAATCCAGTATTTAACAAAGGGATCATCATCACTGCACCCCCCTATAATGGGGACCTGTTACACGAAACACTTGGTGCATGGAAGTGAGGTGCAGATTGAGACTCAGGGCAGAGCCAAAAAAAAGAGACCTTGGGCATGTAAAGTGGGGCTTACATTGCAAACCTGGAGCCTGAATCCAATATTGTTATCTAAAAACCCTGACTCAGCTGTTGCCCAACCCTGGAAGTGACCAGACATCAGAGCCACCTCTCTCGGACCTGAAGGCTTCCCACACGGCCAGAACTGCATCTCAGTAAAGACCGAAAAGTTTCCCAATTTATTCGATCAGCAGCCAGGCGCCCAACTCCCCTAAACCCCAGTCAGCATTCAGAAAATACGCCTCTCTCTACCTGAGCCCCATCAGGCCCTTTCTAACACGAGCGTTCCCAGAGCCTGCCTAATGCACACTGATGGCATGAGACTGCACAAAATGCAATAGCAGCTTCTGCTTTGGCCGGAGGCTGAGGAGGCCTCCACAGCCGTCACCTACACTTTCTTTTTCTTTTTCTTTCAGTTTTGAACCCTACTAAAGATGGCTTTGAAAAGCTCTAGTAGCCCATGCATACCCATGCAATAGGCAACACGCAACTTTCAGTCCTTTCCATCCTCTCATCAAACCAAAGTCTTTCAAGGGGAATGCTTTCCTTTGCTGAGCATCTCAAACCGTACTTCTCCACCTTTTACTACAAAGCTCATCCTACGAACAGCTGTCTTGCAATTGATACCTGGCCCTATTTTACCCACTGAGGTGCAGATGATTCTTGAGATAGGGCCAGCATCCAGCTGGGCAATTGCCCCTGCTTGGTGGATCTCATTCCCACTGTGATCACATCGTGACCAGCTGGCCATCCTGCAGATCCAACATGATCAGCCGTTTCTCTTGTGGCTGCACCTTGCTGGAAACCTCCCGGGAGGAAAATATATCCTAGGATTGAGAGATCTCTCCCTGGCTGTGTTTACTGTGCTCGGTGCCTTAGTGCTCAGATCAGCCCCTCAAAACCCTCCTGAGCATCCTGGTAGTGAGAAGAATGATCATTTAGAGAACTTTCCTCATTTAAGAGCATGAGGAATTTGGGAGGGACCTTGTTTGGCTGGAGCCCCAGTCCTTCTCCTGCTGGCTTGGTGACCAAGAGCCTAGCTCGTCCCGCCCAGAGGGGTCACACTCACGGCTCTCCCGGCTTGGCACTGCCTTGCTAACGAGTCCCCTGGTGCCAAGTTGCAATGCACTCCCCTGGCCTCAGAGCTCTACCCTTCCCAGCCACGAGAACAGCATCTCCAGAACCAGCCCTGCCTGAGACAGAGGGGATATAGCTGGGGACAGCTGAGAGTGGAGGAGGCTGGGCATGGGCCAGGATGGAAATGGGACTAGTCTGAAGGGCCACTGCTTCACTAAAGACAGTGCAGGGTGAGTCTCCAACTCCCTCCCTCCCTCCCTTCCTAGATCAAGTCAGGTTTTTGGGTTCTTTTGGCCCAGGGACTGCACATAAGTTGCCAGCCCCTGTAACAAGACATGTCTCACAATAGACATGGATATTATGCCTAGGTATTTTGAATTCAGACTTTAATTTGCACTCGCCTTGGAAGTCTTAAAAAGAACTTCCTTCCTTCCTTGCCCAGATTTGTATTTTCGTATAGAAACACCATGCTGTGATGTTGTGCTGGACACTTTTTAAAGCACTGTTTAATATCAGCTTCTTGATGCGACATGGGTAATTTCATGCTTGTCAACACAGCCTGCTTGATAGCTCCTCAGGCTAAGACTGGCCCTGAATATCTTGACTGGGTATTCCCTGAATTGGGGAGGGGTACTTGAGGGGGTGATCATTATGATGAAATTAGTCCCAAGAGCTAGTCTTAATATCCATTTTGCATTTATCTGTTACTAGGATTGTCAGGGAGAGGGAGGTATTTTGTCATATGGACTTCCCCGCTGAAGATGATGGTTTGGCTGATCAAGCCCTTTCTGCTTGCTAATTAATTTGATGCAGTCTTTAGTGCTGGCAGCCAGTTTACTAAAACTTTTGCCAAGTGGTGAATTTTCCTTTGGATCTTGGGGCCTCAAGCCTTGGGCTTCTGCTCTGTTACAATATTTTGTAATCTGGAGAATTTATTAGAAAGTTGTTGCCCTGCCCTGTGAGCATCAAGCAGGGTGCTTCTGACTGTTCCTAACTGCTTGTTTTAAATCCTCTTTACTTTGATGGTGCAATTTGCCATTAGATTTAACTCTGGTGTCACAGTGTGACAGCGTTGCCTTTTCTAAATAAACGCATTGCTAATCTGTGGCACGTGGAAGAGTTTGGATTTTAGGAGCTCTGTGT
The DNA here is from genome assembly GCF_052110815.1 of Crocodylus siamensis. Classification (NCBI taxonomy): domain Eukaryota; kingdom Metazoa; phylum Chordata; order Crocodylia; family Crocodylidae; genus Crocodylus; species Crocodylus siamensis. The sequence continues at coordinate 25,458,294 of NC_143400.1, forward strand.
TTCTTCCTTGATTCTCTTGGGTCTCCCAAAAGCCTCTGCATGAGACAGCCTTTTCTTGTTCTGCTGTCCCCCATCTAGACTCATGCTTTGGGGCCAGGAAGGAATTTTACCCTGTGGTCAGATTGTTACAGATTGTGGGGTCCTTTGCCTTCCTCTAACAAAGGACACGGCCCTCTTGGTTACATCTCTGGAAGGTATTTTAACAACCGCTGCAGCCGCAGGACACCGAGCACCACCGTCCCCCTGCTTTACCTCTAGCTTTACCTCAGGGTGCAATGCCTGTAGTTGTGGGGCAAGGCTGTCCGGTCAGGCTTGTTTATGGGTTAGGGAATGATTTGCATAGGATGGTTTGGCTAGGGATGCTCCTGCCTCTGGCAGGGAGATGGCAGAGAGAACCTGCCGAGGCTCCAGTCCTACTTCTCTATGCTCCTGTTCTATGATTTCATAGATGTTAGGGCTGGAAAGGACCTTGAAGATCATCAAATCAGCCCCCTGCCCCAAGGGCAGGAAGTCAGCTAGGGTCAAAGGATCCCAGCAAGATAAGCATCCAAGTGTTGCTTGAATGATTCTCTGATCATATTCCTGGTCACTGGTCTTATTACTATCAGCACTGTGCAGAGCAGTGGGAGCGCTCGCCTGGGCTCCAGGAGTTAATGCAGCTACCTGCCCTCCCCACACTGGAGCTTGTTTCCTTCAGCGTTTCCCTGATTTCCAACACCAAGCACAGCTTCCTGCGGTGCCTTAGATATTCTTGAACCATCTGGTTTCTACCTTTGGAGGCCTCACTTGTCTTTGCAGTTCCGCCTTGTCCGAGCGCATGCTGGCACTCCTTGGCCTCCTCTACATGAGGAGCGGAGGAACTGTGACACCCTGCTTGCTGTTTTAACTTACTCTTCCACTGCTTTTCCCACTTCAATGTCTCCTCCAGATCTTTTGCTTGTCTTTGTATGCAAGGGGCTTCATTGTTCTGATCTGGATACACCTTGCATAGGTTGGCTGTGGTTTTCCTCTGCTTGTTTCCCTTCCTTTTCTTTCCCTTTTTCTTCTAGTTTAAACATGTGACAGGCATAATCCTAGGGTTTTCTCTATGCCTGTTGCATCCAGCATGAAGGATGCTCTCCAGTTTTCATTTAACACCTGATTTACAAAGCAGGTAAGTACTACTGAGTACCCACCAGAGTGGGTACATGGGGCCAGCAGGAAAGCAGCCAGCTAGAGGGAGCGTAGTTCAGGGAGCTGGATGCTGGTATGCATAGCACAGGACTACTGGGGTCTAGCCAGGATCCTTGCTCACAGTGGGACAGGTATTTGCCCAGAGATGTTTAACCATTTCATCCAATGACTATAAAATGCAAGGTGCAGTGGGCCAGTCCCAACAGGAAAGGCACCTCTCTTTCTCCTTGGCCAATGTCCTAACCACAAGGCCATTAACCTGAAAGGTGGAGGATACCTTCCACCTCTTCTGGCAAAATTTCTGGACTTGCCCCGACCTTATGCAGGTACCTGAGTGATTCTGTTTGCCTGGGGAACCACACAGCTGAGTAGAGCCCTGCTGAGCATACTCAGTAAGCTAGTGTAGGCCATGCTGAATTGCAAACTGTGCAAAAATGGAAAACCTGTGGTTATAGAGCTACATACTTGTCATTTATACGTGTGAACGGGAATGGAATCTGGTCCTAAATAAACACCGGAGAAGCGGATATTTGGAGTAAACAGAGATAAAGAGAAATTATGGCATAAATAGATATGGATGGTGGGGAAAATGAAAGAACCAATAAATGAAAGTATAAGAAGTACCTGACAAAAGACCTGACAAAGAATGTGTTACATTCACAAGCTTGTCAAACTTTACTGCAGCTACACAGCTGGGCCAATAAAAGATCTCACCCTAAGAAATCCTTGCCTGCCTTTCAGAAATACTCTGAAAATAGAATATATAAATAGATGGTATATGGCAGGGTCCTGGTTTTAGTTGGGGCCTGTGCTCCCAGCAGCAGTGGGGGCCTCTGTCCTGATTTGGGTTCTCTGCAGAGCCCAGCAGCATGGGATTGCTACCGCATTTGTCGTCTGTGGAAAACTAAGCGTGATAGTGTCTTCCACCATACCTCACCCCTCAAAATGATGTCAAGAGCATCTAAATATGATCTCCTACATATCGCAGGCCCCCTTTCCTCTAGCCTGATTTCAATACCCTGTGTTTAACTGAAGTATACTCAACATGAAGACATGACAAGATGCACAACTTCCCCTGGCTGCTGGTTTCAGTGGTCAATCTCCCCCATGGTTGAAAAAGCAATCCTTATTTTCAATTGGAAATTGGCTTTTGCTTCCTACCATTATTTTTTGTCTTGTCTCTCTGCCAATCATTAAACGGCTCTTTGGCATCTTGTATTTTCATCTTTAAATTGTAACCAAATCACCTATTGCGCTTCTTTTTGATAAAATCAACCAATTAAGCTGCTCCCCATTCTAAAAAGGGTCTTCTTCACCTTCTTCAAGTGCAGACAGAAGTGACAATTTTCCCCTGATCTGGCCCCTGAAAGTGCTCTACAGATATGCATGGCCACAAAGTGCTTTAAAAGGGCCCAATCCCAGAAAAATCTGAACCCTCATTGCATGAGGGTTCAAATGAAGACATTTCAAAACATAGCGTCTTCACTAACTTGTGTCTGCTCTGCCTCCTAGCCTTGGAGCTGTTTTCAGAATGGGAGGGAGGAAAGGGAGTGGAGGAAATTTGGTTTGGGATTTTTTCAGCCAGTGCTGGAGGATGGGAGGGGATGTGAACTGAAGTAACTCCCTTTGCTCCCTTTCCCTCCTCCCATTCTGAAAACAGTGCCTGGGTTGCAAGGGACTGGGTTCATTGCTAGGGGAAACTGGATTCCCAAACCCTCCCTCCCCCCAGACCCAACAGCAAACTTCTGCTTGGTCCGATGGATCGTTGCGACTCTGAATGCTTCCTGCAAAGTGTTACGAGTTACAGTGGGGAGCTACTAATTTGTCTGCTCCCTTCCTGTCCTCAGCATCCCTTTTAAGTTGCAGACACCAGGACTGATCTTCCCAGTACTGTATACCAGGGTACTATGCTCCTGCTCACCACATCTCTATTTATACAACAAAGGTTTTCATTCAAACTTTTTGCCACAGGGTCACATTAAGAGTTCATGGTGGGTCATCTGTCCACAACATCCCTTTTTCAAAAGCCATGCTTTCCCAGAAAAGAAACCTCATGTCTGTGGGCATAGCCCGCTATCTTTTACCCTATCTTGAATCATGCTTGGATGGGATGAGCTCCACCTTTCCCCTAAAGATAAGCATGTGTTTTCTCCTAGGTTGGCAGATCTCCTCTGGTGGGCTTTAAACTAGGCTCGTCGGGGGAGGGGGAAGACGAGGGTGGAGGAATCATCGGACTGCCAGACCAAGCAACGCCCACAAGTACAGCCCAGCCTAGACCAACGAGTGAATCGTATACACAGGTAAGCTACAGGGGCTAGGGCAATGCTGTGATTAGAGGGCCAGTGCACACATCCACAGGAGGCCTCAAATGCCTCTACACAAACACTCATAGTATGGGAAACAAGCATGAGGAACTCATCCTCCTGCTAGCTGACACCAACCCGGACATAGTGGGGATCACTGAAACGTGGTGGGACTCAACGCATGACTGGGCGGTGAATATCAAGGGCTATAGGCTGTACAGGAGGGACAGGGAGGAAAGGTGGGGGCATGGCACTCTACATTAAGGAGGAATACACATCCTCATCAATTAATAAGGAATCAGAAGAAGGGCACTCTGAAGTGCTTTGGGTTAGAGTACAAGGCATCGAGAGGAAAGAGACTTAACAGTGGGGGTCTACTACAGACCTCCCAACCAACGGGAAGAGCTCGACCAGGAATTCTTAGGTCAGCTCACAGAGGCAGTGAAGTCTAAGGATGTGGTAGTCATGGGGAACCTGAACTTCCCAGACATCTGCTGGGAAGAGCAGTCAGCCAGGTCTGACCGCTCACATAGGACCCTAGCCCAAATGCAGGACCTCCATCTAACCCAGGAGGTGCACAGCCCCACCAGGGGGGATGCCTTGTTGGACGTAGTGCTGGCCACGGGTGATGACCTGGTGCGGGGGCTGCGGGTGCTCGACCACCTGGGCGACAGCGATCATCGCCTGCTGGAATTCACCATCCAGCGCAAGGTGGCAAAGGCCTGCAGCAAGGCAGCAGCCCTAGATTTCAGGAGAGCAAACTTCAGTGAGCTAAGGAGAATAGTCAGGGAAGCACTGAGGTCCTGGAGGGGAGGGGAGCCAGGTGTCCAAGGAGAGTGGTCGCTCCTTAAGGAGACGATCCTCCAAGCCCAAAGGGAGATAATCCCAACGAGGATCAAAGGGAGCCGGAGGGCACAGAAGCCCCCATGGCTCACCAAAAGCATCCGGGAATGTCTCCTAGCTAAAAGGGAGGCGTACACCCAATGAAAAGGAGGGGACATCACCAGGAAGGACTATACTGAAGTTGCTCGGGGATGCAGGGGGGCGGTCAGGAAAGCCAAGGCAGAGATGGAACTGGGACTAGCTTCCCAGATTAAGGACAATAGGAAGTCCTTCTTTAAATACATAGGGGGTAAAAAGAAGGTTTCGGGTAATGTGGGGCCCCTGCAGGACACGTTAGGAAATTTGGTCGTCACACCAGACGACAAAGCCGACATATTTAACGATTTCTTTGCCTCCATCTTCCTAAGCAGGGACCGGAACAGCCACCCCCCCGCTGGGTCCCCCTCAGGCCCCAGGGGAGGCACACCTAGGCCAAGGGTTAGTGAGGAACTAGTTAGGGAGCTTCTGGAGGGACTGGACATATTCAAGTCAGCCGGTCCGGACGATCTCCACCCTAGAGTTCTAAAGCAATTGGCTGAGGTCATTGCAAGTCCCCTGGCACGGCTGTACGAGCGCTCGTGGTGCTCTGGTGTGGTGCCAAAGGACTGGAAGAGGGCCCCATGGACAACTCTCTAAAATTTGCCAGGCATCCTGTTTGTGCCTTACTGCAATCGTATGCCAGTTTAATAACTATGCAATTGTGTGCCAGCCTAGTCCTGCACTCAGTCTTGGTCAGGGTCTGTACAGCACTTGGTACAACAGTGCCCTGATTTTAGCTGCCCTCCAATACTTCCTTATGACACCTAATGATGACTATCACTGACTCACATGTTGTAACAGGAGTTTGTGCCAGTGCGATGGAGTATGGGAATGGCACAGAGGTGACAGAGTTTGTGCTGCTGGGACTGGCCCAGACCAGAGAGGTCCAGCTCTTCCTCTTGATTTTGTTTCTCATCTTCTACTCATTCATCCTCCCAGCTAACATCCTCATCATACTCACCATCTGGGTGGACCCCCACCTGGACTCTCCCATGTATTTCTTCCTGGCCAACTTGGCTTTTCTGGATATTTGCTACTGCTTCATTACCCCTCCAAGGATGCTGGCCGACTTCTTTGCCCAACACAAGGCTATCTCCTATGGGGCCTGCATAACCCAGCTATTCTTCCTCCATTTCTTAGGAGGGGCTGAGATCTTCCTGCTGATCTCCATGGCCTTTGATAGGTATGTGGCTATCTGTAAGCCCTTGCACTATACCACTGTGGTGAACAGAGGTGTCTGCTGGGCCCTGGTGGTGGCTGCCTGGATAGGAGGGCTGATTCACTCCACCATCCAGGTTGCCCTCATTGTTCCTCTCCCTTTCTGTGGCCCCAATGAACTAGACAACTTCTTCTGCGATGTCACCCAGGTGATCAAGCTGGCCTGCACTGACACCTACCAGCTGGAGTTTGTCATGTTCATCAACAGTGGCCTAGTCATCTTTGCATGCTTCCTCCTCCTGCTGATCTCCTACGGGACCCTACTGGTCCGGCTCAGGGTAAGCTCCTCCCATGGAAAGAGTAAAGCAGCCTCCACCTGTGTCACCCACATCATCATTGTCTTTGTCATGTTTGGCCCAGCCATCTACATCTACTGCCGGCCCTTCCGTAGCTTCCCCATGGACAAGGTGGTGGCTGTCTTCCACACTGTGGTCTTCCCCCTCATGAATCCCATGATCTACACACTGAGGAACAGGGAGATCCTCAGTGCTGCAGCAAGGGTATTGGCCACATATGGGGTCTGGAGAAAAGAATAAAATGGAGTCAGAATAAAAATCTATCGGGTCTGAGATATTTTTGACACGCGGGGTCCGATTTTGATTTGAGTGACATTGCAGACATACTGTACTATTGCCATAGGATTTATGGACCTGAGAGAGAGAGAATTTAATTGGAAAAAGCTCATTTCTTAGGTTCCGCTCAATTTTGTGGCTTCAATGAAAGTTTCATCCAGTCGCAATGACATTTGTGGAGCTTGTCCTTGGCTGCCTTGCCAGACCATAACATTCAGGCTGTAGAGCAAGAAATGTGGACATTTTGGAAGCCTTGGGGAGCCATACCTAGAGCCCTCGGGGTCTAGGCTATTATGGCTGCCGAAGGAAACTTGGAAGTTGTGAATCTAAGTTTTTGAGAGGTCTCCGGTCTTCTAGACTCGTGATGATCCTGTAAATCCTTGGACAGTCTTTCAAAACTAGCAGCTTCAAGAAAGCTCTGTCATATGGGCTGGCCTAGGTGAGGGCCTCACCTTAGAGATTTCCTGTTTCTATATGCTGCCTGGATAGACTTGTGCCCACTGGACTTGGGAGTCTAGAAATCCTGTAGCCCTTGGTCCTGGAACAGTTGCATGGTATGGAGATAGCAAAAGCCACATGCCTGATCTATAGATTAACTGCAATATCTGTAACAGTGCTCCTCACCTTTTTTTAGACTCAGTGAACACCTGCTGTGTTGGGAAAAGAAGTCAGCCAGCATCTGTGGGCAGGAACCCTCTCTACACCCAAGGCCCCCTTCAGAAAATGCTAGCTTTTAGCTTGGACTAGATGACCTCCTGAGGTCCCTTCTAACCCTAACTTTCTATGATTCTGTGATTAGTTCCCTGTTCACTATGCCCATACCCTTCATGATTTTATAACCCTCTATAATATTCCTCCTTAGCCTTCTCCTTTCCAAACTGAAGCATCCTAGTCTTTTCAGCCTGTCCTGGTATGGCAGCTGCTCCATACACTTGATCATCTTGACTGAACTTCTGTGAACCTTTTTTCATTCCGCTACATCCTTTTTTAGATGCAGAAACCAGAACGACAGACAGTGCACAAAGTTGGTGCACCGTGGATTTGTATAGTGACATGATCATATAACCACAGAAAAGTAGGACTAGAAGGGACCTCTGGAGGACATCTCGTCCAACCCCATGTCAAAAGGGGGGCGGGGGTGGGCATATTTTTCTCAAGGCCTGGTCCTTTTCAAATATAGGCTGTTCCTGGATGCTAATCAGTTCCCGTGTGGGAAACTTTGTAACATTGGCGAAGCAGTAAATGATGAGATGGGCAAAAACCTGCTGTTGTACTATGCCAAGTGTATAAATGTAGGCACATTAGACTATGTATGTGGAAACATTTCAGTTTCATTAGCATGCTACGCTGAGCTGTGCTACTTAATTCAGAAAAGGTCTTTGATTTTAAAGTAATGGGGGGCAGCCTTAATTAAAACAACACTGGTTGGTTCTCAAAGGACTGGGATTGAGGGGGCCAGGAAGTTAGGACTTGTAGGTCCCATGGCCAGCCTTGGCCTCTTCCCCTTCCTCCTGTTGTGATTCTCATCTCCCTGAGGTTACTCCTACAGGTCTTGGGTCCCAATGGCTAACAAGTGCTTTGGTGCTGAGCTACTGTTGTGCTCCCTGGGGCCTCACCAGCACAGGAAGCCCGGGCCTGTATCTTCTCCATACCAGAAAGAATATAGCAGTGGGGACCCAGTGGAAGAGAGCTACAAGGCAGGCCAGGGTGAAGATGGGACCGTCTTGAGAGTGCCCCATGCTGCCAAAGGCAGGACAAGGTATTAAGGTAAGTCTGTGTTGGTCCTGCCCTTCCCAGGATTTCTTTCTTTCTATTTCCCTTCTGTCCTCCTACCTTTCATTCTCCACTATCCTCCTCCCTCTGTGTGGTCCCCAGTGCCTCTTCGTCCCCTCTTGCAGCCTCCATGCTACTCCACTTTCTAACAGCTAGGTAGACTTGGTCAGGAAAGGGTTGAAGTTGACTGTGACAGTGAGGAGGAGCTCTAATATCACAATGAAAGCAGGGAATATATTATCTATTTTTTTGTTTTGTTTTGCTGGAAAACGGGAGCTGCAGATACCAAACTGTTTCATCCCAGCAGGTCAGTTTTACTAGCCACTTTAAAAGGTTTAACATGTCTTTAAAATCCAGGTTGCCAACTTTAATAATTCTGAAGCAAAATACACGACAGTTTACTTTGAAACAACTTTTTACTGATAGATTTCTTTTATTTCACTTTTTCAAATAAAAGTGGGGAAAAAAACAAACAGTGTACATTAAGGAGTTTCCTTCCAATGTATTTGCTAAGGTACGGCTTTGATTTTCATCCGGAATCAGAACTCTATTTTTTCTTGCTTAAGTTTCAACATTGACAACCAAAACATCGGCTCCTCACCTACCTCTACTCCATTATACCAAAGTGCATAACTATCCAGTCGTGTAAGGGCCTGAAGCTTCAAGAGTTTACCTGCATTCTTATTGTTCAGAGAATCATAGAAAAGAAGAGGTGGAAGGGACCTCAGGAGGTCATCTAATCCAGCCCCCTGCCCATGCTACAAAAAAAAAGTGTCTGTATAATCTATTTTTAAAAACCTAAGGCACAACCTTCTTACACAACTACCATGCACAATGCCAGAAACATCAGAAATACCCTTTAACTTAAACCATATTTGGGGGACGGGGACAGCTCCCAGCTCTGCTCCAGCCTCTGTCTCCACTGACTCGCTCAGGCTCATTACATTGTTATCTCATGTTGAATCCTTTAATTCTTTACATCTTAATTTTAAATTTCATTTATTGAAATGAACATTTAAATAAATGAACGCATGAATGAAAACATGGCCAAAAATGCTATAATTGCAAATGAAGGAGTGGTGAATATATCTAAGAAGAAATAAAGGAATAGATACCATTACAGAGGAAGGAATATTGAATATTTCTTTACCTGTAATTGTATATAATACAGAAATTATATATAAATGAATAAATTTGTGTGTGTGTGTGTGTGTGTGTATAAAAGGTGCAGTGACAGTTATTGCAAATAAATAAAGTATATAATATAATCAATGAAGAAATAAATACATGAATGTATAAATAAATGAGAGATATATGATTGGAAAGAGAAATGGTTTAAAAGTTAATGGACATATATGGGATTCACTGACTGAATGAACACAAGTGGTAAGGACTAAATCAGTCATTAAATGAATAGCTGAAAGAATTAATACCTCTTTAATTCAGCACATCCCCAAAGGAATGAATATCTCTAGTAATCCATGTAATTCAAATATCCACAAGAACACCCATGAGATCCAACAGCAAACTTAGCATCTTTAGTGCATAGTCCATAGATCTACAAAAAAATGCCACCGGAAAAGAGCAGGAGAGAATGGAGGGTGTCCCCAGTACCTTGAACCCCTCCAGTGGCAAGTAATGGGTTTAGAGAAAAATATGTGAAGGAATCAATTCACAAAGGAATACAAATGTTATACTTAAAACAAACTAATGAGCTGAATATAGAACAAGATGGTGCATTAAAAGACTGCATGCCATAAATATGACATTAAATATGCAGGACCCAATGCAGAAATTCAGCCAGGAAGGAAGGAAGGAAGAAGCTTTACTTTAGGGGTGTCAAACATAGGGCCCACGGGCTGGATCAGGCCTTCAGGGGCATGGCCTGCCACAGAATCCAGGGACCTTCTGCCCTGGTGGACATGGATGTGGCAGAAGGGTGAGTGAGGGCTGATACAGTCCTGATCACTCTCCAACTGGTTTACTCATCACTAGTGCCATGGCCCTATCTCCTCAGCCACCCTACGGTGAAGCCATCACCTCTTGATGCTTCGTAGCAAAGCCAGAGCTGGCACTGCAGCACGGGGTATGTGGTGGTGGCAGTGGCAGCTCTGGCAAAGAGCATGTGGAAACCAGAGCTGCTGCTGCTGGGGCTGGAGCTGGAGGTGCTGCTACTGCTGCCACATGCCATTGGGCTGGAGCCAGAGCTGCTGCCGCATGCTTCAGGCTGGATCTGGCCAGCAAAGAGCCCTATGGTCTGGATCTGGCCTAGTTCATGAGCCAGGTTTAGGACCCCTTCCTTACTTAGTGGATAAATCCATGCATAAATAAATGACTACTTTAGTACATGAATGAATAACAAATGAATAGCTGATGGCAATAATAACTGAAAGCATAACACAAAAAGGGAATGAGAGAGAAGGGTTCAAATCAAAGTTTTCCCGATGGTGCTTTCCCTGCAGTGAGGATCACTCGTGGAGATGTATCTTCAAGCAGAGAGTAAGGCAAACCTTGCATCTCCCTCTGTGTTTGAACTCAGCCAGATTCTGCGCCCCCCCCAACCCAGACACAATTGCAGTGGAGTCTGGAACTCCTAGCATAATGCAGAGCCAGCCTCAGTTAGGGTCTGTGCAGCACTGTGCATACAAGGGACCCTCTACTTTGTCAGGATCTGTGCAACCCTCAAACGATGGAACCCATCTCTTGCCTGACATTTGACTCGACATTCTCAGGCCTAATAAATTATGGCAATAACCCCTCTGTATTGTTACAGGGCTCGGCATTGACAAAGATGGAACATGGGAACAGCACAGAGGTGACAGAGTTTGTACTGCTTGGGTTATCACAGACCAGAGAGGTCCAGCTCTCCCTCTTCATGTTCTTCTTTCTCTTCTATGTCATTATTCTGCCTGGGAATGTCCTCATTATCCTCACCATTCATTGGGACCACCACCTGGGCTCCCCCATATATTTCTTTCTGGCCAATCTGGCTTTTCTGGACCTCTGCTACTGCTTCGTCACCCCTCCAAAGATGCTGGTCCATTTCTTCTCGCACCACAAAGTCATCTCCTACAAAGGCTGCATAGCCCAGCTCTTCTTCCTCCACTTCCTGGGGGGGTCTGAGATCAACCTACTCATGGGCATGGCCTTTGACAGGTACTTGGCCATTTGCAAGCCTTTGCACTACAGCACCATGGTGAACAAGGGGTTCTGCTGGGCCCTGGTGGGAGCTTCATGGGCAGGAGGTTTCATTCACTCCATCATCCAAGTCATTCTTATTGTCCATCTCCCCTTTTGTGGCCCTAATGAGCTGGACAACTTCTTCTGTGATATCACCCAGTTGGTTAAGCTTGCCTGTACCAACACCTACCAGATCGAGTTTGTGATGTTTGTCAACAGCGGAGTCACCACATTGGTGTGCTTCCTGCTTCTGCTGATCTCCTATGGGGCCCTGCTGGTCCGATTGAGGGCAGGCTCGTCCCATGGGAAGAGCAAAGCAGCCTCCACCTGTGTCACCCACATCATCATTGTCTTTGTCATGTTCGCCCCAGCCATCTACATCTACTGCCGGCCCTTCCGTAGCTTCCCCATGGACAAGGTGGTGGCCGTCTTCCACACCGTGGTCTTCCCCCTCATGAATCCTACGATCTACACATTAAGGAACAGGGAGATCCTCAGTGCCATGAAGAGGATGTTGGGTAGATAAGGGCTCTGGAGAAGGAAATGGAAGTGTGACCGAATGTAATGTGTTAGGAATGGAATATTGTTGAAGTCCGGGAAAAAAAAGCTGAGGTTGGAGTTGCTCCAGAGTTGCCTTCTAGTAATGGTATAAAGTCTATGAAGTAAATCAGTGGAGCACTGCTGAAGTATGTGTGGAGTAGTGGTGTAGCAACTTGGTAATTTCTGGGGACTAACCTGGTAATATCCATAGTGTAATTTTGCTGTGATTTGTATCTTTGTATATAATTATTTTGTATAATTTATTGACAAAATTTCTGTGTCCTTGGAGTACCTCTGGAGCATCTCTGTCATATACATAGAGTGTCTCTACAGTATTTGATTAGTATCTATTGAGTAGAGCTATATTCTAAGTCTATATAAGCCATGCAGTAACTTCACAGTAGTAACTGTAGAGTAAATCTACAGTATGGGGCGGGGGGAGGTGTAAATAGCTGTAATAGCTGTGGACTAGACATGTGGGTAAAAATCAGATTTTACCTAAAGGCATCCAAGTGCTACTTACACTTTCAAAAGTAGTTGTGTATGCGGCATTTTTGTAGCTTACTTATTTCATATCCTGTTCTCACCTGTGTACTGAGTCTATTCCATTTACCAAAGAGCCTGTTAGTCACAGGAAAAGGCCAGCTAGCGATTGATTGACATTGAAGAAAAAGGGGTCACTCAATGACCTGACAGTTATGTCACTCATTTAGGATGGGGGAGAAATTAGTTTCATTCTTCACCTCAGAGGATATGTACTCACCACTCCCACAGCCCAAGTAAAAGCTTAAAAGGCAAGGTTAAATGGTGCCCTGGCCTGGCCCTGGACTTACATTAGACACCTATACATGTTCCAGGTGCATAAACAATGCCTTTATCCTTATCAAAACAGCTTACTGCTCCCAGACCCTGAGGTAGCTCATTGGGGACTTTTGTCATTTATCTTAGATGCCTAGAATCATAGAAAATGAGGGTTGGTAGGGACGTCAGGATGTCATCTAGTCCAAAGTGGGACCATCCCTAACTAGATCATCCCAGCCAAGGTTTTGTGTAGCCTGGTCTTCAAAACCTCCGAGTATGGAGGCTCCACAGCATATCTGGGTAACCTGTTTCAGTGCTTTACTACCCTCCTAGTGAGAAAGTTTTTCCTAATATCTAACTTAAACTTCCCTTGCTGCAAACTGAACCCTTAGTCTTCTCTTCTCCTAACTAAACAGGCCCAGTTCCATCAACCTTTCTTCACATGTCATGTACCCCAGCCCCATAACCATTTTCACTGCCCTCTGCCAGACTTTCTCCAAGTTGTCCATATCCTTTCTGTAGTGGGGAGCCCAGAACTGGACACAGTACTCCAGATGTGGCCTCACCACTGCTGAATAGAGAGGAATAATCACATCCCTTGATCTGCTGGCTATGCTCCTACTCATGCAGCCTAGTATGCCGTTAGCCTTGTTTGCAACAAGGGTTCACTATTGCCTCATATCCAGCTTATTGTCCTGTAACCCCCAGGTCCTTTTCCACAGAGCTGCTGCTTAGCCAGTTGTTCCCCAGCCCGTACTGGTGGATGGTATTGTTCCAACCTAAGTGAAGGACTTTGCACTTGTCTTTATTGAACCTCATGAGATGTCTTTCAGTCCAATTCTCCAATTTGCTGAGGTCACTGAATACTAGCCCTACCGTCCAGTGCACCTACTACGCCCGCAGCTTGGTGTCATCTGCAAACTTGCTGAGGGTGCACCCCACCCCATCTCTCAGGTTGCTGATGAAGATATTGAATAACACCAGTCCCAGGACCAATCCCTGGGGCACTCCACTTGATACCAGCTGCCAACTAGACAGTGAGCCATTGATTACTACCCTCTGAGCCTGACAATCCAGCCTGCTTTCTAACCATCTTCCAGTCCATTCATCCAACCCAGACATCCTTAATTTGTTCACAAGAATGCTGTAGGGGACCATATCAAATTCACCCAAATTCAAAAGCTAAATTACATATTACTGCCTTGCAGTGGGGCTAGGGGGATTAGTCAGGCAGGGACAAGCCCAAGCCCGAGCTTATCTGCTTATCTTCTCACACCTCGGGGCACCCTTCAAAGGTTCTTGCAGCACTGCCCTCCGCCTCCCCCATGGTGCCTGTGCCCCTAGCACCTACCCCCCATCACTTGCCCATCACTGTATACCTACACCCCATTGGTGCCTGCCACCCTCTTCTTGATTCCCTCTGCTGCCCAGTTGCCAACATGGCAGCTCTGGCTCCAGCCCTTAGTTGGAGCTGGAGCCCACTGGGCAGGGGCTGGACCAACCATGTGCTCCATGGCCTAGGCTGGAGCAGGGCCAAAGCTGGGCTGAAGCCATGATGGAGGGTAGGCACCAGTGGGGGGAAAAAGGAGGCAGAGGGTGGCAGGGCAGAAATTGCAGTTCGGTCTGCAACTCCAACTCCAAGCCCATGTTGAATGGCAAAAAAACCCTCATTTTGGAGTTAAGTAAATTTGGTAATTTCCACCAAAACATATTTTCAGGTTTGTTTAAGAGAATATCATAGGGCATGTCTCACATAAATGCCTTAGTAAGTCCAAATATATTACAAGTATTATGTCCCCCTTCTCTACTAGGCCTGTTACCTTGCCACAGAAAGAAATCAGGTCAGACTGACCTGACTTATTCGGGACAAATACTACCACTAATAGCTATCACCTTCTTATCTTTTAGGTGCTTGCGAATAGGCTGTTTGCTTACTCTTCCAGCATCTTTCTGGGACATGATCCTGGGCTGACTAGTATGTCATTCCTTGTCTCATCTTTATCATGCTGTTTTTCACACTTCACTATTTCTCCGCTAGTGCTCAGAGTTAATCACTGCATATAAGTGATCTGAACCGCTCCTGAGCCAGCTATTCAGTAGTACTAAGGAACAATTTAGAAACATTTCCAAAATTCAAGCACTCAAAAAAGCTGTAGCATCTCTCTCCACATGCAGTTCATGCCTCCGCCAATCCCTGCTTCCTCAGGAACTGGTTTATCGGCAGCACACACTGATGGACATGCGCGAGGAGTAGTGGTGCTCATTGAAACAGTAGGCCATAAATTTGAATCCCTTTGATGGAAGATCTTTGTGTTGTGTCAATATTTGGGGTCTGGGCCTTTCAGAAGTGTGAAAGGAGGGTACAATGTTAAAGTAGTGCAGCACCTCTTACGTGACCCTCTGTCTCACCTTGCTGTCTACTCAAACACCACCAAGGGATATTTGGCAACTCATGGTTTCTTGACACCGCTCAGGACTTTTTAAAGTTTGGGGACTGGCAGTACAACAATTATTCCATTAGGCCCTTTAAAAAACCCATACTGGACTTCATCGAAAGAAAAAAGGATGCTGAGGCTACATTTCTTTTCATACCAATTGCTGAAGAACAAATACCACAAGATCCACCACACGTAACTGAAAGAGCTGGTGATAGTGAGCAGTAAAACAAAGCACACCTTTAGGCTACTTTAGGGCTGTAGCTCAGGTCCCTGTAGGACATAGGGTGTACTGCATGGACCCTGTCTCCTCTACTCTGCAGGAGTTTCCACTGACTGGTATAAGGGTCTCTTTTGGCCCAAAGAGCTGTGTGCCTTGGTTTCCCTATCTAGACAAGAAAGTAAATAGCCATATGTGCAGGTGTTTGATAAAGTCATGTTATTTACCAAGATCCCTCTCAAAAAACCCCAGAACACCTCCCTGCAATCATCAGCTCCTAACAATGCCCTGAATGGCATAGTATTATTCCTGATAATTAATACTCTGGGGAATGGATTTCACAAACAGCACAAACTCTGGGGAATGGAGCTCACAAACAGCGCACACCATTCTCCTTCAATGCCAAGGCTGTTATGGTCCATCTGGGCCAGCATCAACTGCCCTGAAATCCATCACCAGACCAGGCTGCTCAGCCACAACCTACCCACTTTGTCCAATGCTATCCCCTATTGGCTGTCTTGAGATATGAGGGACATTATAGCACTGCAGCTAGAAGAGGCTTTCAGTGGGTGGAGGGGTGTGGGTAGGAAGGACCAGGTTCCTAATCCCACCTTTTCAAAGAGACTTTAGGCAGTGGGTGCCCCCCCCTGACCCTAGAGGCTATATGGTGGGTGGAAGGATTAACAGTTATTTCTTACAGACCTGAAATGGGTCTTAAGGGCTAGGGACAGAAGTTGCACATAAACCAGTTTAAGTAATCAGAAACTGGTTTAAACCTGTAACAGAACAGAAGTTCAGTGCACATAAACCAGTTTCAAAATGGCTGAAACTGGTTGAAGATGAACCTGGTTGAATGTAGTATCAGACTTAACTGATTTCAGTCAAACCAGTTTATGAAACTTCTGTCCCAGACCCCTTCCTGGTTCAAGTTTAATCACAACCCCCCAGCATGCTTTCCAGCCTTGTGCTGGGTTGTGCTTTCTGCTCCACCAGAGAAGAGCTGGTGGGGGCAGGCAGGAACTACCCCCCATCTGGGGCCAGGGAGGGGGGTTAAACTTCTCTTCCCCCCAGTACAGAGCTACTCTGCCCTGCTAAAATTTACCTCTGGCTGTGACTGTGAATTACAAATCCCAGAGGCACCTGGAAGCAGAAAGAGGAAGTGATGAGCAACCCTGCAGAGTCCCGCTGTTGTGTTCTGGACTGCAAGCCCCAGAGGCCCCAGGGGCAGCAGGGAGAAGAAGTGAACATGCAGCCCATGCTGGCTATGTGCCAGGGAGCCCTGCTATAGCACCACCTGGCTTCTGGCCTGAGCCACTGCAGGCATGTGGCTGCATAGCCTGAATCAAAATGAATGTGTCCACTTGTTTCTCAATTTAGACTAACTTGCAAAGACTGAATCGATCCAGCCTCAGGTTTCTTGACTGCCTGTACTTAGCTAAGGTAAGGACAGTTTGGGAAGTGGAACCTCACAGTTCAAAGCACTCATACTTGTAAACAGAGTCAGATCACAGCATGTGAAGCCTGCTGGAAAGAGAAGCCTGGGGCCCTGGATCTCATCTAGAAGCTGCTGGAGTTGTTCCTGTTCCTCTCTCTTCTAATGAACAGGTGTCATATCATCCTGCCCAACATGTTGCCTGCTGCATGTGGTGAACAGAGCCTATCTGGCACAGGCTGCACCTAGCACGGGGCCATTCTGGAGTGCACGCTACGTGTGACACCCATGCCAGACAAGCCCTGCGCACCAAATCCAGGGCTGGCCCAGATTAGGCCCACAGATGGACCTCCCGTGCCAGATCTAGTGTGCAGGGCCAGGCTGGCATGGATGCCACATAGAACATGTGCTCTGGACCAGCCTCATGGCTATGCACCATGTACCATGAACTGATTGGTCAGATTGGTATGGGCTGTTGGAGTTCTTGCTTTCTTCTGTAGCAGAGAGTATGGCCTTCTACTTATGAAGCTGTAGCATGGATTGTCCCTGATTGGGTGGGTTTTGAACCCATGGTCATTATTGCTAAAAGTCAGATCATCCTCCACCTGAACTTAAACTGAAATCTACTACAGCACTGAAGTTTTCCCATAAAGTTTGTTGTGTGTGATATCCCCTTGCCCGTTTACAAAGAGAATGGAGATTCCCAGAGCTGGACAAAGTTTCTCAAGTTAATCTTTTTTGGGGTTTTTTTGCTCAAAAATTCTGCCTTGGATGACCCAAATTGACGGTTCCTTTAAACTGTTTCATTCTGAGGTTTAACATTTCAGTGTCAAGCCAAGCAATGTGTCTTTAAGGATGTGCACCTCAGCTACTGCTGAATAGGGTTCTGGGTACCTAATTCCCTTTGGCCCCTGTGAATGCTGGCAGGAATCCCAAAGCTGAAGGCAGTTGCAGACCCCCACAAAAAGTGTCTTCCACTAGCCTGGGGAAGCATTTAAATTGATCAGCCAGCCACTAGAGACAGACCAAGAATCATTGGTCTGTCTCTAGTGGCTGGCTGATCATCATACGGTCATATGGCTGATCATCATATGGTCGTGATCCACTGAGCACTCCCAAATCCCAGCATGCCCTAACAGCACTCCCTACATCATGAGGATCTCTCTGTCCCTCACAGGCAGGCCCTGAGCACATGCATCAGGCACTGGACTGCATACGGTTCTTCACAGGTGCCCAAAAGATAAAGGCTGTGGTTTTCAAGGAGTCCTAAGGGACTCTGGCACTACTATGCAAGGAATCGCTCTCTCTCTCTCTGACTGAAATCAAACTGAAATGCAGATCCCCTCCCCAACCTCTGGCTGAGGAGCATGCCCAGCAACAAATAAGTGACACTATCAAACTTTTTAATAACCCCCTCTGCAACTCTTACTGCCACCTGCAACGTGCCCAATGGATTCAAATTTTTTTTTCTCTCCAAGCCAGTTTGCAGTCATCTCCTGCCTCTTTCCCCACACCGTCCCTGCAGTTGATATACCAACCCCATGGACACTGATGGCAGGAGAAGCAAGTCGTTCCATGCTGGGGTCACTGCAGAAGACGTGATTTCCCCAGAACCCCCTTTCTCAGGTTTGCAGGTGAGTAAGAAGCCTCTGACACTGTGGGGCTGGAAAGTGGTAGGGGAAAAGATCATTCCTGATGGAAATGGGGGCACTTGCATGGGCACTTGATACACTGAGGCTGAGAATTTAGCTCATGGTAACTAGGATGGAGCTGAATGGTTGAGGTCGCTATTTAAGCCAGCAGAGGTTGAACTGGTGGTATTGAGGGCAGACGCTGGTAAGGTGCAGCTCAAATACTGGATACTGGCAAATCTGAACCGATGCTAATTAAATAATGGCTCTGTGCACCATCAGTCAGAAACAGCTTTAACTGAAATGCTGTATTTTTAGTAGTGCTTCAAGGCATAAAGCATGATGGAGACTTCCACTATGTCGGGCATTATACCAATGCTGGGCAAGATCATGGTCTTTGTTATGCCAGCCAGGCACTGCCTGGACTTGGACCAAGAGGAGGTCCTATCATGCCAGCCACTGCACTGATCTGCTCTTGGCTGAGATCAAGCTCTCACCTGGAGGTTTAACTCTTCCTCTGCCTGTGAGAATTCAAATCTTCCCATCACTTTTCTAACAAGCATGCTCTGAATACTAGGCTGAAGGCTAGGTGAGGCATTCTCCACTCCTCTCGCAGCAAAGTCAGAATTGATTGAGTATGAGACAGCATGGAAGTGAGTGGGACACTCTGGCCTAATAGTTAGAGCCTTCACTTGTGAAGGTTGATCCCCAGTGTGATCCCATCTTCCAGGACAGCAAACTCATTTTAAACTAAATAGCTATTGATAAAATACATGAGCAGTCCCTGTATCAGGGATCACAATTGAGGACTCCCTTCTCCTTCATGAGTGCCCAGATCCTCCAGGCTACAGCCATACTCATCCTCACTCACTTTGTTATTCCCCTTTCCCTGGAGAAGCTCAAATACCTTTCTGCAACCTGTTCCAGCTGCACCAGGAGGAGTGCAGAGTGACCCACCCAGACTAGCCTGTAGCCTGGTGATAAGGGCCTCTCCCACGAAGTGTGCTTTTGAAAGCCCTCCAGAAGCAGAGAGTTAAACCGGAGTCTCCTACTTTCTATGCTAGTGCAGGGAGCACAAGGTTATTACAACAACAGAAGCAGGGGCAGTGGCAGCACAGTTGCAAAGGAAGTCCCAGCCAAAAGTGCAGCCCTGACCGCCTGCCTCCCTACCTCCCACCTTGCCTCTACCTTGTGGGTCACTTTAATCCACTAATTCTTATTCCTTCCCAAGCTGATACTGCAATGTAGAAATCCTAACTCCAAAGAGCCATCATGGGTGAGTCAGTGGCTTGGAGCTGTGCTGTATTGTCAGTGCCCTCTGCAGTGCTCCCCTCCACCTTGGAGCCTGCTACTCAGCCACATCTCCATTTCCCTCACTGCAGCAGGGCCAGGGTATGGCAGGCAGCTGGGTGGCTGAGAGGGAGGTGGTGGGGGTGCAGGAGGGAAACTGCTAGTATGAAGCCACTATCTGGGTTGCAAGTTCCAGCCTACTCCAGCTAAAGGCTTCTGACCTCCTTACCAGACCACAATCCCCTCCCAAACATGGGAAGGTAGGAGGCTAGGACCCCCTTTTATTGCTTCTAATGTTGTGACCATTTTATCAAAAGACACCTGATTAAGTTGCAGGGCTAGTGTAATGCAGCACCTTGTACTTCAGGCTCAATCGAGACTAGTGTACTGGGAGGGGAAAGGTCCCATACCCTCGTCCCCATCCTCTGAGCTATGCAGTTCCTGTTGGCACAGGCCACATTGGAGCCACATCTTCCCAAAGGGGAAGCCCTTCCTAAAGCCCATCCCCATCACAAAGTTGGAGCAGAACCAGGGCCTCCAAGCAGTATCCTGTCTTTCAACCTGTTCCCAATTCTCTTTCCTCCAGGCCAGAGTGGATGGAGCAGAGTAACAACTCAGTGGTGTCTGAATTTATTTTGCTGGGGCTGTCCCCTTCCCAAGACCTCCAGCTCCTGTTCTTTGTGGCTTTCATCCTCCTCTACATGGCTACTGTACTGGGTAACCTCCTCATCCTTTTGACTATCATCAGCAGCCCCCACCTCCTACACTGCCCCATGTTCTTTCTGCTCTCCCATCTCTCCTTTCTGGACCTGTGCCTTGCCTCCTTTGCCACACCCAGGGCTCTCTTGGGCTTCCTCTCCCATGACAAAGCGATCTCCTTCCAGGGCTGCATGGCCCAGATCTTCTTCCTCCACTTTTTTGGGGGTAGCGAGATGCTGCTGCTCATAGCTATGGCCTACGACTGCTATGTTGCCATCTGCCGGCCTCTCCATTATACCTCTCTCATGAGCCGGCGGCATTGTCTAGGTCTGGTGGTGGTTTCATGGTCTGGTGGATTCCTCCATGCCACCATCCAGCTCACCTTCATGATCAACCTGCCCTTCTGTGGGCCCAACCATGTGGACAGCTTCTTTTGTGACATCCCCTTAGTCATAAAGTTGGCCTGCACACACACAGATGCTCTGGAAATCATGATGGTGGCCAACAGTGGCCTCATGTCCCTGGTGAGCTTCCTAGTCCTGCTGGTCTCCTATGGCTTCATTCTCTCTGCTGTCTGGTCCCGCTCCTCAGCCGAAGGTACCTCCAAGGCTTTCTCCACCTGCTCCTCTCACCTCACAGTGACAGCCCTCTTCTTTGGGCCTTGCCTCTTCATCTACCTGCGCCCCTTCACTCGCTTCCCCATGGACAAGGTGTTGTCTGTTCTCTACACTGCCATCACCCCACTCTTGAATCCCATCATCTATACATTAAGGAACAAGGAGGTGAAGGCAGCAATGAGAAGGCTGTGGACTAAGAGGGGAGTGTAGGTCTCCTCCCAGGTTTCCCTCATTGTGAGAAGAACCCATCATGGGAGGCCTAAACTGAGCTCAATCCCAGGCAGGTTGGGTCTGAAATTGGTAACTTCATGGCTGGTTGTGTCACACACTCAGCATCCAGCCATGTAGCTACAGGCAGGGTGGAGCTGAGCAGAAGAGAGGGACTGTATAGTCCAACACCAAGGGCAACGTGTTTTACTTCCTTTACTTACTCTGAGTGTGTGGTCCAGGATCCAGATAGCAGGTGGGTCAAGAGACAGGGCTCCTGGTTTCCATTCTGATCTCTGCAAAGCAAGCCAAGTCTTGTTGGTTAGAGTTAGGGGACTAGAGAACCAGGACCCCTTTAATTCGTGACTAAGATATGAGGAGGGTAGGGACGTGGACATAGGCAAATGAGAGCCAGGACTCCTGGGTGCTAACACCGGCTCTGCCACAGACACATGAGGTGACACTGCCATTCCCCTTCATGCTCCCTTTGCTTCTTGAAGCCTTTGGGACCTGGGCTGTCTCTCACTATGCTTCTAGTGCTCAGCAGCGTGGAGCATGAACTTTGTTATAACTTGGAGGCTTAAATGTAACGCAGCAGTAATCTCCATACCACAGCCCCCGTCATGAGCTGGACAAAGTGACTGATGTCCAGAGGCTATTTTAGTGGGGTGGTTACCATTGGGATTTTCTAAGGGGCCTCTGCAATTTAAGCATTCAAATCTCCACCATAGAGACACTAATTATTGAAACACTTTGCACTGGACATTGGGACCTGTAAGCACTAATGTACTACAAATAACCAATGTATAGGAAGCAAAAGCAATGTCAAGATATTTGCCTAATAAATACCTCAATGAAAGTTGTTTCCAGCTTCCTAGTCTTTCATAGACTCTTTTGAAATAGGGGAAATGGGAATTTCTAAGGTGAAAAAAAATGAAAGTCCTGACTTATAAATAAACTTCCCTTCACCCATACATTTTTGGACACAATTTTGTCAAGGGATATGAATTAGGTCATTAAGAGTCTCTCCTTTCCACTTTCTGTTTAAGGCAACTGTGTTCTCCCTATCTAGTCCCACATTATTCCATTGTTTCAAAAGGAAAATATAGTCTTTCACTTAAAAAGTTTATATAGTACAGAGGAATGGGCACCCATATCCAGTCTACTGATGGACATATCTAATATGCAGTATTCACCTGTGTCCCTACACAGGTTTCAGACTCTTCCACCCACCATTAACAAACAAAGCCCTTTGGGGCTGGGGGTACAAGATGATTTAGACTCTGAACCCCATTTCCATTATGGATGCCTCCTTGGTTGACATACTGGCACTGAACTAGGGACACTCCAGAGTGAAAAGGCTGAAGGGCAGATGCACAAAGGAGCTTAGGGATTACAATGCACCATGCTGTAAGTACAAGCCACCCAGGGAAAACACATCATTTGGAGGATGCTCTCCCACCCTCCTGCTGAAGCAGTCAAACTTTCCTCTGAGTAATTAAATATGCATGAGAAGTTATTCCATTGCTCCTGAATAACTGAACGCTTTTGCAGAGCAAGACAGAGATGGAGTTTGAGTATGACTCCACAACCTAGGGGGTTAAGTCTAAGAGCTAGAAAAAAAGAGATCTAGAGTCTAACCCCAGCTCCACTGAATACTTAGAATAAAGCATGCAAGGCTTTTTGGGTAGAGGCGATATCTTTTATTAGACCAACTAAATAGTTAGAAAAGAAGTTAAAGGTGGGTCTTACCAGGCCCATACCTCCTCAGAAAGGAATTCTTTGCTGGTTACAAATCAAAACCAAATGGATATATTTTCTGATATTCCGTTACCCTAAAATTACCCTAAAAAGTCAGGATATCTATCTCCCCCATATATGGTTCCCTCACCTGGCCAATATCTCCACCTCATTTAGATAATATGTCCTCAAGATGCTGCTTGGTTCCCGGCCATTCCTGCATCTCATAATATTATCTTTCCCCCAAAAGTGATGCTCTTTGTCCTAAGTCTCCTCATAGCTGACTTCACCTCCTTGTTCCTCAGTGTATAGATCAAGGGGTTGAGCATGGGGGTAATGATGTTATAGAGAACTGAAACCAGCTTGTCTACTGAAAAGATGGAAAAGGGCCGGGCATAGATGAAGATGCAGGGCCCAAAGAACAAAGTTACCACGGTCAGGTGTGAAGCACAGGTGGAAAGTGCCTTGCGACGCCCTTCAGGGGAGTGCATCTTTATCAGGATGGTTGTGTAGGAGGTCAACAGGATGATGAAGCAGCTGGTGGAGATCAGCCCACTGTTGGAGACCATGAGCAGTTCCACCACATAGGTGTCAGTGCAGGCCAGCTTGATCACTGGTGGGACATCACAAAAGAAATTATCCACATGATTAGGCCCACAAAAAGGTAGATGCATGGTGAGTATGGTCTGGACTGTGGAATGGATCAAACCTCCCATCCAGGAGGCCACCACTAGGCAGATACAAAGGTACCTGTTCATGATGCTGGGGTAATGGAGGGGCTTGCAAATGGCTACATAGCGGTCATAGGCCATAACAGTGAGTAGGAACATCTCAGCTGCCCCCACAAAGTGGAGAAAAAAGAGTTGGGCCATGCAGGCATCATAGGAAATACTCCTTCTTTCAGACAGGAAGTCCATGAGCATCTTGGGGGCAGTAACTGTTGAGTAGCACAGGTCCAGAAAGGAGAGATTGCCCAGCAGGAAGTACATGGGTGTACGGAGGTGGGAATCAGCATTCACTGTCACCATGATGGCAAAGTTGCCTACCAGTGTAGAAATGTAAACCAAGAGGAAGACAAAAAAAAGAGCAGCCTGGGACTGTGGAGTTGGAGATATGGTGGCCAGGAGGAACTCAGTCACCCTAGTTTGGTTTCCCCACAGCTGCTCCATGTGGCCTTAGGCAACTGGGTGGGAATGACCTGGAAGAAAAAAGGTGAAATGAGAAATAAAGGGAAGAATCGTGTGGCCTTGGCTAAGGCTTGGCTCATGAGTTGCTCCCACTGGAATCAACGGGCATGGTTCTGAGACCTTTACTGAGACTTTACTTCGTTACTGAAACCAATGGACAACAACCTGAATTGCTTACTCAAACCATATCTATTTTTCCCCCATTACAGCCCACACCAGCCTGAGAAGTCACAAGAATGACGAACTGGGAATTCTCCTTGTCAAGAAGAAATGTGATATAATTAGCATGGCCAAAACCTAGTGGGGGAATTCACGGGGCTGAACTGTTAGATGGACAAAGAGCCATAATTCCACTATCAGGGAAGAGTATAACTTTGGATAAATGTCTGTCACGCTTGAATGGTGAAATGATGACAAGAGTAGATATTTTATAAGGGAGACTAAAGACATCAAGTAAACCCCATGGTCAACAAGACTGAACCTAATAAGAAGGACATCCTAGTAATAGGGTTGGCCCTTTACTAGGGATAGATGATAACATTGTTAGCAACAATAATGCAAAACAGACAGAAGTGTGGAGCACACATTTCTGTTTTGCATGTGGTAAGAAGCAGCTATCTTATATCACATGAGAATGATAAAAGACTTGAATGAGGGCAGGGGTGAATCTAAAATCTTACTCTTTTCCTGCCTTTGGATGCCTGATTAGAAACTGCATGGAGACCCCCAATGTTGTATTTGAAAACCTAGAATGTTTCATGCTTTTTTTCTTTTAATATAGGCAGAATAACTCCTGTCAAACCCTTAAATCTCATGCCTTGTGGCTAGCAGGATCAACTGAGACCCAAGAATAATGCCCCGTTCCACCCTAGGGGGATTCAGATTCCCACCCCTCGTTTCCCAGAAGGGTGCTCTAACCAGCAGGCTGCAGGATTTCTTACTTCTTCACAGCTGTTAATACACTAAGCTTCACAGCTTCCCTTCCGCAATCAGGGAGAGATCCCAAGTATCCTGGCCCTGAGCCCTTATTCCTACACAAACCCCCTTGGGGTCCCTAGTTCCTCATGGGGCAGTGAGCAGGGGTGCCTACGAGGGAGCTAGCATGATCCCCCTCCCAGGCTCTCTCTGACTTGGTGCCAGCTATAGAGAGGTGCCCCAGAGCTGGCCTAGGTGTAGCAGAGCCCCAGGAGCATCTCTGCCAGTGTTGGGTCCACTTGGGACAGTGGCTCCAGCGGGCATGATCCTCTTTCCGACCGCTGCTCCCTGCCCATCACTCCATCCAGCGTCCCTCACTACCTCCAGAGCTCCAGCTGCACCTCTTCCCCACCTGCAACGTCTGAGGGTGATGCCGGTTGCCTCCTCTCTTCTAAACCCTGGATCCACCCGGGGCACAAGCATCCGGTTTCCTCCCAGAGCTGAGACTAGAGCTCACAAATCCTAGCTCTCACCTCCTCCTATTCTAACCCAGCCCTTTACTGTGCTAGCTCTGTAATAAATACATTTGAAAAGGGAATAAGCACTGAGCTTTCTCCTTCCTGCCAGGGGATGAGAGTCTGATGCACTTGGAACAAAGCTCAATGGATGAAGGAGCTGCTTGTGAAGAATCCCATTCCTTACCTGAATCACAGCTGAACAGGTGATGATATTTTGAAGGCAGTCATCTAGGAACATGAAAGAGAAAAAAAGTCCTGTGGAATCAGGAAAGAAAAACTAGTTATAGCCACCTGCTTTCTTGCGGGATAGTTTTTCATGAAAGTGGATCCCAAACTCTTTGGACTAACGACAAGTCAGTACCACCCCACCTGACCAGGTTCAGCCCTACCTGAAATACTTTCCTCAATTTTGGGCACCATATTTTTAAGCAGGATGAAGAGAAATTGAAAAGGAGCCAGAGGTAGTCATAAGGATGAGAAAAGGTTTGGGAAGAAGCTGCAAGTAATGTTTGAAGGACTGAGGTATCTTTAGCCTGGAGAAAAGGAGATTATAGAGGAGCATGATAATGGTTTTTCAAATATTTGAAAGTCTCCCATAAAGCAGAGAGGGGAAATAGGATCATTTCCCCTTGCCACAGAGGACAGCAAAGCAAATCTCCATCAAATCTTAAGAAAAATTCCTAACCGTACAAGCAGTAAGACCATGAAACAACCAGCTGAGGGATGCTGTCGAATCTCCTTCTCTGTGGGTCTGCAAGGAGACGCTCTGTGATATCTAGGAGCAGGGAATCATGCACGTCTGCAGGGGGTTGGACCAGATCCCTGAGGATTACTATGTGCCCCTCTCATCAAACATTTAATGAACTGTGTGAGGGAGAGAGAGTTTTATCCTCAGACTGGTCATTATGGCCTTGCAGTCCATCACTGGTTTGTGTAGTCACTGGTGTAACTGGCAGCTCTTCTTGTCTTAACTGCTTTCACGCAGAGAGGGACTTCAGCCATGGCTATTCGAATCCTCTGCAGATTTCCAGTCTCTTTCATCAGAGGACCTGGAGATTTTCAAAATCCTAATGAGCCCCTACCTTTTCCATGACACTTTTCATCTGTAAATACCTGGGCACTTTATGAAGTGGGTCAGTATGCTTATCCCCATTGCACAAATGGGGAAGCTAAAGCACGCCGAGGGAAACGCACATGCCCAAAGCATCTCTGCTTGGCCCATTGGACAATACTGCTCAGCAGGGCGGTACGAAATTTCACCGGCTGTTTCATTTCATGCTCAAAACAGCGAAACTGGAATGAAACAAAGGGCTTTGAAACAGCCTCGAAACGAAACTAGGGCAGTCAAAACATTTCGAAACTCAAGCTGGGCTCGCCTGCAGGCAAACAGAAAGTACAGAAAGGGAAAAGGGGGAAGGACTCCTCTCATATTGACTGTGTAGCTGGCCAGTGACTGTGATCCTTCCCCAAGGTCCCTGCCAATCCCAGTGCTCTGGGGGAGGGACGGAAAACTGCATAAAAGGCAGCATTGTTTGAACTGCCCTGCTTTCTGTCACCCATGTCATGAGTTTTGCTTGCCAGCAGCCTGAGGTGCAGTTTTTCAGACTCCCCCTGCACCCATCTCCTTGAAATCTTGCAGGCTTTGTGGCCTCAGCAGGGGATAACACACCTGCATGTTTCATCTGAATCAGGCAAGAACTGACAACGTTGTAGGCTTGAATGATCCATAGTACCTTCTCCTTGTGTTATAAATTTTTTTCTTGGCTCAACTTTAAATTTTCTGCCTTCTGTCCAAAGTTCTCTTGACTTGGAGCTACAAATAGACAAGCCTAAAATATCTGTATGCATAATCTAAAAGGCAGCAAATTCCAGCCTGCTAAAATGAGAATACTTTTTCACTGAATTAGACCTGGGGCACTCATTCGAATGCTGGATTTTGGAGGCAAAGCAGTTAAAGTGCTTTGTTTCAGCTCCAGAGATAATAGAAAAGTAGGACTGGAAGGGACCTCACAAAGTCATCTAGTCCAGTGCCTTGCTCAAGGCAGTATCAGCCATGACTATACCATGCCAGTCAAACATCTGTCTAACCTGCTCATGAATACTTCCAAGGATGGAGACTCCACAGTTTCCCTAGATAGCCTGTTCCACTGCTTGACCAACCCAGTCAGGAAGCTTCTCTTAATCTCCTATCTAAATTTCCCCTGCTGAAAGTTGAGGTCATTGCTCCTAGTTCTGTCCCCTACGGCCACAGAGAGAAGCCCATCTCCATCTTTTCTATAATCACCTTTTAGGTATTTGAGGAGTGTTATCAAATCCCCCTTCAGTTTTCTCTTTTCCAAACTAAATAACCCTAACTCTTTCAGCCTTTCCTTAAAAGTCTTTCCTCCCAGGGCCTACATCATTTTTGTTGCTCTATGCTGGTTTCTTTCTAAACCATCCATATCCTTCTTGACGTACAGGCCAAAAACTGGACACACTACTACAGGTGAGACCTCCCCAGTGCTGAACAGAGTAGAAGAGTCACTGCCCTTGAATTGCAAGTGACACTGCTAATAAAACAATCCAGGATGCTGTTGGTTTCTTTTGCAACCAGAGCACCCTGTTTGCTCATATTCAGTTTATGATCTACAGTAACCAGTTGGTCCTTCTCTGCAGTACTTCACCCTATGCAGTCATTCCCTAATCTATATTTGTGCATGCCATTATTCTGTCCCAAGTGCAGTACTTTGCACTTGTCCTTGCTAATTCTCATCTGCTTGATTGTGGACCATTTCTCCAGTCTATCCAGGTTATTCTGGATCCAAGCCCTACTTTCCAGAGAGTCCATAACTCCACCCAACTTGGTATTGTATACACATTTGCTAAGCATGAACTCAATCTCGTAGTCCAAATTAGTAGTGAAAATATTAAACAATACTGGATCCCGCACAGACCCCTGGGAAACCCCACTTGAAACCTCCCTCCAAATATACAGTGAACCATTCATGACTACTCGTTGAGCACAATGATCCAACCAATTATGTGTCCACCTTACAGTATTTCCATCTAGTCTGTATTTTCTTAGCTTGTAGTTGTTAATGAAAATGTCATGGGAGAAAGTGTCAAAAGCTTTGCTGAGGTCGAGGTATGTATCAGAGCCGCTACTCGCCCTGCATCCACAGAGCCTGTCACCTTATCATAGAAGGAAGTCAGGTTGGTCAGACATGACTTGCTCTTGGTGAAGCTATGTTGGCTGTTCCTGACCACCTGGTGAGTTTGAGTGAGCCTGAGTCCCACATTAGAATCAACTCAGTGGTACATGAGTATATTCAATCTAGAGAATAAAAGGTGGGTAGATGTGATGCTAAACACTTCAGTCCCTTGTGCACATTACCTACAGAACCTGGTGTGTTTGTCCAGTGGCCTGCTACACTTGGGCAGACGCTGGACTCACTGAGACTGAGAACACAGCAAGATGATGCATTTACAGAGACTTGGAAAGACAGACAGAGACACACGAACACCAACAGCAGCACATTCTGCACAGAACAATCAGTCCTTCTCCAACCTCACAATCTTTATGTTCAAAAGGAAATTACCAAAAATCTCCAGAAAATGGGTTTGGGAACAGAAATTCATAACTCTACTGAATAATTAAAAAATCTGGACTTTATATAAACAGTGGTTTTATGTCCTATTACAACCTATAAATATGGCCAAAAATCTCCCTGCACTTCACAGGTAATAACTAGCACTAACACTAGATTGCATATTTTTCTGCTCTTCTTTTATCTCATAAAGGCTCCTGTTAATACCTTTTCACTCCTAGTTCACAGTCCTCCTTCATCCCTTCAAGCAGACTGTTTGAATTTGCATGGAGTCTTTTTTCTGATATTAGCTCATCCTCTCTCTCAGACCTAAAAAAGGGCATTTGAGGCTTGAAAGCTTGTCCAACAGCACTCCCAACTACACAGTTGGTCCAATAAGAGATAGCACAAAAAATCCTTGCCCCTCAGACATTTTCTTGACTATCACAGATACAACAACACTTCAACCCTGCTACATCAAGAAGATCCTACTTCTCATTATAAAAGTTGACAAAAATGTTGTCACTGCAGACGTGTCCTGTTCATATGCTCTTCCTCTAAATCACATACTATCACTGTCAGAGACAAGACACTGAAGTAGATGGACCTTTCATTTATCATATGGCACTGCTGTCATATTCTGTCATGTTTCTCCCCTTCCTCTGAAGCATCTGAGGCTACCCACGATCAGCAGTGCATGCCTGGACTTGGTGGATTTTTGGTTTGATTCAGTATCACCATACTTGTATTTAGATTAGTTACATTTGATAGCCCATTGTACCTTTGTACCTGCCCAATACACCCCCACCTATTCATCACCTGTCTAAATAGAACCATTTTTCTCATTTCCTCTTCATAACAAGTCTAGGGAAACTTAGGGAGCTGAGGTTTAAGGCTCCCAGTTTCTCTTTCTAGTTCAAGCATTACAGAGGGTTAGGGCATGGGGCATATGAATTATGTCACTCGGATTCTGTCTTTAGCTCTCAGAAAGAAGTGGGGGCTGTTGATTTGAAGCAACGTGAGCTGTGAATCAGGACCCCTGGGTTCTGTCTTTGGCTCTGGGATGGAGCTATAGGGTTAGAACAATGAGGCAAGAAAGTCTGGACTACTCAGACTTTTTAAGTAAGTGCAGACTTAAAGCAAGGAAAGGGAAGAGTCAAGACCCTAAATTCTGTTACTAGTACAAGAAATACAGTCTGAGAGATAAAAACTCTTGGGGTGGTGGGGTGGGGCACTCAGCTTCAGATATATCCTGTTACTGATATTGAAAAATGGAAACCATGGACTCATGTTTCTGGAGATGAACCTAGCAACAAATAATTGTTCCTTTTAATGGGTTTATCATTTACTCACCTCCCATGAAATAATGAAGAGAAGACCCGTGATGATCTTGAGGCATTGGCCATTGGTCTGTGTCTTCATCCCTTGCTTCTGATGATATATAAACTCATGTTAGGATCAGTGAATGATTTCATTATGTGGGACATAGCGACAGAATATTGCTACAGTGGGGCTTTCAGCCAGGTGCAGCTGGAAGTGCGGTTTCAGAGGGAATTAATAACAAGTGACAAACTAAACTGATTTTACTTCAGAGGCCCAAGGCCAACAAACTCTTCAATGTTGAGGCAGGAAGTATCTGGAGTCAAATGGTGGAAATCTGAAACATTTAGGGTTGGATCCAGGGCAGGACTTTGGTGCCTAAAAGACACACTGGAGCACTGGAGTGCCTGACTTCTAAGCACCTGATCCATCTGGCAGGGTTCCCAGGCCTGTTCTGAGCTTCCTATACAGTACATGGGGAAAGTCAGGTGCCTATACAGTACATGGGGAAAATAAGGTGCTTCTGAATGGGATCCAAAGCAGGCAGTGTGCTGAGGAAAAAAAGCAGGTATACACTTATGTCTGAACACCAGCCCCTCTTTGGGGCCTTGGCACCTCCATCCACCCAGAGATCACAGTTCATGTTGCTCTCCTGAGAGCCGGCACCTGCAGTCATATTCTCAAAAAGGCCACAAAGCTACTTCATGAAGTACCTTAGTGGGCAGAGTGCTGGTCAATGAAGTGGGAAATGGGTGCTCGGCCCTCCTTTGCGTGATGGGATTCAAGCCCGTATTTCCCAAAAGACTACTCCAAGCACTGGGCTCCAGGCTATTTGGAGCAGTGGGGCATTCTCTTGAGCCTGGGTCATGATGCAAAACAGAATGGAAGATAGATTCAGGTACAGGAAGGCTCTCAAACCTGTGGGTCATATATGGTCTGCAAAGAGTTAATTAGCAGTCCCTGGGCTCCCAGCCAGTGGCTATTCTCCCTACTGCTCCAGCTGCAGGAGAAGCCAGGGGCTCCAAGCTCCCCCTCCTGCTCCCACCCCATGGGGTGGTATGGTGTGCTGCAGCTCACAGGGTTGGCCATGCCTGTGGCCAGGGACATTGAGGGTTGGGGCTGGGGCAGCTACACAATACAATGCAGTGGGGAGAAAGGGGGCGTTTCAGCTCTGGGACCCATGGTTTGCAATGGTACACTCACCAGTGGTGTGGCCCATGCAGCATGTGGCCCAGGGCCACTTATAAGCTGGACAGCCCTGAGCTAGAGGAAGAGCATAAGAGGGACCCTGGCTCTCTGGCTGTAATAAATGAACAGACAGAGAGCTGCCTTTTATGGACTGCCTATAGCCTGGACAGGAGCCACATGAGGCTCATAAGCCACATTTTTTCTACCCCTGGCCTGATGCTTACAGGACATTTCCTCAAAGGAACAGAGGTGGATTCAGATTCCCTCGGGAAGAAGAGTCCTGGGCTCCTGCATTTCCTGACTGTTCTAGAGGGGGAAGGAGGGGCACAGCCTTCTCCTTGGACTGTGTCCTGGGTAGCCCACTGTGAAAGGATCAAGCACCACAGGCATAGGACTGTCTAGTTTGTCATTCCCCAAGGGTCTTGGGGTCGAGGCTGTACAGTGCTGAGCTGTCAAAAATGAGGTTGTTCTGGGCATGTCCAGCAGCAGTCCCCAGGCACCTAAGGAATTCCACTGATGAAACCAGGCACCTATAGACTTTAGCCACCTCTAGGTTATGTAGCAACTGAGTGGGGATGTAAAGCTTTAAAATTTTCATTTTGGAACTGACACTGGATATTAGACAGCATTTAGGTGCCTAAATCTTTCTGCGCAGCTGCCATGAATATATATAAATATGTTCAACATTTGGCTCATAAAAAGTGTGTGTGTGTGTAACACCCACACATTTGGTCATTGTATATTGATGTGGGCAGGATGGCAGCACATGGAAAGCTGGCTGGGGCCTGTATCTGGGCAAAATATGTAAAGCCCTCTGGCCTCCTTGGGCAGAGGATGCAGGGGATTCTTTAGGGGGATTGGTTGGGAGAAAGACTGCAGTATAGTGCTCCCTGACCAGACAAGGCCAGGGTGTTGTCATGCAAAAGGGATGTAAGGTGAGCTAGGCTGGTTTGATGGGGTGGGGAAGAAGTTGCTACCAGCTGCTGAAGAGTGATGTTTCCTCTAAGGGAGAAGGAGTTGCAGATAGCAGACAGGAAAACCCAGGTAGAGGGGAGAGAGAAGAAGAATTGTTTTAGTGTCTAGGAACTCCTCTCTTCTCCTTTTCTTTCCTCTTTTTCTTTTGAAGGTTTAAGGGATTAATATTGGGGAAAAGAGAATTTGTTTTTGGGTTTTCTGACCAGGAGTTAGGCCTAGCAGTTTAAACAGGGTTGAAACCTGGGAGTTTCTAATGCTGCCGGTTTGCAGGATCAAGGTTGAGGTTTGCAACTTTCTGCTCCCATGGAGCTGTGACCCAAACTACCTGCGGCCCAGGCCTACCTGGTCTTTCCCCTTGTTTCTTTGATAGTCCTTTGCTCTAGTCAAACCATATGAGCCGTTAATCAACCTGGCTCCTTTGGAGATTTTCCTGCAGTTTGTTTCAGCAGGTCATATAAACCAGCCCAGAAGTTTTGGGATGCGTGCATGCTGTCTGGCTCCACAGTCACTTCCCACTCTCACATACAGCCTCTCCAGGGGAGCAAAGATTGGCATGCTACCATTCCTGCAAGAGCAACGAGGGGCTCCTTGCTCCACAGAAGGTCCCACAATCTCTAGCAGCTTCCCCTGGCACAGCGCAACCTACAGACTGTGTCTTGTAGTTAGTACTGGTTTATATTGCATTTGATTATATAACCGTTCTGATACCTGGATTTGCATCTGTTTTCTGTAATAAATCTCTTGTGTTTACACTGCTTGTGAGGAGGGTTTTTTTTGTTTATGTCAGACACCCTAGTAATTGATTTAGTGTTCCCAGATTTCTGGATGGGGGCTCGAGCCATGGGTTATAATTTATGAGGTACCCCAAAATGTGAACCTGGCCCTTGTGCTGCCGACTAGTGCCTATATATGAGTGTGTGTGTGTGTGTGTGTGTGCAGGGGGGGTGCGGTATATATGTATGTATATTTGGGGTTTTAGCTAAAAAGATTTTTCTTTTTTTCTCTTCAAACGTTTTTGGGGGGACGGGGGGAGAGGGTGCAGGCAATTGGTTTTTGAGTGATTTCACTGAAAAATATTATTTATAGTTTTTCACTGCAAGTCTCTTATAATTCTATTGTTATAGGTTTCCCTTGCTTTATGTGGATTCTTTATGTGCAAATTCGCTCTTATGCGATGACCATTTTTATACCAAAAATTCATTATATGTGAGGTAAATCAATTCTCATGCAATTGGTGTGTTGGAAGCCCGCCGTCAGCTGCTTTGTGCAGTGAATTGTGGGAGTGATGTGCACCAAAATACAGTCTCCTATGTGAATCTGTGTTCCTCACTCGTTATCTGTGGCACGTGTTTCTGTAGTTCCCAGCCCCAAGGGAGATCTGTGTTTGGGGACTTTTTCTGTGAAAAGGTCTGGTATTTGCTGTTTGGGATATAAAGTAGTCCAATAATACAATGTTTAATTAGGTCCTAATTAACTTCATTTAAAGGACATCATTGCAATACGCTTGTGTCCACCAGAAAGGAGCCTTGGTCCATGGGTAAGCTTCTAGATACTACTGATTTAATATAATAAATAAAAATATCATACTTTAGAACCCCATGAGAAAGTCTACCAGGTCACTATCAAGCCCCTGTTTCTACCAACAATGCCGTAAGTGGGTCCAGAGTATCCCCATGTAGCTGATTTCATATCCTTGTTCCTCAATGTGTAAATGTCTAGGTTCAGCATGGGGGTGATAACGGTGTTGATAACAGAGACAGCGTTGTCCATGGGGAAGGTGCAGAAGGGGTGGGCATAGATGTAGATGTAGGGCTCAATGATCAAGGCCACCACAGTAATGTGGGAAGCACAAGTGGACAAGGCCTTGCTCTGTCCTTCACTGGAATATGTCCTCAGCTTGGCCAGCAGGACAGAGGAGGAGATGAGCAGCATCACAAAGCACAGAAGAGTCACCAGGCCGCTGTTCGACACCATCAGCAGCTCAGCTGTGAAGGTGTTGGTACAGGCCAGCTTGACCACCTGGAGGGTCACGTCACAGTAGAAGTTGTCCAGCTCCGATCCGGAGTTGGGGCCACAGAAGGGGAGCTGGAGAATGATGGCCACCTGGACAATGGAGTGGATGAAGCCCCCAACCCAGGTCTGAAGTCTCGCACAATCCTAATGAAGCCGTCACCAGTCCAACGCACATGCTGCGGTTCATGACAGTCACGTAGCGCAGTGGGTGGAAGATGGCCACATACCGGTCATAGGCCATGACAGTGAGCAGGAAGATCTCTGTGCCCCCAGAGAAGTGGAAAAAGAAGATCTGGGCCACACAACCCCCATAGGAGATGGTCTGAGGTGGGAGAAGGAAGCCTGCCAGCATCTTGGGGGCTGTGACTGAGATGTAGCAGAAATCCAGGAAGGAGAGGTTCCTCAGAAACAAATACATAGGGGTTTGGAGCTGAGGCTCAGAAGCTGTGGTGGCCATGATAAGGAAATTGCCTAGGATGGTGATGAGGTACAGGAGGAAGAAGAGGAAAAAGAAGACAGGCTGCAGTTCTGGAGAGCAGGAAAGGCCCAAAAGGACAAATTTGGTCACCATGGTGCAGTTTTCCTGCTGCATAAGGACAGCCAAAGTGAGCTGGAAGAGAGAAAGTGCAGTAACTGAAGGAGTCAAGAGCCATTTTAGGTACACAGGTGATGACGAAACTAAAAATAAACACGTAGGGAGGAGCAGAGCGAGAGATTCTGTACATGCGATAGATCGCAGCATGCTGACCAAGCAGTAGCATGCGCAGTAGTGTCACGTAGCAGGAGTCATGATGTGACGCAACTGTGCAGTAGCAATGAGCCACGTCACCTAAAAGCTGTTTGGCAATGCTACTGCACAGTAATTCCTGTCCTCTAAAGTATTTCAAATTCCACTGACCTTGGTGTCATTTGCAGATTTGCTAACTATGCATTCAATCCCAGCACCCAGATCACTATGGAAGATATTAAACAGTACCAGATTCATGGCAGACCTCTAAGGAGCCTCAGTTGTTACCACTTCTCAATCAGACATTAAGTCATTGAGGAGTATTCTTTGAGCATAATGCTCCAATCAGCTATGAACCCCCGCTACAACCATTTAATTTCAACTGAATTTCCTTATCTTGCAAATGAGAATGTCATCAGAGAGTGTGTCAAAAGCTGTGCTAAAGTTGGGGTATACATCACATCTACTGCTCTCTCCCACTACACAAAGCCCCTTGTCTTGTCATGGAAAAAAGTCAGGTTAGCCAAGCTTGACTTGTTTTTGATAAGTCTGTATTAACTGTTCTTGATCATCTTTTAGGCAATTGGAAATAGATTCCTTGATGATCTGCTCCATACCCTTTTTGGGAATGAAGATCAGATTGACGGATCTTTACTTTCCCAGATCATCTTTGTCCCCCTTTTTAAAAGATGGGCATTATATCGGACCTTTCCAGTCATGCAGGATCTCACCTGAGCTCCAGGGCTTCTCAAAGATAATAGCCAAGCAAGTGCTGTGCTCACATAGTGCTCCATATTAGACAGCTATTAGTTATCTCTATAGTACTGCAGTCCTGCCGACAGCCAGAAAGCCACAATGAAAAAAGAGATTAAGCTGTATATGTGGACACGTAAAAGGAGGAAAACGATGGACATAAACAGAAGTCTGAGGCATAACAAGCAGAAGCGAGATGATGATGAGACAGACAGGGGCAGACAAAGGCAGTGTTTTTGCAAAGCTTCAGAACAAGGATTTCCTCAGGACGCGATCCCACTCGCAGCACATCCGAGCCCCATGCCAGAGGACTCCAGCAGCAGCAGGCATAGGGTCCTCAGCAAGGAGACTAGCCCTAACACTGAAACCCATCTATCAGGGTCCTGATGTGGCTCCCCCATTACCACAAGTCCTGAATCCTTTGTGGTCCTACAGTAATTATCGTCACCAGTCTTCACCAGCCAGTGTCATGATCCCATTCTGCTTTTGGGGAGAGTGAGAGAGAAGGAGACTTGCTCAAAAGTATGCAAGTCTGTGGCTGAAGCTGCAGCTATACCCAAATCTCCTAGTGAGGAAGCCGGTGGGCTTCTTTTCGTCTCACCCAAAACAAGGAACAAAGCCACAGGTGTGTATAGACAGCAATGCCTGCAACACAACAGACCACCTCTTTCTAGTGTGGGCTCCCCTGCCTGGCCAGCCCTGTTTCCTCTTCCCTTCCCAGTCAGCTCCTTGGATCGGATAGACCAAACGTTCCTGCCCTCCTCCCCCATCCCAGACAGGCTCCTCAGTGTATGGGCTTCTCGTTCCTGGCCCCCAGATCAGCTCCTTCCACTCAGCCAGACCAGCTCCCTCCACACCGGCTCAATGATAGACAGACAGATGGATGGACACAGAGAAGGATAGAGAGAAAACATACAGTTAAGCAGAAGGGTGACAGATGATGGCAGTTTGAGGGAGGGAGATGAGTAGCTAGAGCAGGAGGAAGGATGAGGAAGAAAGCAGCTGAGATATTTTTGAGAGAGATCCCACCAGGTTGAGCTCACCTCATTTGGGTAGTTGCAGAGGATCAGAAACAATGAGCCAGAAAGTCATCTCCAGCAGTTCCCTCCCCTCCAATGTCATTTCTGACCCAGCAGCCAGCTCTCTGTATGCCAGCTGACCTCCATAAATGCCTAAGGATGCTGGGATAGGCTGGGGAAGCAAGTGAGCCCTCTTGGGGTTTGTTGGCAGGGCTCTAGCAGACAGAGGAGTCTGGCAGCTCAAAGTGTCCAAGCAAACTGCTGTGCTGTGCCAGGCTGCAATGTGGAGGTGTAGCTCTGAATGTGGACAGAGCACAAAGAGCAGGGAATGCAGCCGGTGCTGCTAGTTCTTCACGTAGTTGTTAATAGTCCAGACACAAGGCTGACTGCTGCTTCAATAGACTGCACTGGAGTTGTGCTGTTTTACGTCAGGTGGGGATCTGTCCCCATTAACCCTGATGTTGCTACAGCCAATATGCACCAGCTGGGCTCTGGCTCACAGTTCCTACACATATCATTTGCAAAGGAAACTTTCAAAATGTAGTCCAGGTGCAACCACTACAGTGATGGGGGCACCTGAGCCTTTCAATAGTCTGTAGCAACAACCCAAACACACACAACCATCTTCCATTTGTCTCAGTGGACTATTCACTCTGAACCCTACTAATGGCAGTATTGACTGCCGACAGCTTTTCTGTTTACCAAAGTATATTCATCCTAATGGCCAGACTCCCGCCTGCCACACGTAACTCCACACTTTCAGTACCCTTGTGCCCCAGGCAGCACCTCTGCTCCCTGATGCCACCACCTGGAGCCCACCACCATGCCCCCTGCCAGCCCAGACCTGCTCTGACCCAGCTCAAATTGCTGCTGTCCCAGGCACACATGTAAACATTGCACTCAGGGGTAGTTTACTCCGGCCGAAACTGCTCTGCATTATGTAGACACACCTGATGTGGTATTTCCCAATCTGATATTTTTCCCTCACATACTGGTGTATTCAATTTGCAGTCATTTCTTTGTTGGAAATCATTTTAATGCGTGATTTAAAAAATACATATTGCAAGATAATAAGAGCTGGGAGCCTGAATATCCTCTCACCATTGCCAATTGCACTGTACAGCTTGGAATTTTGCACCCCTGCCACCTCAAGCATGCTAAAGACAAAGGAGATTCCCTGTACTATCCCATCTTGTGTAGATAGAAGGGCATTATATAGATATTTTTCATATATGTTTTAACTGGTCCACTTTCCTCCGGGGTTTTGGTGCTTCCCAGTGTTCCATATATTTGTCCCCACAACGCCCTTCTAAGAAAGGCAGTATTATTGTCCCCATTGTGCAGCTGGGTAAACTGAGTCACAGAGAGTACATGGGATGGCTTTTAAATATACGTTGGGCTTAAAGATGAAGATAAGTATCTAACAGAATTTCCAGGTCTTATCGTTGGTGTGGAAATTTTTACTCAAAAAAATGAATAAATCAGATTCTGGAGATTATTTTTTTTTCAAATGGAAAGAAAGCAGACATTTCCAAGACAATTCTCATTTTTCCTAAAATAACTGCTTTTTCATATAAAACAATAAAATCCCTTTGGAATGAGAAAGGTTGACCAATATTCTTTTATTTTATTCTTCCCCATCCTTTTTTACTTGAGTTAGGCTCTCTCAAAGAACCTAACAGAGTTAGTTACCCAAATCCCAGTGAATTTCAATAGGACTGGGCTTCCTAACTCTGTTAGACCCCTCGAAAGAATCCAGCGTTACATTTTAGTCCATTCTATTTGATTTCATGAGAAGCACTGCCATCCTTACACCATAAGTATAGTACCCTACTCCATAAAAAATGCATTTGACCTCATTCTTCTTTTGTGCCCTATAATTTCTGCACGATTGGCTGTTACTCCTGATCTACAATGGAATGGGTAACGGGAGAAATCAGTCCATTCACTCCATTGGATTTACAACAAGTTCATCACAAGACCTCGAGAAGTAAGATATACTCAACATGGCTGAGTGGGAAAATAAGAATACTAGTAAGCCGTTCCACTTGTCTGAATGCAGGGGACCGGAGTATTTCAGGATGCACTGTGCCTGGATGCCAACCCCCACTATCTAGCATCCGTGCCCCTTGCAGAGGACGTATCTGTTGGCCAGCTTCCTCATGGCTGTCTTTATCTCCTTGTTCCTCAGAGTATAGATAATGGGATTGAGGAGGGGGAAGATGACAGTATGGAAAACTGAGACCACCTTGTCAAGGGAGTAGGCACAGAAGGGGCGGGCATAGATGTAAATCGAAGGGCCAAACATGAAGACCACAATGGTGATATGTGAGTAGCAGGTGGAGAGGGCTTTGTTGGCACTGTCACCAGCACTTTTCTTGAGCATGGAGAGCAGGAAAGCATAGGAGACCAGCAGTGCCACAAAGCAGACAACTGAGATCAAGCCACTGCTGAAGATCATCACTAACTCTTCTGCAAAGGTCTCGACACAAGTGATTTTGAGCACCTGAGTAATGTCACAGAAGAAGTTGTCCAGCTCATTGGGGCCACAAAAGGGTAGGCGGATGATCAGCACCACCTGGATGAGGGAGTGGATGAAGCCTCCAGCCCAGGATGCCAGCACCAGGACAGTGCAGAGGTTTCTGTTCATGACGCTGGTGTAGTGGAGAGGCTTGCAGATGGCGGCATAGCGGTCATAGGCCATGACAACGAGTAGGAACATTTCTGCTGCTCCCACAAAGTGCAGGAAGAAGAGCTGGGCAATGCAGCCCCCGAAGGAGATCACCTTCCTCTCAGAGAAGAAGTCCACTAGCATCTTGGGAGCCGTGATGGATGAGTACCAGATGTCCAGGAAGGCCAAGTTGGCCAGCAGAACGTACATGGGCGATGTCAGGTTGGGGTCACCCCAGATGGTGATGATAATCAGGACGTTTCCAGGCAGCACAATGACATAAAAAGTGAGGAAGATCACAAAAAGGAACAGCTGGACCTCACAACGCTGGGACAGACCCATCAGCACAAACTGCGTCACCCCTGTGCTGTTCTCCATGATCTCTGTGCATGCTCTGCTGCAGCACACTTGGATGGGGACATTAGAGGAGAGGCAGGTCAGGGAAGAGATGGTATGAGGTGAATGGAATAGGATAAGGATCATTTGGATGGGATAAGTCAAATAAAATAGGATGGGAAGACATCAGTGGAAACAGACAAATTGGACAAGGTCAGGAGGGTGAAATTGGGTTAAGATGAGGAAAATGTCATGGAGCATTTGAACAGATTGGGATCAATGGAACGGGATCAAGGGAAGGGATTGGAATCAATGGCATGAAAGGAGGTCATTAAGATGAGTTGGAATGGGGTCATTGGGATAGGATGGGGTTGGCAGGAAAAGATAGGGAAATATAGGAGGGAGAGGGAGATGGGAGGGGTGGGAAAAAGGAATAATAATTGTCTTTAGTAAAATAATAATCTTTAGTAAAATAATACAAACTAACTGATGCACTGGAAGTACCAAGGGTAGAGGAATGGATCATAAATTAATGTATTCATCTGTCCATCTCATCTTTCCATCCCACCATTGTCTGCTGTGTTGATGCTTTATATCAGGACACTAGTACAGATAGGGATATATAGACAGAGAAGGAGATCTGCCCACATTACTGAAAGGGAAGTAAAGGGAAGAGACATTCTATGCCTGAACAGAAAGGCATCTTATTTCCAGTTTAGCGTAAAACAAAAGGGAGCTCTCTACCCATGCCCATCCTATAAGAGCTAAAGGAGCTGTACGTTTTCTTTGGGACCACCATCACACATCGTCTACCCTGAGCCGAAGAGGCAGGGAAGCCAGGACGCTTTAGGGTATGTCTACAGCCTCCCACTACTGCTCCAAGGGATGCCTCAATAACCCAAACCAGACCTGCTCGGTGTGGGCTGCCTTCCAAAATAGATATAATGCAGCCAATTTAGGAAAGCACTGGTTCTCATGGTACCTCAGGAACAGGTGATACACCTTAGCTACCCTGAAGCACAAAAATGAGACTTTTTCAGTACTAAAAACAACCACTTTTAGGAACACGGGGCTGGGTAGGACTTTTTGAGTCATCAAGCCTGGTCCCTGCTATCATAGGCACCACATGTATTGTCTCTTCTATATGCTGATCAAGGTCATTCTTAAAACTAGCTCCACTTCTTGTTCCTACTTGGAAGCTGTAACAGAACCTCCCTCTGATGGAGAGAAGATGCCTGACCAGTTCACCCCCATCTGTTCTTATGCCAACATTGGCTTCAAGCAGTGGAGACAAGCCCCAGGGGATGGATAGACAAAAACAGGGAGAGAGAAACCATTACAGACATACAGAGACAACGGAGATAGACAGAGAGATGACACATGACTACGCTGGATCAGGCTGGAGTCAGACCTCAGCCCCCTCCCAGGATAGGGGAACATCCAGCACTAACTGCAATAGGGTCAGGGCCCAATTTTGATCCCATGTTCCCAGGGTAAATGCAGAGTCATTCTCCAGATATAATAGGATCAGGGTTGGATTTTGATTTCAGATTGCACTGGGTAAATCTGGAGTCACCTACTCACTGCATTTTCGTCAGGGTAACTGAGATCTGGGATTGCTCTTGGCTCCCCCATTCCTAAGGGCTTCAAAATTTTCCCCTGGTTGCCTTGGGTTGGGCAGACAGTTGAGGGTACAATAAGAGGCAGGAGGAAAGATATGGGGAAGAACATTAGCCAAGGAGGTATGGGCAGTGTGGCATGGAGAGAGCAAAAAGAAATTAAAATCTACATTGCAGGGGAGCAGCCCTGACTGTACCAACTAGCTTGAGGGGAACCCAGACACTGCCCAGTTTTCACCGCCTCCACCTAGCTCCAATCTGCCCTGGAGATAAATCACTGCTCTCGTCCCTCTGCAACACCACATTTACTTACCTCCTGGCACCCTCCAGATCCCATCCAGGGACTCATCACTGCAGTTCTTGGGAGCTCATCTCCCATGCTCTGTTGCCAGTGCAAAATGCCCATCTTTACCTGGTTTCCACCACACCCCAAACTGCCCAGTCCCTCCCAGAAACCCGCCATCATTGCAAGCTATGAATGCATGCACATTAGCATTTCTTTAGGATGCCTACTTTGCATAGGTCCTCAGCTGGGCTCTGCTGCAGACTTGGCTCAGGCTCCCTGCTACAAAACAGGTGAGACTGACTCACCTGAGAGTAGGGAGTAGCACCACCAGTTCAGATGCTTTTAAAGGGCCGGAAAAGGGCAACAGTCATAATGGTTCTAATGAAAATATAAGGCTAGAACCTTAAGTCCATACTGGCTGCTTAATCAGCTTTTCCCTGCTCCTTATTTCAGGCCTGTATTTTACCCGCATCTTACTTAGCCCTTATTCAGGTATTATACTCTGTTCTTTACTTGAATCTCACTTGGCCCTTACTCATACCCCTAAAAGTCCTCTAACTTGAGCAAAATTGTCTTTCAAAATCTTAAAACTTTACACACATCTTACTCTGTTCTTGCCCAAGTTAAGTTTCTCTTGAGCAGCACAGAAAAGTAGAAAATCATTGAGAAATAGGGGTGGAAGGGACCTCCAGAGGTCAGCTAGTCCAACCCCCTGCCTGAGGCAGGATTATCTGTATCCAAATCATCCCATTCAAGTTCTTGTCTAACCTAATCCTAAAACTGCCCAATTAACCCCACCATGCATATACATACAAGTCATATTGCCCAAAGCCACCAAAAGCACCCTAACCTGCCACAGGTAAAGCAGGGGGATGAGGACTGTCAGTGGCCCACCACTGCAAGAGTTGCCAAAATGCACTTGAGATCCAAGATATCACAAAGCCCTATCTCAGTCCTTACTTTTATTGTTTCCCTGTAGAGTTTACCCAGTCATTCTGAGGGCCTTGATCATGAGTTATGTTTTGTTCAGGCAAAACTGTTTGGGAGCTAAATCTTAAAGCCTTGACTTGGTCCTTACATAGAGAAGAAACCCTTTGGTCCAAAGTCTGAAGCCCTTCCTCACTCCAGTACTCAGCCCTCACTCTGAGAAGCTTCTTTCAGAGCCTTGTGTTAGTATCTACCCAGAAAGGGCTGGATCAGACTCCCCACACAGTGGATTTCCAGATATCCTCAGCTACCTACCCACTGCAACGGAAAGAAACCGGCACCTTCACTCCAAGTCCTGCATTATCACAACCCCAGAAGATATAATCTCTCTCTGGGTCCAGGGCTACAGACTCCATGGCTGACACTGGACATTCTGGAGCAGGCTGGGTGTTGGGGGACCTCAGGAGACATGCAGCTAGGAGGCAGGTTGCAAAGGGAATTATTAAAAGTGAAAGTTGGTTTCCTCCCCAGGGAGCAGAGCTAGGAAAAGTTTGAGGTTGATCCCTGGGGACTGGAAGAAACAAAAGCAGAAAGCATGTAGCCAAGTCTCCTACAATGGAGTTCTGCCTGTATTAGTTGTGCAATGATCTGTACATCCGCATGTGTATTTAAAAAAGAATTGCGCACATATTTATATGTATATCTGTGTGGGAGGTGGCAAGTATATGTGGCATTGGATGGTATGTGTTTAAACACTGCTGCTTTTTGGTGGCCATATGTAGTAACTCATTGTGTGCTTCAATGTGTGTTAGC
Source organism: Crocodylus siamensis (assembly GCF_052110815.1). NCBI lineage: Eukaryota > Metazoa > Chordata > Crocodylia > Crocodylidae > Crocodylus > Crocodylus siamensis. Next base: position 25,501,879 of record NC_143400.1, read on the forward strand.
CTAAACATCTGACAAGGGCTTTTGTGATGATCTGTGTATGTTTGTGTGCTCTAATGAGTGTGACACTTTCGTGCCAGCTTGTGGAATTGCAAGGTCTATTTTTGTTTTTCTGCCGATGGATGGTTGTATGCTTCTGTCTGTGACTTAGCTGGCATGTGAATTTTTCACATTTTTTAAAAATGACTTTGTGTTCTCTTCTTGCATGCCTGTGCATTCATGTGTGCTTGTATTTGCTACCCCCTGCTGAAGGGAATGAGTCCTCTGTGTGAGTGTGTGTGTGTCCTTGCTGCCTCCTTCTGTGTACATGGTGCATATCAGCACACATGCTGACCCTGCTGGAGGCAAGGTTGCCAGCCCCCAAAAATGTGGGTACTCACAATTTACAAGCTTTAGACTGACTGCTAAACACAAGTTTTTACCAATATATATTTTATATAATGTAAATGTAACTTTCCTGCAAGGCCCTGCTGCCAGGCCTCAGGTAGAAGGGCTGTGGTCAAACTTGGAGTGTAACATCCACTATAGTAAAGAAGTAAAAAAGTTGGATAATCAGTAAAAAGTTTGCAGTACAAAATAAATTTTGGGTTGGTAAGCCTGCTTTTATCCTGTGTTTCCCCCCTGCCAGGAATCTCCTACTCACCCTTCACACCCTGATGTCCCCCACAGTACCATGTACCATTGTGCCCCTCCCTGCCAAGAAGCCTACTTGTGACCCAGCAGTTTTACAGGCAGCCTGGGACACAGCAGCAGCATGTGGCTGAGAGAATGCTCTCTGCAAGGTGCTGTGCTCCCAATGGCACTGCTGTCTGTCTGCCAGAGTTTCAGTCAAGGTGTAGCTACTCAGTCATTTTACTGACAGCTAAGGGTTTTTATGGCCTTTATTAGCAATCATTGTTCACTTGATTTTTTTACTGACAGTCAGTAAATTTACTGACAATTGGCATCCTTGGCTGGAGAGGATGGCATCTTCTCTGTGGGGTGTGTATAAAAGGAAAGTGGGGTCCATTATCCCTCCTTCCACCCCCTCCACCATTCTGTACTGCAGATGCTGTACTTGAAATTCAACCCATACTTCCATCCAGCTGCCCTCACCCTGGTGAGCCTCCAGTTTAGCTTCTCACATACAATTTCCTACAGTAGAGTAACTAAGGTGGGATGAGAGGGCCACCAGCCTTGAACAGTGACTTAGAAGAGATGTCAACATGGCCTTCTTCCCTACAGGAAGTCTTTTGCACAATGAGGAGGTTGCCCACCACTGTTGTTCCATAGACAGCCAGGAAGATGACAAAGAGGAGGAACTGGACCACTGGTGACCCACTAGAGAACCAAGGAAGTTGGCCACTGTGATACAGTTCTCCCTTTCCATGGAGTCACGTTGCACTTTAAACTCACACCCTGAGGCAAAAGGAATAACTTGTGCAGATGATATGGGATAAACAAGGATATCTTGACCACTTTTATCAGGAGTTACTCAGGGCTAGACCTTCAGATCATTAGAATGTGGTCCTCACTCAAGGAACAAACAAACCAAGCCTTGGCCTCCTCTATTCAACAGAACGAAGCTAGCTCACTTTTGAGGGAAGTAGCCTTCAGCTCCTTGAGTGAGGCATTGCTCAAGAGATGGGGTTCAAAGCCCAGCTTTTTGGCATCCCAGAATTCTTGGAAATCATGTAAACTGTCACTTATCCCCCTGAGTGAAATGAGGATTTAAAAGTCTTCCTTACCTCACAGCTGCATTCTGATGGCAAATCCATGTGTTGCCATGCATTGCATCAGTGCCTAAAGATCCAGGTCAGTGCCTGGTGGTGGGATTTTCAGAAGCATTTAGGTGCCTAATGCCCACTGATTTCACTTGGGATTCTGATTCTGCTCTTCAAAGATGTGTCCATGCCTAACTTACCTTCTAACCAACCCAGAAGGTCCTAGGTGAGATTTTCAAAAGTGTTTTAAAATTGGTGGCCACTGAGAGTTACCCACCTAAAAACCTGTAAAGGAACTAGGTCATAAATCCTAATGAAATCAAATGATTAGACATCTAGGTCTACATCCAAGCTGGACCTAAGTAGTCATGAGACCACTAAATTCACAAATGAAACCTCAAAAAGCCCTTTCTCAGTAGCCACCTATTGCTGCAAATGCCTAGAACTCCTCAGTAGCCAACAGTTGTATGGAGCATGCCAAAAGCTGCCGTAGCTATCATGCATGCCAATAGCTGTCGTAGTCGAAGCAGCTGAGGGCTTAAGGCAAGATCCAAAAAAAAGGAGTTGCTTAAACCCCCAGTGGTTCCAGCAGGGGTTTAGGTGCCTAAATAGGTAGTAGGTGTAATATGTAGTAGGTAAGATGTAAGAGTGCCTGACTTGACTACAGTGGGGTGCAAACCAGCTTCTAGAAACACTATCTGATATAGGAGACATGCTCAGAGCATGCCTGCATACTGGGCTGTCGGAGCCCTGGGTTGAAGTCCTGATGGTGTTCAAAGATTGATCTCCCACTAACCACCATCTACTGGGCTAGTCTGCTAGGGACAGCCTCCACTCATCCCACTGAAGCTGATACACATTCTGACTCTATGAATGATAAATCTGACTGTAAGTTAGTGGTTGGGGCACTCAGGTAGGGAAGCTAAGTCCTGGACTCTGGTCTCTGCTCCCCATCCTCTTTATATAGATAAGATCTGGGAAGAAGAACCCAGCACCCCCCGAGTCAGCTGAGTGCCCTAAGCAGAAAGGTACAGAGTTGCATTCTTTCTGGCCCCATGCATTTTGCATTCCTTTCTACACAATAACAAAGGTTCAAGAGGAAGGGTGGACATTCAAGGAAGGGGGACATATTGTCCCCTCTCCCTCCTCCCCCCGCCCCACTATAAATGAAGGCAAAAATCCCCACAGGCCATACCAATCTGATCATGGGGAAAAATCCATTGTGAACTCAAATATGGTGATTGGTCTGGCCCTGAACAGATGGGAAAGACCCTCTAGCCAGGAACCTGTGGGTTTTAGTCCCCACAAGAGCACTGGCACACTCGTCAAAATCCCCAGTCTTGACCCGAGTCAACAACCAAAGCTTCTGAGGAAAAGGGAGAAAAAGCCAAACAAACCCTGAAACGTGTAGCAAAATTCCTTCCCAGCAGGATGTGGAACCAGCAAAGCCCAGAAGCGTGGGAAATACTCATAGGACAGCACAGGCATAACTATTCCTAGATCATCTCTGACCAAGCTTATCCAACATCTTCCTCCCCAAGGTTGGAGAGTCCACAACTTTTCTCAGCAGTCTAGTCCACTGGCTCACTGTTCTGACAGTCAGGAAGGTTTTCTTGATACCCAAACTAAACGTACTTTGCTGCAACTTCAAGCCACTGGTCCACATCCTGCTTTCTGCTGCGGAAGATAAAAGCTGTTTCCCTCTTTGTCATAGCAGCCCTTCAGATTTCATAGATTTCATAAACATTAGGGCTGAAAGGGATCTCACAAGATCTTTGAGTCCAGCCCCCTGCCCAAGAGGCAGGAAGCCAGCTAGGATCAAAGGATCCCATCAAGATAAGCATCCTAGTGTAACTTAAAGGTGTCCAGAGCAGGTGCTTTCGCCACTACTGAGGGGAGCCTATTCCAGGCTCTGAGGACTTGGATGGTAAAGAAGTTTTTCCTTATGTCCAGCCTAAAACGGTCTTTCAGGAGTTTGTGGCCATTGGCTCCCATCTTCCCTTGGGGTGTTCTGACGAACAGATGTTCTCCCAGTTCCTAAAGCACACACCTTCTATACTTATAGGCTGCCACCAAGTCACCACCCCTGAGCCTTCACTTCTCCAGGCTGAAGAGTCCCAAGCCCTCATACGGCTTGCTCTCTTGACCTCTGATTGTGTGTGGCTCTCCTCTGGACTCTCTCAAGCCTCTCCATGTCTTTTCTAATGTGTGGAGCACAGAACTGGATGCAGTATTCCAGCTGCGGCCTCATCGAGGCCAAATAAAGCAGGAGGATGACTTCTTGGGTCTTGTTTGAAATGCATCAATAGATGCAAGCCAGAGTTTTATTTGCTTTGCTGGCTGCAGCATCGCATTGGTGGCTGCAGTTTGTCTTGTGGTCAGTCATGACCTCCAAGTCTCTTTCAGTCACAGTGCTACTGAGGTTAGCACTGCCAAGCCTATAAGTATGATGTGGGTTCTTTCTCCTGAGGTGGAGTATTTCTCTGTATTGAATGTCATCAGGTTCTGATCCACCCACCTTTTGAGCCTGTCCAGGTTGGCCTGAATCACCAGCCTATTCTCTAGTGTGACCACATTTCCCCATAGTTTGGTGTCATCTTTGAACTTAGCTAGTCTGCTTCTGACACCCGAACACAGATAATTTATGAATATATTAAAGAGTACTGGTCCGAGTACTGAACTCTGGGGGATGCCACTGGTCACCATGCGCCATGTTGACTCAGTTCCATCGACTATCACTCTCTGGGTCTGACCACAGAGCCTGTTCCCCAGCCATCGGACTCTAAGGTTGTCGAGACCACAGTTCCCCAATTTTACCATGATGACATCATAGGAGACCAAGTCAAAGGCTTTTTAGAAATCTAAATATATGACATCAACCTCTTCTCCCTTGTCCAGGTGGTGCGTTGGACTGCCCATGCCCCTGCCTTGTAAAAACCCCTTTTTGTATTTTAGGGCTTGCCATAGGAATCATCCTGTGTGGACTGTTTTTGTCCACTGTATTCACAGTTGTCCTTCATTTTATTTTCTAGGTTCAGCTTCTCCAGTCAAGTCCCAATCTCCCATCCCTGATGGCCAGGACCCAGCTGGGGGTAAGTCGCCTAGCTCCTCCAAGCCACCTCGGTGGGTTTGCAGTTGGCTGGATGCCTTCCACCATTCACCCCTCCTGGTGCTTCCGGACCTCACTTCCGGTCCTTTGGTCACTCTGGGTTGGTCTCCTTTTAATTCTGGCATGGGGTTCCGGCCCTTTAAGTGCCAGTGGATGTGCTTATGAAGCACGACCAACCCATAACTGGTGTTTCCCTGGCAGTTATCTTTTCCCCCGGTGCCACTTTCCATTGCTGCTCCACCGACTCTGCAGGTAAGGTCCTTCTTTCTTGTCTTCCACCCCATCACAAGGTACTAGCACTTTGTCCCGTGCTATTGTGAAGGATGTATGAACAATTGTCCCACAGTATCAACACAGGACAAACAGATTGTTTGGCCCTTGCCACATGCCACAATGCAGTGCTTTGGTGCCAATCCCACGACCTCTTCAACTCAGTGCAGCTGTACTGGTCATTACTGCAGAACTCTACTGCCCAGAGGTGTCGGGTCCAGGGTGGCCGCCCTTATGTATTGCCCTACCCAGTGAATTACCAGCTATTTCATGCTCACCACCTCCCCAGGAGCAGCACTGGATCCTGTATCTATTGACCCAACCTCAAGCACCATCAACCTCCACAGACCTCCATCCACTTAACTATGGTGTACGTGGAAACCCATACTGCTTGGGGGTGTGATGAAGACTTCAGTCTGACTATGGTGAAACACCTTCAGCCTTTTCAGACCAGAGAACCCCTGCAGAGAGACTCTCAAACCATCCTGCAAAGCCACATGGACTTGCCGGCCATCCTGCTGAGACGCACAGACTCTCTGGCCATCTGCCCAACCCACGTGGACTCTGAAATGAACCTGGGTTTGGACAATGAGGACCTGGAGTTTTGTACATGGATTTGCAGATAGGGACATATTACCTATCCTGGATGCCCAGGGGAGGTCACTGGCTTTCTGAGTGCAGCGCAAGTAAGGTTTTCCTGTAACTTCACAAAGAAGTCCTGAATAGTGTTGCTACCAACACTACCTGGCAAGAAGATCATGCACAGTTAATTAACAGAACTTTTAATGATTCCTTTTGGGACTAAGTGGGACCTTATTGATTCCCAGACCATCACCCTCCGGACTAAGGCCAGAGGTAATGGCATACCAGAAGCTTAGAAAATTATATTAAGGGCTAGCTCCCGGCATTGTCTCTTTGTTGAAAGCAAGTCTATTCCCCTGCCTGTGTAGAGCTCAGGGGGCTGCTGCAAGGTACGTTTTTTTTTCAAGGTATCTCTGAGTATTTGGAAGGGCTGACAGCTAAAATCACATGCATGGGAGGAAGCATTACTCCTCACAACTGTAAAGGCAGTAAGTATAATCCTCAATAAATAGGTGGAAGAAGGGGTGCAGAGATTTGCCCAAGAGTGGATTCTTTTTAAGATGAAGTCTATTTTCTAATTAGCTTCCACCCCCTTTTTAGATCCAGGAGTCCTGATGCTCTGTTAAAACCAGTCCCATCTAAGCACAGGGAGTAGAGCCCAAGAATGCTAATCCATATCCCTGCTATATCATGCTTCCGTGTTCAGACCTAGGGATGGACTCCTGGAGGCCTGATGCTTAGTCTCCCCCTTCACTACTCACTTCCATATGAGACAAGCCATACAGGCTACTAGGGTTCTCTGGCTCCCTTGAATATAGTAAAGTTCAGTTGGATTTGTAAGTAATTAACATTTTTTTGCATAAAAAAATTCTATTAGAAATCATGGTTTCAACAACAATTGATATCCAATTCTTCTCCAATTTCTCGCCAGCTGCCATTAATTTTTTTTTGATTGTCCAGTCTGAAGAACCAAAATGCAACAGGTTGCTGAGAAGTGAATTTTACATTTTTTTTCTTAGCCTGTTTTGAAAAGTTAATGTAAATGACACTTTGTACTAGAACTGCCAGCCCCAAATAGAATTTTTCATATTGGAAAGTGTTATGTAAAAATATGGGGTTGAAATGGGACAAGCAAAGGTCTTTGGTTCTGACTTCTGGCAATTGTGTTTTGTTTTGTCAAAACGTTCAATGGTTTATTCTCTTTTGGAATGGCAAATTATTTTGCTTCCTTTGGTCCAAATGATTAGCCAGAGATTGAGGTCCCACAAGGCTGTCACAGTTAGGATGAGAAATCAGTGAGATGGGTATATTCTTTGGGGTATTCTTGCTCATTTACAATGACATATTCCATAGTCCTGTTTCCCTGCATATACTGTAGACAACAGCAAGTGGCTCTGTTACTCAAAAGCTATGTGCGGTTCTCCAGCAAACTCTGTCCCTTAGAAATTCTGTCTACTTGCTCCCTCTCAGAGTCACACTCACGACTTTCTGTGGGGTGTGAAAACTTGTTACTTTACAACTCTACCTGTAAAGCACACAGCTTGGTACTGCTATCCTTTCTTCCATGTGGCTGAGCTCTGATCTGTCATGCAGCCTAATATTTGGGTCCATATCCCTCCACTGATTACAGCTGTTCTTACTGTATCAAGGGGTTTCATTGCTACCTCTGTAAACTCTGAAGGACAATTCTTGATCCTTTGGATGGCTGTTGGTAGCACCTTCCAGCATAATGGTAATTTTGAAATGTCCAAAATTCTTAGCACTGGGATTCACCTGGCATCTCCTGTTCAGACCCCAAGAGAAATGATCAGAGACCAAGGAAAGGAGGCATCAGTGTCTAGAGATATGAAAAGACTGTGGGCCATATCCCATTCCACCAACAAGGCACTTAAGTCTACTTCACCACCTAAGTGTGACTCTATTCCACCCTGCTTTAGTTCCTGAAAAATAGCTAATGTGTTGAATTTTGTACATCACTGTAATCATAGCCTTAAGATCATCCCAGTTACAACATCACTCTCAACTAAGTCACAAAAGCAGCAAGGAAGATAATGTTTCCCTCATCTTTTGTGTTAATAGTTTTTCAGGGATCATGCAGAGTAGAACAGGATCATACTTTGGTGCTTAAATGGATGTAGAGATGCACAGATCTAGACCTCTTGGTTCAGAGATTATACTTTTTATTAGACCTGAGAAATCACCGAAAAAAAATCTTTTCCTGCAAGCTTTTGGGCTCACACACCCTTCCAATGGCAATGCATAGGGGGTGCACGGGAGTGCACGTGCACCCCCTGAGAGCACCGGTGCACCCCCTGACTGGCTGCACTTGCCACCTAGGTGACAGGTAGGGGGGGAGGTGGGAGTGTTGAAGCCCACCCTGCAAGCACCAGCCAGGGAGTGGAGTGCCGTTGCACTCCCAGAAGCGGCTGCAGCCACTCTCAGAAGTGGCTTCAGTGATCAGCTGTCTTGAGGAACACCCCCCCCCCGCCCCCTCCAGTCAGCAAGATCAGCTGAGGGGGGGATTACCCCCTCCCCAGTTACTGACTGGTTGCTGGGGGTGAGGGGGCATGTGTCCCCCCTGACTAAGGTGGCACCAGTCGTCCATGTACCCTCCATCAGGCTCAGGGAAAATTAAAGATGGTAAGAAGTCCCCGTAGGTAGGAAATAAACTTCATTTTTGCATAGAGGAAGCTGAAGATGAAACTGTCAATCTGGGTCCATGAGTGTGTATTTGTGACTCCCTCTTTGCTGTGCAGATCAGGCATGATTCCTTCCTGGGTGGTTTCAGATGGCAAGCAGGGAGGTGTAGAAATCTTCCTTGTTGTTCAGCAATGAAGTTTAAAATCCAAAATTGGCTAAAATTCAGCATCTTCCATGTTTCAGGGATGTATTTGGTAGCCGTGTTGGTCTGAGATGAAAAGAAATGCAAAATCTACAACTCTTTTTTCAGAGAATAAATGGATATAGGCATCTAAAAGATGGGATAGAATGAGCCCCTGAGTTTCTTGGAAGATCGGTCAGATAAATGAAGCATAGAAAATAAGGCAGTTGAAAGGGCATCTAGTCCAGCCCCACAGCAGGATCAACTGTTTTCAAACTATACCTTGATGCGTCTTGAACCTCCAATCCTATGTATTCCATAGATGTCATTGATTTCATACACATTAGGGCTGGAAGGGACCTCGGAAGATCATCGAGTCCAGCCCCCTGCCCCAGGGGCAGGAAGTCAACAGCGGCCAAAGGATCACAGCAAGATAAGCATCCAGGTGTTTCTTAGAAGAGTCCAGAGTAGGTGCTTGCACCACCTCTGGCAGCAGTCCATTCCAGGCCTTGGGGCTCGGACAGTAAAAAGTTCTTCCTTATGTCCAGCCTGAAATGGTCTTGAAACTATTCCACACCTTTTCTAGGTAATATATTCCACTATTTACCCATCCTTACAGCGTGTGTCTACACATGCTATTAGTATGAAGCAATAAACTCTGGTGCATATCGTGCCAGCGTTTACTACTCCCAGCGTTTATTGTTTGAACATGCACACAGGACCGCAGCATGTTGAGCCAGGTCAGAGCAGCCCCAGCTGGCAGAGGGTCTGGAGGGGTCAGCCTGCCAGCCTGGGACTGATCTGACCCAGCTCAAGGTTTTGTGGAAGGGCTAGCTGGGATGTGAGGATGCTCCAGTGTGGGTTTAGCCAGCAGGCAGCCCCTGCACTAAAGCACCCTTGTGCCCCAGGCAGCCCCATCAGTGTCTCCATGTGCAGAGCGGTGCACTAAACAACTCCACCACAGGATAGTACTTGTATTTACAAGTACTAACCTGCAGTGGAGATAAGCAATTTCTTGAGGCCTAACAGAGCTGCATGTGTAGATACTGACTTTACTGAGGAGCTAATTAAACAGCTTTGTAGTAAATGTCTCATGTAGATGTGCCCACGGTTAGAAAGTTTTTCCCAATGAGTTGCACTGCTTCACTCAATAGAGAACAGAGCAGCTAAATTGCACCTGACACTTCAGCTTATGAATTCCTTTTCTAATATTGTATCATTTTAAGGGAAAATTAGGTGCATGTCTGCAGGGGAAGGTGCTGCTGCCACCATTCACTTTTCCTTGCAAAGTATTGTCAACCCAAGTGCTGAAATCTTGTGGTCACACATGAAAAGTCGAACATGCAATGACCACACTAGAAATAAAATTCAACTAGATAGAACTAAATTAAAAAAAAAAAGTCTATTGATCAAACAAGTATAGCGTTTGATCAAGTATAGCGTAGAGTAGCATTTCCCAAAATCTGGGCCTTGCCATTTGGAGCATAAAGGATTTGTTGTCCAGAATCTCAGCCTTCCTGTTACAAAATAACTAACTTTCTAGTGTAGATTTCCAACTAAGCATGCAAAGAGCTTGAAACAATACTCCACTGATTTCAGTTGGGCCTAATTTGGCCTATGTGATATTTTCAGGGAGAGCACTGTTAACTATTTCACTGCTCATCAAAAATGTGAGGAAGAAGGAAAGTCAAATTATGCATGTGCCCAAATCTCTCTCCTAATGCCTTGCATAAAATGCCAACAGGAAAGGAGACACAGGTCTATAACAACACACAGAAGTGCCGGAAAGGGAGCAGCAAGTACAAGGCTGGATCCAGGGGGTGCAGTGGTGTGGAAACACCTCCTTTTGGATCCTATCTGAGGCAGCAGCAAGGATTTTTTAAGTCCACAGATCAGGTAACCATCCCAATAAGTTGGGCAGGTACACAGCTCTGCGTGTGCCTACCTGAGAGCAAGCATTGAAAGTGTAGCTGTGCAAAAACAGAAGCAGGGCTCCCGTGCTTTAACAGAATAACCTAATAGCTACAGCACTCAGCCAGGACAAAGGCACCCGACGCTCTAGTGCAGGCTTTATCCAGGTGGGTTTTGAAACGACTTTTCTCAGACTTCACAGCACACTATTCTGACCGTCATGTGAGCTGGACCAAGTTATATACTGTTGCTCAAAGGAGTTGGAGACCTAGCTTTCATTAAATGACTGGCAATAGCAACTCCAAATTCCCTAGTGGTTTGGCAAATTTACCCCGTGTGTTCCAAGCTTTGTCCCTTTACAAAGACATCTATGAAGAGCTTAGTCTTCAGAAGATGGTGAGACCTTGCTCATTGAAAACACACCTGCCACTCTTTTGTATGCTGCAGTCCTGTGAAATCTGAGGTCGCAGAGAGCTGGATTTCAAGTGTGAAGCTTCCCATAGGCAAATAGGAGCCTGCTGAGCTTTTGAAAATTACCTCGGTGCTGGACTCCCATCACAGCCTTCGGGAGGCAGGCACTTTGACTGCTTAGGTGTTTCTGAAAAGCCCTTTACTTTCTGTGCCCAAATGACAGCTACTCCACTGTGTAAGTGTTGGTTTTGGCACTTACAGCTTGCAGTGCCCTTCCATGTGCAGTGTGGATGAACAAGCAATCGCAGGTCCCCTGAACATGTGCACAGGCTAGGAAGGTACACAGCACCCTGTGCACATACCTTTCTGGACATGAGTCTAGAAACTGTAGCAGGAAGGCCCTCCCATGTCCAAACACAATAATGGAAGCACTCCCAGAGGAAACAAGTGAGCAACAGTATATTACTTGGGCAAGCTCACATGATTTGCTTTTATCTAGCAGTCTGTGCCCAACCAAGCTAACAGTCATGCCTTCAGCTTCAGGCTTAGAGGCGAATGCATTTCAAACACAGGCTGCTTGTTCATTGCCAGTGGATAATGTGGAAGGGTATCTTTCAGAGCTAGAGGTTGTGGGATTTGTTTCTCTGGGTGGTTGTACATCATAATACCATCCTATCTCCATGTGCAGGCAGAGATGGATCAGGACAACCTCACATCACCAGTGACTGAATTTCTCCTGCTTGGTCTCTCCCAGAGTCGCCAGACCCAACTCTTCCTCTTCATCCTTTTTCTGGCTGTCTATGCCACCACGTGGCTAGGGAACCTCATTATAATCAGCACGGTGATCTCTGATCCCCGTCTCCATACACCCATGTACTTTTTGTTGGCCAACCTCGGTGTAATCGATGTCAGCTTCTCCTCTGTCACGGTCCCAAAGCTGCTGGATCACCTCCTCCTGGAGGGCAAGACCATCTCCTTTAATGGATGCATGGCCCAGATGTTCTTCTTCCATTTGAGTGGTGGTGCTGAGGTTTTCTTCCTCATAGTCATGGCCTTTGACCGCTATTTGGCCATCTACAAGCCCTTGCACTACTTGACCATCATGAACTGGGATGTGTGTATTGGGCTGGTGGCTGGGGCCTGGCTAGGTGGTTTTGCCCACTCCTTCGTCCAGGTCGCCCTCATGATACGTCTTCCCTTCTGTGGGCCCAATGTGTTGGACAACTTCTTCTGTGATGTTCCCCAGGTCCTCAAGCTGGCCTGCACTGATACTTCTGTTGAGGAATGGCTGATGCTATCCAATGGTGGCCTGGTGGCCACCGTATGCTTTGGTGTGCTGCTGCTGTCCTATACTGTCATCTTGGCAATGCTGAGGACGAGTGTGAGTGAGGGCCGCCAAAAGGCCTACAACACTTGCTTGGCCCAGATCACTGTGGTCTGCCTCATATTTGGACCCTGCATCTTCATCTATGCCCGGCCCTTCCAGAACTTCGCAGCAGACAAAGCAGTCGCTATCCTCTACATAGTTATTACCCCTATGCTGAACCCCATGATCTACACTCTGAGGAACACCGAGATGAAAGGTGCCATCAAGAGGGTGTCCAGCAGAGTCCTGATGTCATGGAGAGGACTGAGCATGTAAACAAAGGAAGGAGTGGGAAGAAGAGCCATCCTGCTTGGGTATCTTTTGTGGAGGTCAATGGAAATGGTTTGATTCAGGCGTGGCTGATGTATTCATACTGGTGGGCTGGTGGAGATCCCAGAGGGCTGGGAGAGGTGGGAGTTTGCAGTCACCCGGCAGCGGGGTCGGGGATTTGCAGCTGGCTGGAAGCAGGGGCACTTCCTGGCTGGGTTCAACAGCCACACCTGGTTTGATTTGAAGTCAATGGACATTATTTGTCCAAGGCAATGGGAGTCCCTCTTTTAATTCCACTGTCTAAAGAGAGTAATACTGTGGATAAGGTGTCACCCTATCATCTACCACACCTACTTCACGTTGGCCTCAAGCTCCCTGTATGGCCAGAAGCCAGGGGCAGATACAGTGGGGATGCAGTGATGCAGTTGCACCCTCCTTTGTCTGTGCTACATGTGAGCTCTCAACACGGGCCAGCCAGAGCCCCTGCTTTCACAGGGCTCCAATGTTCAGAGAGTGAGAGCTGCCATAGCCACTCACCCTCTCTTTTAGTCTACTGGTGAATTCAGCACTGGTGGGTTTGGGTGTTTGGGGTGGGGATCAAAGTGATCAAAGAAGACTGAAATTATTTTTTTCAGTGGGAATTCTCCTGTGTCTTCAGTGTTTCCAGTCCTGAAAAAGGAAAAACTAGCCTTTTTATTCTGTTCTTGGCCTAGGAGCCAGGGGCTACCCAGGGCTACTAGAGACTGTCTATGTCCTCTTGGATAAGTCATTCAGTTTCCACATCAGTAAAATAAAGATAGAATTCTCTCCCTCTCTTCTGGAGGGTGCCAGGGACTGAGGAATTAGCAGCTAACCTCAATTGTACAACACATTGTGCCAAGTTCTTACCGTTGGACCCCACTCCTATCACAGCAACTGGATATAACCCAGCTTCCCAGCCTGCCTTCTCTTTGAATATTATGTGGCATGGAAAAATGAGAAACAGGGATAGGAGAGTCAGTCCAGACACAGGTGACTTGAGAATGATTTGTTTTGTTGCATACGCGAGTGAATCATCACATCAAGTTCTCTGCCTCCTTGTCTCCCCAGTAACCCAGACCTGAGAGGGGCTGCGGGGCAAATACTCAGTCCCCTTCCCTCCCACGTTGCCTCTGTTCTGTAGTTACTGCTACTCTGTTGCCTGTCTGGATGGCTTTTAATATGATGGAAGACATTCAGATGGGTGGAGTGGGCCTGTCAATCTGAACAGAATATTAAAAAATAATTGAAATTTTCAAAGAGAGTATTTTAATTTTTGAGAAAATATTTCTTATCAGAAGTTCATTCCAACAAAAACCTTATCAAGTCATTCCCATTTCATAGATGGGGAAACTAAGGCATACAGTGATTAGACCAGCCCTCTTCCCCACCCACTAGTCCACACTCCACTCCCATAAGTAGGAATGTAACTCAGGAGTCCTCGTTTCTACTTTCTTCCCTCAGCTCAAAGGACTATGGTAGAGTATGGAGCAACTTGGTCTCAGGATACCAATTTCTTGGGCTCTGATTCTTCATGACACTGGAAGAACTCTGTTCTGTTACGTTCTAATTGGGTTCTCCTGGGAGAATTGAATGTCAGGGCCCCAGCTCTAACAGGAGAACAGGGTCTAGAGCAGCGATTCTCAGTGAGGGTACTACGGCACACACAGGTGCCATAAGATCCTTGTAAGGGTGTAGTGGGGAGTAAGAAAGTAAGTGCTCACCCAGGCCTCCACCCTCCTGCCCAGAACCTGTGCTAGGAGGTGAACACTGTAATAAATACATTTTTGTAATGGGGTGCCACTAAATTCAGAAAATAATGGCAGGGTGCCTTGAGCCTAAAATGCTTTAGAGCCACTGGTCTGGAGCAGCAATTGGCAACATTTTTCAGTTCAAGTCCAGCAGGCAGTATGGCCTGGTACCTGCCACTTCTTCTCCCTATCATACTTGTAGCAGTGAAAGTCCAAGGTTCAAATCCACATTCACAAGAAAACATGTGACAATATTCAGACAGGAATCTCAGGGCCAAAGGAACTCAGATAAAGACATGGTGCATGTTGTTGATGCAGAGACAGCAATTAAATTACTCTTGGGTGCTGCTAACATGACCACCCAAGGCGCTATTGGACTGGGAGATACTCAACATGTGGCAGTCTGGAGAACATCTTGAGCAGATTCTAAGTGATGGAGAACGTGCTGGTGGTGTGATATTCAACAGAAGCAGGGGTTGTCAGCTGCTTCAGCCAAAGGGAGAGAGAAGGCTCTTCCTGTAACCCTGAAGTAGTCCCAGCTGCAGCCCAAGGCTTAGGTTGATTACTGAATGAGAGAAGAAAGACAGTCTGATAGCACTGTGATGGGAGCACTACACTTCAGAGACAGGCAGGCCCTGGACCTATAGGCTAGGGACAGAAGTTACACATATACTGGTTTAAATGATCGGATACTGGTTTAAACCTATACCAAAACAAAAGTTCAGTGCACGTAAACCAGTTTGAAAAGGGCTGAAACTGGTTTAAGATAAACTTGGTTGAATGCAGTATCAGAATGAACTGCCAGAGGTCAAACCGGTTTATGGAACTTCTGTCCCAGACCCCTTCCTGGTTTAAGTTAAATCAGAGTCCCCCAGCATCCCAGCATGCTTTTCAGCCCTGAGCTGGGATACACTGGGCTGGGCTGTCTGCTCCAGAGAGCAAGGCTGGGCACACTCCCCTCCTCCCTACCCGGAGCACTATTACTGCTGTGGCTGGCTGAGACGGGGGTAGTGGACTGCAGCTGGGGTCTGCCTGGCAGGGACACAGCAGCATCCACCAGGCTTCTGCTGCCTCCCCTCACACCCATCCTCACTACAGAAGCAGGGTTCCCCCCTCTTCCTACCGCCTCCCATGGCATGAACCCCAGCAGCATGAAACCCAGCTGCATCTGGCCACGCGCCCCCCATGCTGGCTAATCCTGAGAGGTGCCTATGTGTGCATGTGTCCAATTTCACTGGAATGGAGGCAGTCGGAACAATGTCCACTTAGGGCTTTCTGGAACTAATCAGCAGGTCACCTGGCAATGTCTGTCAGCCAGCCAGCCATGCAGCTCGCTCTCCCTTCTTCCTGAGCAAGAAGCCAGGGGCTTGTAAAGGCCTTGCAGATGCCTGCACCCTGCAGTTAAGAAGAGCTTAGACTAATGAGAGAGATGCTTTAGTTTTCTTTTGTAGTCAACCTCCAGTGCTTGATGGGCTGATAAGCTTCGTGTGCTGATAAGCTCCCTGCTGGCTTGCTTCAAAGCCATTAGAGTGCAGGCATCTCCCCCCCGCGCCCTCCCGAAACCCTTATATCAAATGAAGTTTCACTATGTGGCAATTCATGCTGGTGATGGCCTCTATGCATCAATAACTGACCCTTGTTAAAGTGCAGCTTCCCGGTGTTGCAATCAGTTAGTGTTCAACAGTGGGCGGACAGAGGTGTGAGAAACAACCTGGTTTGCAATGAATGAGACCTGTCAGTGCTGTCAGTTTGAGATTTAGGCAAATATGAAGCACTAGCTAACAGGACAATAAGAAGGTGGCAGCAGATCCACCTGCAACAAATGAGTTTACACTGCCACACTGCCTGCAACAAGTCTTCGGGAAGTGGCTGTGCACATCCCAAAGAACAAGACAGCAGAGGCACTTCTGACAGGCTTTGGTGCCACTCACTTCCAATCCACAGCTGCGCACAGAATGAAGACACAGGGAGGGAGCTTGACATGCTCATCCAGTATCATCAATAGATACATGCACACCACACAAGCAGCTCCTCCCTCACCCTGTACCCCTTTGCCTCAGCGTGCTAGTCAAGGACCAGGGTCTGGTAACACTCCCCCGCCCCTTGAGTGGTGAGTGGAAAAAAGCCTAGCTTCCCTTCACCTCCAGGCACACCCCAGCTGGGGACTGTGCAGGCTAGTGTCAGGGTTCAAACCCCTCCCTAATCATAGCAGCCTGCCCAGCACCGTCCTTGCCCTTTCCCCTCAGCTCAGCACAGAGGAAAGAAAGAGAGGGCTACTCTAGCACCTCACAGCTTATAGCCTGAGCCAGGGCAGGTATGTACCTGCATTTCCTGAATGAAAAGTCAATCTTTACCCACCTGCAAATCGGTTCAGTCTTTGCTGGTTACACTAACTTCAAGTTCAGGCTTTCCGAATGCCTCTACTTAGCCTCAAGGACAGGTAGAAAGACAGCCAGAACATCCTAACAAGTTAAGGATAGTTAGTGGGCAGGCAGAAAGGTGGAGAAGGAAGAAGGATAAGAAATATAAGAGTTTGGATATATTTAAGAGATATTGCAATGGGTACTCACAGAGGTTTCCTGTGCAGGATGGTGACAACCAGGTGTTGGCGTTCATACTGTATCAGGTTTGTGCACGTCCATCAAATTTGGTTTGGAATATTTTTACACCACCAAGAGAAAATGGCATCCTGTAAGCAAAATCCCACACTTATTTCCACAAATCCTGCAACCACCCCAAACACACTAAGAAACCTGTGACCTATAGCTAGACAGTCAGACAACAGAGTATCTGCATTAGGAAAAATACTCATGACCCATCTGACCATTATAAAAACTATCTTTACCAAAAAAGGACACATCACCAAAGAAATGGACTGCATCTCTGCATGAGCCACCCAAATAGCCCAGAGTAACCAAGTACAGTACAAAAAGAAATCCTCCCATCAATCACAAGTCCCTAGTCATCACACACTTGCACCTATAAGAAAGATTGCTAAGCAATTACAATCCAGTGGTTGCAATAATAAATCAGAGACTTAGGTGGGCTTTCTTGGCAGAAACCTAGATACCTGGGGGACCTAGGTACTTAGGATTAAATGACAGCTGAGCAGAGGTATTTGAAAAACTCAGTGGTGGCTAAATGTAGGATTTGAGTGCCTACATTGTTTTTTTCACAGGCTAAAGTGTAAGTGTGCAGACATCCTTGTTGCCTGTCACAAGACAGAGCCCTGGAAAGGTTCATGAAATAAGAGGTACTAGCAGTTTGTCCCATGCTATTGTGAAGGATGCCTGAGCAGTTTTCCCATGATATCATCACAGGACAAACAGGTTGCTTGGCCCTTGCCACATCCCACAGTGCAGTGCTTTGGTGCCAATCCCAGAGCCTCTTCAACTCAGTGCAGCTGTACTGGTCCTTACCGCAGAACTCTACTGCCCAGAGGTGTCAGGCCCCAGTGGCTGCCCCTACCTATGTATTGCCCTGCCCGGTGACTTACCAGCTACTTCATTCTCACCACCTCCCCAGGAGCAGCACTGGAGCCTGTATCCACTGAACCAACATCCAGCCCACCAACTGTGAAAATGTGTTTGCAATTGCACTATGCAAAGGTGCTTTGCAATTGCACTGTGGAATGTGTTTGCAATTGCACCTGGATGAATGGCCAGGCTGCCTCGGTGCCAAAAGCTAAGCCTGCAGAGGCTTCTGGGTTGACGTGCCATGGCAGGAAGGCACCGCAGCACGTACACCATCGATCAGTTGGCACGAAAACTCTTACAGGCTCAAACAGGAAACATACCATATACCGGGGTTCAAATGGCAGCGCACAAGACAATTGGACAATCGTCGAGCAGTGTGTTTAAAACCGCGCTTCTCCCCGCGCTCGGGGAGAGCGCCTGCAGACGGAACCGAGAGACCACGGCTCTGAGGCTGAACGGGCAAGGGACTGATCACCCCAAGCCGACTCTCCCCTCTTTGAAAAGAGGTGTTTTCTAAGGCCTTCACGTTTACCCACTTCCCTGACCCAACAACATTTATGTGCATGACGTAATGTTACATCTGTTTTCACCTATGATTTTTTGCCTAACCGTGAGTATTATTTAAAATGATAGCAATAACTGATGTGTGACCTTTGCATAACTGTATTTGTTGTAGCCACCATTGTTTGTTGTATTTTAATGTATCTTTCTATCTTAGGGGTCATTCCATAGTTAAATAAAACTAGGGTCTGGAACCCTAGGCGGCTAGGGTCTGGAACCAGCTTCCAAGAGAAGTGGTACAGGCTCCTACCCTGGGGGGCTTTAAGAGGAGGTTAGATGAACATCTTGCTGGGGTCATTTGACCCCAGTACTCTTTCCTGCCATGGCAGGGGGTCAGACTAGATGATCTGCTCAGGTCCCTACCGACCCTAGAAACTATGAAACTATGAAAACCCCCTTTTTCAAAAAATCATTGTATGTTTTCGGCTCACCCAAGTGCACACCGCATCTCGAACATCCACACCAACCTCCACAGACCTTCATCCACCTAACCATGCAGCTGTCAGAGAGGTCACCAGACTGATCCATCATTCACTGAGGCAATTTGCACTTACACAGTTCACACACTCATCCATCCTCCCTCCACCATGGCTCCTCAATCCAAATGCAATGCCATGAACAAGGGACCAGCAACTGGACCAGGGAGGAGATAGTGGATCTCATAACCATCTGGGGAGAGATCAAGAACAAGTGGGTGCTCTGGTCAAACAACCAAAACAAAGTGGACCATGAACTTGTTGTGAAGTATCCTGGGGACATGACTGTGACAGGGCCTAGCACTGGTCCGAGGGCAAGATACTGAGGCAGCAGTTCATGAGGATACAGGATGGCAACCATGTGTCGCGCGCATGCAGTCATGTGTATCTTACTGTGAGGAACTCTCCTTCGACTTTACAGTCAATGACATTGGCAATGCATAGGGGGTGTATGCGGGTGCACGTGCACCCGCTGAGATTTGCCATGCACCCCCTGGAAGTGCCAGCTGGGAAACCAGAAGTGCCAGCGGAAGTACACTTCTGGTTTATGCTGGTGGTTTCAGCACTCAACAATCAGCCAGTGGGGAACCCCCCCGCCCCTTCCATCCCAGACTCAAGAGGCACCAGTTGCCCATGGTCAATGACGTGGTTGCATCTGAAAAGGTGGTGTATGTGGAAACCCGTGCTGCTTGGGGGAGTGATAAAGACTTCAGTCTGACTGTGGTGAAACACCTGCAGCCTTTTCAGACCAGAGAACCCCTGCAGAGAGACTCTCAAACCATCCTGCAAAGCCACATGGACTTGCTGGCCTTTCTGCTGAGACACACAGACTCTCTGGCCATCTGCCCAACCTGCGTGGACTCTGAAATAAACCTGGGTTCGGACAACAAGGGACTGGAGTTTTGTACATGGACAGAGAATTTGCAGATAGGGATATATTACCTATCCTGGATGCCCAGAGGAGGTAATTGGCTTTCTGAGTGCAGCGCAAGTAAGGTTTTCCTGTAACTTCACAAAGAAGTCCTGAATAGTGTTGCTACCAACACTACCTGGCAAGAAGTTCATGCACAGTTAATTAAGAGAACTTTTAATGATTCCTTTTGGGACTAGATGGGACCTGCTTGATTCCTGGACCATCATCCTCCGACTAAGGCCAGAGGTAATGGCATACCAGAAGCCTAGAAAATTATATTAGGGGCTTGTTCCTGGTATTGTCTCTTTGTTGAAAGCAAGTCTATTCCCCTGCCTGTGTAGAGCTCAGGGGCCTGCTGCAAGGTACATTTTTTCAAGGTATCTCTGAGTATTTGGAAGGGCTGACAGCTAAAATCACATGCATGGGAGGAAGCATCGCTCATCACACCTGCAAAGGCAGTAAGTATAATCCTCAATGAATACGTGGGAGAAGAGGTGCAGAGATTTGCCTAAGAGTGGACTCTTTGTAAGATTAAGTTTATTTTCTAATGACTTAGGTTCCACCCCCTTTTTAGATCCAGGAGTCCTGATTCTCTCTTAAAACCACTAGATTTCCTCCAGTCCCATCTAAGCACAGGGAGTACAGCCCAAGAATGCTAATCCCTATCCCTGCTATATCACGTTTTCTGCTCAGACCTAGGGAAGGTGCCTGGAGGTCTGATGCTTAGTCTCCCTTCACTACTCACTTCTGTATAGGATGAACCATACAAGCTACTAGGGTTCTCTGGCTCCCTTGAAACTAGTAAACTTCAGTTGGCCTTGCAAATAATTAACATTTTTTGCACAAAAAAAATCTATTAGAAAACATGGTTTCACGAACAATTAATATCTACTGGGAAAAGGATTTTTTTTTTTCTCAGACTTCTCCCCAACCACCATTAATTTTTTTTGATTGTCCAATCTGGAGAATCAAAATGAAACAGGTTGCTCAGAAGTGATTTTTAATTTTTTTTTCTCAGTCTGTTTTCAAATATCAGTGTAACTGGATTGGATTTTTCATATTCATAAGTAAAGTGTTATTTAAAAGTATAGGATTGAAATGAAACAAAAGTCTTAGCATTTTTATTCTGATTTCTGGCAATTTTTTTTTTTTTTGCTTTGTCAAAAGTTTCAATGGTTTATTCTCTTTTAGATTGGACAATAATATTGCTTCCTTTGGTCTGACTTATTAGCCAATACTTAAGACCCCACAAGGCTGTCACAGTTACATCACATTTAAATCTCTTTAAATGAAATAGGTTTATACAATTTAAACTTATTTATTTTGGAGCAATTACACCAGTGCTTGCATGTTCTAGGCTTTCGAACCAATAAACCCAGTGTGCAATTCCCTGTGAACTGCAGCAGGGAGAGCCAAATACCAATCTACCCCCCTGCTGTCTTCCCTACTAAATTACAGCAGGGGGTGCATATAAACCAGTAAGCAGTACAACAGTAATCCCTTCCCTCCTCAGTCCCTGAACCCCACCTCACCAGGAACCTCACACTAGCCCCCTTTCCCCTCTCCTGCCAGACCAGAGTCACTCTGAAATGCTGCCGCTTGAACTTGTCTATGCTCTGGTCTCCAGCAGGCAGCCCATGGCAGAGACCCTCATACCAAATAGCATGCATCATCCCCTCCCACAGCCCTGAACCACATGAACTCCCACGTTAGAAAATAAATATAAATGTACATAGAACTATATATATATATGTATATAATTATTTTTTTGGTATAAGTATATAAATTTTTTATGGGGTGTAAGTAGCGGGTGGTTCCTTATCCTCCTCCACATCTCTGGTAGTGATTGTGGCTGGTGTGGGGGGAGGAATAAGACCACCTGTGGCAGTGCATGCAAAACAGATAGGTGTGATCAACACTTATTACAAAAATTAATGGGGTAGTACATCACCAGCGGAGAGGGGAGGAACCAAAACCTCACGTCCATCCAATAGTTTCTTTTCCGTTTTTCAGAACTACGTTTCCCAGCTGTCTGGGCTTGGTACGTTTCCATGGGGACCCCTGACAGGGGCTGCTTCTCCCACCCCACTTCCAGGCAGACCCTGGCTGGGATCTTTGCAGGCCAGCACCGCGATGCAGTGAATACCCGCACATAATGCACGTGATTGTGTATTTTGCGTGGCACACTCTGTGCAATGTAGGTGTAATAAATGGAGACCTTTCCTTTACTCTGAAAAGCATTCTTTGCACAGTTGGATATAACATAAAAAGTGGCTAAGAAGCAGCTTGATATAGCATTTCAGCTGCAGACACCTTTGGCAGACTTAGTGTCCTTCCAACAGTCAAGGCAAACAAGCTGCCCCGCCCAACAAACACGCATCAAAAAGCTGAGGACTCTACCTGCAATCTCTGCATAGTGCCTTGACATGGGACATAAAATTCAACTAGGTAGAGCTAAATTTTAAAAAATAAAAAGCCTATTGATCAAACAAGTTGATCAATGACGGGGCCTGCCATTTTTGGCATGAAGAATTTGTTGTCCAGAGTCTCAGCCTTCACGTTACAAAATAATGTATTAACTTTTTCATTTCAGTTGAGCCTAATTTGGCCTATGTGATATTTTCAGGGAGAACACTGTTAACTATTTCATTGCTCATCAAAAACATGAGGAAGAAGGAAAGTCAAATTATGCATGTGCCCACATCTCTCTCCTAATGCCTTGCATAAACACCAACAGGAAATGAGACACAGGTCTATAACAACATACAGAAGTGCTGGAAAGGGAGCAGCAAGTACAAGGCTGGATCCAGGGGGTGCAGTGGTGTGGAAACACCTCCTTTTGGATCCTATCTGAGGCAGCAGCAAGGATTTTTTAAGTCCGCAAATCAGGTAATCATCCCAATAGATGGGGCAGGTACACAGCTCTGCGTGTGCCTACCTGAGAGCAAGGACTAAAAGCGTAGCTGTGCAAAAACAGAAGCAGGACTCCCGTGCTTTAACGGAATAACCTAATGGCTACAGCACTCAGCCAGGACAAAGGCACCCGACGCTCTAGTGCAGGCTTTATCCAGGTGGGTTTTGAAACGACTTTTCTCTACTCTACTTCATAGCACACTATTCTAACCACCCAGCCATAGGTCAATTATCAATGCCCCCTGCCCAATGCTCAGTTCTTAAACCTGAACCACTTGTTGCCGGCACAAGGTGCCCGAGGGAGGCAACACACTGTGTATTTAATATTTAATGTGCAATCCCAGCAACAACTCAGGTTAGAAGCCAGGGCTCCCTCCCTGCGAGAACAGCATCAATCTCACGTGCCGTCGTAGTTAGCTTGCCCAAAGTATCTCCCATTCCTGCCTGCCACAAGCACGGATACTAAAGGAGGCCCAGGAAACCCCTACTGAATGCCAGACCTGTAGCTTGGTGCTTAGAGAGCTGTGATAAGAAGTCAGGAAAATATTATTATCTGAAGGAGGAGGGGCAGAGCACCTTGGTTCCCCTGTTCCCCCCATGAGTGCTATGGTTATTGTGTTTGGACATGGGAGGGCCTTCCTGCTACAGTTTCTAGACTCATGTCCAGAAAGGTATGTGCACAGGGTGCTGTGTACCTTCCTAGCCTGTGCACATGTTCAGGGGACCTGCGATTGCTTGTTCATCCACACTGCACATGGAAGGGCACTGCAAGCTGTAAGTGCCAAAACCAACGCTTACACAGTGGAGTAGCTGTCATTTGGGCACAGAAAGTAAAAGGCTTTTCAGAAATACCTAAGCAGTCAAAGTGCCTGCCTCCCGAAGGCTGTGATGGGAGTCCAGCACCGAGGTAATTTTCAAAAGCTCAGCAGGCTCCTATTTGCCTATGGGAAGCTTCACACTTGAAATCCAGCTCTCTGCGACCTCAGATTTCACAGGACTGCAGCATACAAAAGAGTGGCAGGTGTGTTTTCAATGAGCAAGGTCTCACCATCTTCTGAAGACTAAGCTCTTCATAGATGTCTTTGTAAGGGGACAAAGCTTGGAACACACGGGGTAAATTTGCCAAACCACTAGGGAATTTGGAGTTGCTATTGCCAGTCATTTAATGAAAGCTAGGTCTCCAACTCCTTTGAGCAACAGTATATAACTTGGTCCAGCTCACATGGCGGTCAGAATAGTGTGCTGTGAAGTCTGAGAAAAGTCGTTTCAAAACCCACCTGGATAAAGCCTGCACTAGAGCGTCGGGTGCCTTTGTCCTGGCTGAGTGCTGTAGCCATTAGGTTATTCTGTTAAAGCACGGGAGCCCTGCTTCTGTTTTTGCACAGCTACACTTTCAATGCTTGCTCTCAGGTAGGCACACGCAGAGCTGTGTACCTGCCCAACTTATTGGGATGGTTACCTGATCTGTGGACTTAAAAAATCCTTGCTGCTGCCTCAGATAGGATCCAAAAGGAGGTGTTTCCACACCACTGCACCCCCTGGATCCAGCCTTGTACTTGCTCCCTCCTTTCCAGCACTTCTGTATGTTGTTATAGACCTCTGAAAGATACCCTTCCACATTATCCACTGGCAATGAACAAGCAGCCTGTGTTTGAAATGCATTCGCCTCTAAGCCTGAAGCTGAAGGCATGACTGTTAGCTTGGTTGGGCACAGACTGCTAGATAAAAGCAAATCATGTGAGCTTGCCCAAGTAATATACTGTTGCTCACCTGTTTCCTCTGGGAGTGCTTCCATTATTGTGTTTGGACATGGGAGGGCCTTCCTGCTATGGTTTCTAGACTCATGTCCAGAAAGGCATGTGCACAAGGTACTGTGTACCTTCCTAGCCTGTGCACGTGTTCAGGGGCCCTGCGATTGCTTGTTCATCCACACTGCACATGGAAGGGCACTGCAAGCTGTAAGTGCCAAAACCAACGCTTACACAGTGGAGTAGCTGTCATTTGGGCACAGAAAGAAAAGGGCTTTTCAGAAACACCTAAGCAGTCAAAGTGCCTGCCTCCCGAAGGCTGTGATGGGAGTCAGATTTCACAAGATTGTGGCATACAAAAAGTGGGAGGTGTGTTTTCAGAGAGCAAGTGCTCACCATCTTCTGAAAACTAAGCAATTCATGGATGTCTTTGTAAAGGGAGAAAGCTTGAAATACAGAGGGTGGAATTTGCCAAACCACTAGGGAATTTGAGACCCAAGGGAAACACTGTGTATCCGGGTCCATAAAGGCAGTTTTCCTCAAGCCTCTGGGGATAACTGCTCTTCTGGCGTGGTTTAGTACCTGCTGAGGCATTTGGGATTAAAGCCCATTTTATGGAAATTGGAGGCTTCTCCCTAGCTTGCTTCCGTGCGGTTGAAGGCAGGCGAAACTTGGGGACACCCGAACCGCAAGCCTCTGGGCTTGGGCCTGCACGTAGGATGCCTGCCAGAAGACCACAGAAACATCTGAAGCCCCAGATGGAGGTGGAAGATGTTTGCTGGTTGTAGGACCACTTATGGTTCTGGACTGACACACAGATTTGGACTTGATTTGGCTGGACCACAAAAAATTTCTTTAAATGACAAACAAAACACAGCAACCTGCCCCCGCACCCAATTGCCAGTCATGTAACGAAAGCTGGTTCTCCAACTCCTTTGAGCAACAGTATATAACTTGGGCAAGCTCACAAGATTTGCTTTTATCCGGCAGTCTGTACTCAGCCAAGCTAACAGTCATGCCTTCAGCTTCAGGCTCAGAGGTGAATGCATTTCAAATACAGGCTGCTTGTTCATTGCCAGTGGATAATGCATTCTCAGGGGAGTGTAGAGGGCTATTTTCCAGAGCTAGAGGTTGTGGGGTTCACTCCTCTTGTTGGTTGTACATCACAATACCATTCTATCACCTTGTGCAGGCAGAGATGGATCAGGACAACCTCACATCACCAGTGACTGAATTTCTCCTGCTTGGTCTCTCCCAGAGTCGCCAGACCCAGCTCTTCCTCTTCAACCTTTTTCTGGCTGTCTATGCCACCACATGGCTGGGGAACCTCACTATCATCAGCACGGTGATCTCTGACCCCCATCTCCACACACCCATGTACTTTCTGCTGGCCAACCTTGGTGTAACTGATATCAGCTTCTCCTCTGTCACAGTCCCAAAGCTGCTGCATAATCTCCTGGGGGGCAGGACCATCTCCTTCAATGGATGCATGGCCCAGATGTTCTTCTTCCACTTGGGTGGTGGTGCTGAGGTCTTCTTCCTCATAATCATGGCCTTCGACCGCTATGTGGCCATCTACAAGCCCCTGCGCTACTTGACCATCATGAACTGGGATGTGTGTATTGGGCTGGTGGCTGGGGCCTGGCTAGGTGGTTTTGCCCACTCTATAGTACAGATCGCCCTCATAATACGTCTCCCCTTCTGTGGGCCCAACGTGTTGGATAACTTCTTCTGTGATGTTCCCCAGGTCCTCAAGCTGGCTTGCGCCAATACTTTTGTTGAGGAATGGCTGATGGCATCCAATGGTGGCTTGGTATCCACCCTGACCTTTGTGGTGCTGCTGATTTCCTATACGATCATCTTGGTGATGCTGAGGACACGTGTGAGCGAGGGCAGGCAAAAGGCCTACAACACTTGCTTGGCCCAGATCACTGTGGTCTGCCTCATATTTGGACCCTGCCTCTACATCTATGCCCGGCCTCTCCAGAACTTCGCCGGAGACAAAGCAGTCTCTGTCCTCTACACAGTCTTCATCCCTATGCTGAACCCCATGATCTACACCCTGAGGAACACCCAGATGAAAGGTGCTATCAAGAGGATGTTCAGCAGAGTCCTGATGTCATGGAGAGGACTGAGCATGTAAACAAAGGAAGGAGTGGGAGGAAGAGCCATCCTGGTTGGGTGTCTTTTGTGGAGGTCAATGGAAATGATTTGATTTGAAGTCAATGGACATTATTCATCCAAGGCAATGGGAGTCCCTCTCTTAATTCCACTGTCTGAAGAGAGTAATATTGTGGATAAGGTGTCACCCTATCGTCTACCACACCTACTTCACATTGGCTTCAAGCTCCCTGTATGGCCAGAAGCCAGAGGCAGATCCAGTGGGGGTGCAGTGATGCAGTTGCACCCTCCTTTGTCTGTGCTACATGTGAGCTCTCAACACAGGGGCCAGCCAGAGCCCCTGCTTTCACAGGGCTCCACTGTCCAGAGGGTGAGAGCTGCCATAGCCACTCACCCTCTCCTTTCCCCTGCTGCTGAATTCAGCACCAGGGCGGTGGAGGGAGTGGGAAGTATGGGGAAGACTGAAGAGCAGCGCTGACCCCCTGACTCTGGAGCCATACGAAAGCTTTTGAACTCAGAGCTTACTGCTCACTCAGCACTCCGGTAGAAGCCTGCACTGCCCAGACAGTGAGATCAGAGCTCACTGTGCCTTTGCAGCACAGCCAAAGTTGAAGTGGTTAGCGGAGGGAGAGGGCAAGGGCATGCCCTGACATGAACACTCAGGGTTATGAGATCCTTGCTTCCTATAGGAGAGCTGCAAAAATGAACCAAAAGCTGGAAAGCCAGACTTTTGCTGCATGGCTCAATTCTGTTTAGGAAAGGAGACTGACTGACCATGTCCAGGGATTCACATAATCAAAAGCGGGAGTTTTCAGTCCTGCAATTCTAGCTAATGGATATTGCAATCATAAAAATTCATCGTTAGGTGATAACCCCACCTTTCTGGTGGTGCAAGTAATTAAATGCTAGAACATTTTTATGGGGGAAGTGTGGACTCCCCATCACCCAGTCTTTAAAAGGAGATGATGAATGTTTCTACAGGACATGCTTTAATCTAGCTTCTCAGATAAAACTTGTGTGCATATATGTAGGGAGGTTAGATTTGATAACTTTTGTGGATCTGAGAAAATCATTGTCACCACATCCCCCATCCACCTCTGATGACTTACACCCAACTCCCAAGTTCTACTTAATGCATCAAAAATAGGAACATGAAGAGCTCATGTGTTTTTGTGAAAATTTCTACATGGATTCTTGTGAAAGATATTCCTGCCTTTATTACTGACCTACAGGTCTTGAAACCATGGGTTTTTAAACTTTTTAAAATAAGTGTACACCTCACAGCCCCCATTTTAATAAGTGTACCCTGGGGGTACATGGCACATGGCAGACGATGAGTGTGGGGGGATGACGAGCAACCAGACAACAAGCAGGTGGTGGGGTGGCACGCAACTGGACGATGAGCAGGGTTGGGGGGCAGTGACGAGCATCCAGATAATGAGTGTGGACGGGTTGCAAGCAGCAGCAGTGTGGCATCTGTGCACAGAAGGGTACCACTGCTCTCACCCTGTCCCCGCGTACTCCCTGGGACTTTTCAAAGTACCCCTGGTTGACAACCCCTGCTTTAAACCAAAGGCACAGAACCACAGTTTGTGACCACATGAAAATTTTGTATTGATTATAATATCATGTGTCAAACTGTGCAAGGATTCTCATGAAAACTTTGCCATTATTGCCTCTGCTACTCACCAAAGAAGAGCCCCAAAATATTGAGAGAATCTAAAAGGACTTTTTTTTTTTTGCTGTGGTCTAGAAGTCACATGAAGAAGTTGTCATTAATCTCTGTGAAAAACATTTAGTTTTCCATCCCCTTCTAAGAACCCTTTCTTCCTTAAGGAGAAACAGAAAAACATAGAGGTTCCTGAAGCCACCTGAAAAGAAACCTACATGGATGCAGAGTCACAGGAGCCCCCTTCTAACACACACCTAAGCAAAAACAGACCAAGGAGGTTCCAACCTCATATGAAAGTTTTCATGCAGAACCCAATGCCATATGGAATAAAAAAACCTCTTGTACTCATTCCCTCAAAATGCATCACTGTTTTTCTCTGTTCACAATCAACTTTAAGCCCCAGCAGAGGACACACCTGCCCCTCAACCGCCTTATGGCCTCCTTGACTTTCTGGTATATAACAGGGTTAAGCATTGGTGTGATGGCAGTATGGAAAACAGAGGCCATCTTGTCTATCCTTGAACTCAAGAAAAGCCTGAAGTAGACAAAAATGCAAGGCACAATGATGAGATTCACCACTGTCAAGTGGGAACTACAGGTAAACAAAGCTTTCCTTCTGCTTTCATCTCCAAAGTGGCTTTTTAGTGTCACTGAGAGGAAACTGTATGACCCCAGCAAGACCAAGAAGCACAGCAGTGAGAGAAGGCCACTGCTGGACTTCATAAGTATCTCAACTACGTAGGTGTCCATGCATGCCAACTTGACCACCTGGGGCACATCCCAGTAGAAATTATCCAGCTCACTGGTCCCACAGAATGGCAGCTGGATGATCAAAGCTAACTGAGTAGTGGAATAAAGCAGGGCTCCAGCCCAGCAGGCCAGAAGTAATCAAAAGCAGTGTTGATGGTGCATGATGGCTGTACAGCTCAGTGGGTAGCAGATGGCCACATAGCAGTCAGAGGCCATGAGGGTAAGAAGGAACATTTCAGAGCCACCAAAGAAATGTAGAAAAAAGAGCTGGGTCATGCAGCCACCCTAGGAAATTGTACTGCCTTGGCTTATCAGGTCATGAAGCATCTTGGGAGCAGTTACAGTGCCCAGTGCTGTGTCAGTGAAGGAGAGGTTGGCCAAGAAGAAATACTTGTGGGACTGGAGGAGGCGGGAGTCAGCCCACACTGTTGCCATGATAGGGACGTTGCCCATAAGGATGGTGACAAAGCTGACAGAAACCAAGGCAAAGAGGAGGAGTTGGAGAGCACGAGAGCGGGACAGGCCCAGGAGAATGACCTCTAAGACTGCAGAGCCATTCATCCAGTCTGTGTCTGGGGTAGGGAGGAAATAATGGGAGTTAGAGAAACTGTCTTGAATAGAAACCAAGAGTCCTGACTCCTAGCCCCCCATGCTATAACCACTAGACCCATTCCCTTGCTCCACAGATGAGACAGAGCCCTGGGTCCCAGCCCCACTAGTTCCCACTCTACCCATGCTGTCCCTGAGGTACCCTCCTTATATTACTGTTTCTCTCTTTTTCGGATCTCTAGTTACAAGTCAGTTACTGCATTCACCCATCGACCCCATCTTCCTCCCTAGCCCCGTCTCCTGCACTTTACTCTCCATGTCCTATCTTGGTGACAGCGCCAGCTGATCAGGGTGTGTTTTTCTAGATCTGTGGTGCCAGAGAAAGGTTTTGTGACTTTTCTTAGTGTGATGATTTTGATTTTTTTTTCCACAGCTACAACAGAAGTAGCCACCATTGTACATGTAAATGTATCACCAATCATAGCTTAGTCACAGCAGACAGCCATAACAGCATAGTCACAGCAAGAACAGTCCAATCCCAGTCACAACAGCCACAATCATATTCACAATCAGATCCACACTCTGGTCATAACCACAAAAGGTCACTATCACAACAACCCCATTATACTCCCAACAAGAACAACCCAGACACCCATCAAAATGGGCCAGTTACAGCCACACCAAAAGCCATAATCACAACAGCTCAAAAACTTTCACATTCACAGAAGAAAGCAGTTCAGTGACAGCCAGAGTCCCATTCACAATCCAAGTCACACTTTAGTAACAGCCACAAGTGCTCATACATACTTACTACATATATTCTAATATAATAAAAGACTTAGTTTGCATGTCTGGGTGTCTGTCTGTCCGTAATGCTTTTGCCCAACTGCGTATTCACCGCTAAGAGGGTGCATGGCTATTGGCTGTGCTAACCAGGCTGTGCGGGCCCAAGTTTGCACCACTGCTGGGAAGTGTGTGGTGGCGGCTCCCTCCCTCTGCCCACCTCTGCCTTCAGGCAGGGAGGTGTGGGGTAGGCCCACTGCTTGGGGGAGGAGGCAAAGTGGGGGATCACAGTGGCAGCGCCCCCACCACCACCCAGCCCTGATGCCCCCTAGAACAGCTGGCAGGGAGAGGGAGGCAGTGGGCTGGGGAGGCAGGCAGACGTGGGCCAGGTGGACAAGAAGGGGGGTGGGGTCAGAGGTGGATGTGGAGCAGCTGGGTGAGGTGTGGAGTGGAGATGGACATGGGGGGTGGAGCAGATGGAAAGCAGGGGCTATGGGTCCCATAGGCAGAGGGAGAAAAAAATTGGGGGGGGAACTGAGCATGAGCACGTGCCCCCATGCCCCTCCCAGGCAGTAAAGTCTGTAGAGTAAGGGGAAAGGACTAGGGCGGGGGGAGTGGGGCTGGGACTGGGCAGGGATTAGGAGGGAGTGGAGCAGAACCAGGACCGAGACCGGGACCGGGTTTGGGCTTGGGGCCGGGGCCTGCTGCACCTGTGTGGCTGCCCCTCCTTCCCCCATGCCTGGAGTCATTGCCCGGCACTGGCATTCCCTACAAAACTGCCACCCCCCAGTCGCACACTGGCCCCAGCTGCCTCCCAAAGACTGGCCCTGACCCAGGGCCCACACCACGTGGGGGCTCCCAGGGCTGGAGGCTGGAACAGGGCCAGCTTCAGCTGCACCACAGGGCTAGAGGGGACAGAGCCCCTGGGATCCCTGTGCCCGGCCCGCCCCGCCCCGCTCCACCCCACCCCGCCCTGGGTATCCCCAGGAAGAGCCCAGTACAGTGCCAAGGAGCCAAGAGGGGGCACGTGGCCTCCCCAATCTGTGCATAGGGCAAGGATGGGCTGCAGCTTCAGGCTGGGCTCTGCCTGCTCCCTGTCTGAGTGTCTTGCTGCTGTCTTTGAAAGCCTGCCCAGCAGGGGGATGCACATGGCACTGTCCCGCATTCAAAGGCGGCAGCGAAGCACATAGGCAGGGAGCAGGCAGAGCCCAGCCTGCAGCTTCAGCCCACCCTTGTTCCATGCACAGGTTGGGGAGACATGTACCCTATCCCCTTGGCTGGCCCTGCTGTGGCCCTGAGTAGTGAGAGACCGGGGCCTGGGCCGGGACAAGGAAGCAGCTGGGACCAGTGGAGGGCTGGGGGGGTTTGTGGGGACTGCTGGTGCTGGGCAACAACCCTGGGTGTGAGGGAAGGGGCACCTGCACGGGTGCAGCAGGCCCCGACCCTGAGCCCAGGCCTGGTTCTCCTACGCTCCCTCCCAATCCAAGCCTGGTCCCAGCCCCACTCCCCCCCGCCACCCTTTCCCCTCCCCCTGCAGACTTTCCCACCTGGGAGGGAGGCACAAGGACACACACATGCATGCTCAGCTCCTCCCCACCACACATTTTTTTTCCTCCCTCTGCTTATGGAGTGGAAGTGGGGCCATATCCAGATGCCGGTCACAGGGGTCCGTTCCCCCACCCCCGTCATTCTTGACAGTCAATTTGCTAGTATATCATAAAAACCCAGTGACAGCCACAGCACTGGTCACAATCACAACAACAGACACAATGACTAGTTTCACACCCTGACCCCTACCCACCATCATGTCATGACAGCAACAGAGTCATTCCTCCATAACCACCACAGTGGGAAATTAAACCTCATCATCACTCACACCAGCTGTGGCATCACCCACCAGAGAACAGCGAGTAAGAGGGGCAGGCATCATCCCCTGTTGTTCTGCAGAGCAAACCTTCCTTTTACTGTAACAGGGACACCCCAAGACCCCATCACAGCTCACCCCAAGCCAGCTGGTATCTCTGATCACAGCTAGTTTTCTCCCTCTTATGGCCATTCACCAGGCTTCTGTGTCAGAGACCTTCCTAGCACACCAATGGTCCTAGGTTTAAGGACAAGGGGAGATTCACTGAACCCTACCAGCAGAAAAAAAGAAAGGAGGATGAGGTTGGGTAAGGGATCTGCTCAGGATAAGCAACTAAAAGATATGTGGACACAAACACATTTCTCAGCCCAGCATTTGCAATGGGAAACTTGAAGCCATGATGCCTGCATTAATCAACCCCAGAAGACTTTATAACAGTGCCTAAATACATTCTTAAGAAGAAATTATCTCATACAGAAGGGCTCTTTAGCCTAGTGGAGAAAGACAGAACAAGAACAAGTGGCTGGAAGCTAAAGCCAGACATGTTTGTATGAGGAATAAGGCCCAGATATTTAAGAGGATTAACCTGCTGGAACACACTCGCAAGGGCAGCAATGTATTCAAATGCAGCCTGGAGGCCTTTCAGGGTGATCTGCTCTACAGGAACTGAGATGAAGATGGGGGTAACTGGTTGAAATACTACAGCCTGCGCAATACAGTTGGTCAGACCAGACAATCTCATACGTGGACCTTCTGGCCATAAAAATCGTAGAATCTGTGGAATCAACAAAATCTGTTGAATCCACAGAATCTTAGAATCTGCGCAAGCCAACAGTGCATTCTTGTTGCAAAAAAAGCCAACGGTATACAGGCATACCTCGTTTTATTGCACTTCACTTTATTGCGCTTTGCAGATATTGCGTTTTTTACAAATTGAAGGTTTGTGGCAACCCTGCGTCGAGCAAGTCTATCAGTGCCATTTTTCCAACAGCATTTGCTCACTTCGCATTTTTTATCAATAAAGTATTTTTTAATTAAGGTATGTACATTGTTTTTTAGACATAATGCTATTGCACACTTAATAGACTACAGTATAGTGTAAACATAACTTTTATATGCACTGGGAAACCAAAAAATTCGTGTGACTCGCTTTATTGCGATATTCACTTTATTGCGGTGGTCTGTAACCGAACCCGCAATATCTCTGAGGTATGCCTGTACTGGGTTGTATTAACAGGACTGTCGCTTGCAACTCTTCCACTCAATTCAGCACTGGTGAGGCTTCCCCTGGAGTACTGTGTTCAGTTCAGCTTCAAGAATGATCTGGACAGATTGGAGAAAGTCCAACGCAAAGCAACAAAAATGGTTAGGGGGCTGGAAGGCAAGACTTCTGAGGACAGGCTGAAAGAACCGGAGTTATTTATCCTGGAAAAGAGAAAAATGAGGGGGGATTTGATAACAGTCTTCAAATACCTGAAGGGTGATTATGGAGAGGATAGAGATGGGCTTTTCCCTGTAGCCGCAGGGGACAGAACTAGGAGCAATGGCCTTAATTTCCAGCAGGGGAAATTGGGGTTCATGGTAATGAGGAGCTTTCTGACTATGAGGGTGGTCCAGCATCGGAACAAAATACCTAGAGACGTTGTGGAATCTCTGTCTCTTGGAAATTTTCAGGGGTGGGTTGGACAAACACAAGGCTGGGATGGTTTAGTTAGAACGATCCTACCTTGAGCAAGAGGCTCAACCCGATGACCTTGTGAGGTCCATTCCCCCCTTACTTCCCTGTGTTCCTAACCTATGAGAAAGCACTCCATGTTCAGAATGTTTCAGACCCCCCGGGATTTTTCTGAGAATTTCATGAGTTTTTGGGACCAGTCTTGTGATTCTGCTCCTCAGTGTATCTCATGGACCTCTATAACTGGCTGAACACCGTCAACTGCACAAGAAAGCACAGCACAAAGACCTTGGCAGTTACATGACATTATGAGGAAATTCATCTTTCAGGCATCATTTCAAATAAGTTCTTTCTAAAGTAGAATTTGTAATGAATCCATTCTAAAAATGTTCATTTCTAAGAGAAATTCTGTGAGGGGAAGATTTCAAGTAGTAAATTCTAGAGATGGGCTGAGCCTCCAAAACCTCATGCATTTACTTTTTCAAGTGGAAATATTCATTTTCAAAGATCATTTTCCAAAGTCAGCAAGGCGTTGTTGTGGTTCTCCCCGCCCCCAACCACATATACTTTAATTTAGAAAATGCTATGATTAGTTCTTTCTTTAGCAGCATCTTAAACTGGAGAAATGCAAGGTCCCCCGGGCCCAGAGGACTGTCTCTGTAGGGAGCCTGGCAGCTCTTGGTAGTTTTCTGCCATGTCTTGATGTAGCAGACAAGGAGTCTGGTTCCTTCTGAAGGACTGACCAGGGCTGTTGCTGCTGGAGAATAAAGTGCAAGGGCTGCCTTATAATGTACAGCCTTACACATTTGATCTCCATATGGGGCCACAAGACCTTTCCTTCCTTAGGCAGCAGGTTGGACTAGATGACCAGAAGCTGGGGCCAGGGACTGTTGTGTTGTTCACATGTGTTGAAGTCCCTTCCAGCCCTACTTCTATGATATGATATGGTGGCTGGTGAGTGTGTGTGTGAGCTGGTGTGACTGATTAGTGTTGCAGCTGTCACTGAAATAGAACTGTGGTTGTGGCTGCTGCCGTCGGTGTGCCTGGAGTGTGAGGGTGGCACTGATTGGGGTAGTTGAAAGTTCTCTGGACCACTTCTGTGTAAACCTGAGGTCCAAAGCCCCAAAAGAGGTGGATATCACTGTTAACACCTAGTAGCCCACAGTTGCTTGAGACCTCCAGATGGACAGAGGCCCTGATGACAAGGAAGACTTCTGCTGGCACCCAGGGGTGAGCACAAGAGGAACTGGCTAGTCTTACTTGCATGTCAGTTGATTGTATCATCAGAAGCACACAAGGTTTTGTGAGGCAAGATAATTTCATCAGCAGCTATGAAAGGATATGCATGGAGCATGCTGTCATATAGAGAGAGTAATTAAAATGGAAAAGATAAGGGAAGGGAGGGAGGCAGGAAGAGGAGAGCAGAGGAGAGCAGGGCAGTGCTGGGAGAGGCAAACAAGAAATAAAACCATAGGGACAAAGGGGTCACAAGAGGTAACCCAGGTAATAGGATAAGAATCTATAGTCCCTCTTTACACTGTACTTAACACATTCCAGTCTCTGGATGATTCCTTGTTCTGCAATTTCCTGTTCAAACCAGTTTTAAATTTTGCTGCCTAACAAAAACCACTCTGAGGTCAGCAACAAAATGTCTAGGGAGGTTAAAGGCTTGCATGTCTTTCTGGAATTGATGTCAGATTGGGGTTCACACATTTTTACACATAGGGATAGCCCTGCCTGTCCAATGTAGACAGCAGAGGGGCACTGTAAGCAGGTGATGGTATATATGATGTTGGTAGAGGTGCAGGTAAATGAACCTGAGATATTATAAGCCAAGAATTTAACTAGAATATGCAGCTGCACCCCTCATCAACATAGACTGCATCATTACTGGATTAATTAACATGGAATAATTTAATGTTCATTTACCTGTACTTCTACCAACATAATATATGCTGTAACTGAGCCCCTCTGTTGTTCACATTGGACAGCCAGGCCCATCTCTATGTGTAAGAATGAATGAACCCCAGTCTGACAACATTCCCAGAAAGACACAAAACCTTGGGGCAGGACACACTTCATCCTTCCTGAACGTTCCATTGTTGACCTCAAGGTGGCTGTTCTCAGACAGCCAACCTTTTAAAACTGATTTGAATGGGAAACTGCAGAACAAGATATTATCTACAGACTGGACTGTGTTAAGTATGGTCTAAACCGAGACTATGGATTCTTTTCCCATTACTTGCATCAGCTTTTATAAACCATGTGTCCCTCCATGCGTTAATGGCTTAGTTCTTCTCTCTCCTATCAACCTTGCCTCTCCCTGCAATGTCCCTCCTTTTTACTTCTTTCCTTACCCTTTGTAATATGGAGATCTCCTGCGCTTGCAAGTGTTGCTCTTCACAGTACACTCCAGGCATAGCTACTCCTAAATCATCAATGTAACCTCCTCTTCTTGAAAATCTTGAATTAAGGAGACTACACAACTTCCCTGGGCAATCTATTCCACTTTTCTAAGAGTAAAGATCTTTTTTTTTGCTATCCTGTGGCTGCAGCATCGCACAAGATGCTGACTGTGCAGCAGCTCATTACTACTGTGCAGTAGTGTTGCATGGCATTGTGAGAAAAACTTATCAGAGTCAGGAGAGAGGCAGCGGGATGCTTTGCCAACAGCTGATCATGGCTGGAGCCACTGCAGTCGAAGATAAAAGGAAAAACCTGTTGTGGAGTAGGGAGGAGCCGGGAACAGCTCCCGTGTCTGCCTGGGTATGCTGGGTGGGCAGCTGATGCTGGTAGAAAAGACCTGGCCAGAAGGAAGCTGGGGGGACCACAAACAGAGTCCCCAGCCAGCCCCAAGGGGCCACAGCAGCCAGACAATCTGGAGAAAGAGGCTTGGTGGCTCCCTTGGACAGGAAGCATAAAGGGAATGCTGGGCCAGCGAGGTATCAAGGAGTTGCTGATGGACTCAGTGTGGACCAAAGCTGGTAGCCACAGTAACTGGGACATCGGTGAACACAACAAGGATTGGACCCTGACCTGAACGACCGGCAGCAGGTACCAAAATTGGGGGGTCAACAACGTGTCAAGGGAGGCGGGAGCCTGGGTAGAGCCCAGCTCTGCATAAGCCAAAGAGTAAAGAGGGGTCACGCAGAGCACTTGGTATTAGCTTCAGCAGTGGCCAATGACCACAGCCCCTAAGGAACCGAGTGCTGGGGAGGGCCCGAGCATTGGTCCTGACAGGCAACACCACAGTTTGTGTTAGGCAGGGTGCAGGGAAGGTGGAGCCTCAAGAAGAGACAGTTGCAAGGATCGCCAAGGGAAGGTACCAGGGGGGCAGGACCAGACATTGTCCTCCCGATTGGAAACTCCTTATCATCAAAGATGTGGCAGGATAGACCCCTGGGGAGCTGACCCAAGACCATCCCCAATAACCTGACTGTGTAGCTCAAGAAGCCACACCAAGGTTCGTGAAAAGCCCAAATGCACAACGCTCAGGAAAAAGGCACAGAAAGTTACAGGCACAAAGCATGACATGACAGGATACTACTGTGCAGTAGTACCGAGCTACTATGCAGTCAGCATCACCTAAAAGCCATTTGGCAATGCTACTGCACAGTAATTGCCTACGCTGAAGCCATTCAGAGCAGCTCCCCCACCAAAAGACCCAGAAACATACACAATACTTCTGCTCTAGTTTTATACAGACTGACTCTTCAAAATTGCATACATGCTTTGCTTGGTTAGTTGGATCAAATCCAGCAAAGCCTAGATTTCAAATGCTCAAGATCCCAGACCCAATTCCCAGGTGTAGCCAGTCCCACTGCTTTTGGGGAGAATTGGAAGAGGGGCCGTCTAGCAGGAAAAGGTCCCTTGCTTTATTCTCTGCACCACTCCCTTCCAGGTGAGAGCCAGATTGGACACATTACCTCTTCACCAGTAGTGTCTACCTCAATACTTTCTTCATTTCCCTGTTTCTCAAACTGTAGATCAGTGGGTTAAGCAATGGAGTTGCCAGTGCATAGGAAAGTGTCACCACTTTCCCATTGCTTCCAGGGGTTGACGGAATGATATAGGTAGTCGTAACAGAGGTTTAGAAGAGACCTACCATGGTCAGGTGTGAGGTGCAGGTAGAAAAAGCCTTGCATCTACCAGACTACTGTGGCAGCCTAAATGCTTCCTTAAGTACCATCACATAGGAGGTCAGGATGAAAACGAAAGTGGTGAAGATAAGGAGGCAACACAGGATGTAGCAAGAAAGTTTAGTGCTGGGAGCTGGGATGCAGAAAGTAGTCAACAGTAGGACTGGGTCACACATGAAATGATCCAGAATATTGGGGTCACAAAAAGGGACTTTGGAGATGAGGACAATGGGGACTATGAACCAGAGGAAGCCAAGGAACCAGTAAGAGGCCACCAGAACAAGGCAGGGCCACTAGGACATAAGGCTGGAGTAGTGCAGGGGATGACAGATGGTCAGGTACCTATCTATCTAAAGCCATGGATACAAGGGAGAAGCACTCACAGCCCCCATGGGGAAGAAGAAGTAGAACTGGAAGAAGCAGCTTTGAAAGGAAATGACATCTCTTTGTGGGGTTGGCAGGTTTGACATCATCTGTGGCACTGTGGCAGTGACATAGCATGTGGGTGGCCCCTCTGTGCTCCATCCACCCCACCATTGCAGTGCTCATGAACTGCACCTGGTACCTCGAGGTATGTAGAGAAAAATTTTAAAGCTGTGCCTATGGCCGAATCACTGATTCTCTGAATCAGAATCAAATCTTCAGATTCGGATTTGGCCGAATCAAATCAGGACAGTGATCCAAATCAGTGAATTGAATCACTATCCCCCGAATTGGGCTGAATCCAAATCCGAATTGAATATGGCCCGCTTCACACACCCCAAATGGGCTGGCAGTTGAAATGGGGGTCATGCCCAACAGCCCATACAATGCACAAGTTGCCTGCCAGTGTCAGAGTATAGGCTAAGGAGAGGAGAATGCTTAGGAGGACGCGATTCTTTGCTCAAGGGAAGGGAAGCCCAACAGGATGAACTCAGTCACAGGGTTGGTGGTGTTTCTGGATTCATTGTGGAAGAAGGATCTAGTGGGCAAGAGCTGGGAGACACTGGAAATAAGACTCCTCATGCTATATCACTACATCTGAAGGCAACGTGGGGTCTGGAATTTCAAGTGCGATGGACCAGCAGTGGGACTCTGAGCACAGCCCCATCACTGAAGCTAGGGGCAGCAGTCAAACTATGTGTGCATGCAGACATGAATAGGCACAAGTCTGTCTGTAGCTTTCACATCTACCTGGGATGGTTGATCCACTCAGGGCAGGTTCATTTAGCTTAGTGGACACCTACCCTGCTGGAGAAAGCCACTACACTGAAGCCCTAGAACAGCTGGATAGCCTGGCTTTCCCACAGCTGGCTCTGCTTTTGAGGGCCAGCCTAGAAGAATTTCTTCTCAGCAAACCAGAACTAAGACTGGGAGTTTCAAACATTCCTTAACTGGTCACGGTCAGGTGTTTCTGAGACCTTTCTGCGTGGTACATAACGTAGTTTTTGAATCTGGCCAAGACTTCCTTTTAAAAATGGGATTCAGGCTTCAAAACCACCTAGATGCCTTTGAGTGCTTTACCCACAATATTTATCTCTAGGAGACTGTGCGGTGAAATTGAACTAGATCAAAGGGACATTTCAAATCTCCTTACCTTCTGTTCATACAGATCCAGGGATGGCATCAGTCATGGATCAGAAGACACTCATATGTAAGAGGAAAATATGTTAGTCCAGGTTTCTGGATATGCCTCTCTCAATTCCTGGCTGTAAATAAAAGAAAGAATGATTCATTACAAATGAAATGAACTTATAAATCAATGCATGATTATTGCTATTTTTCCTTAGTCACTCAGAAACACTCAGGAGCCCAGCCCTGGCTAGGTCCCATGCTGCTGCACACTGTGCAGACCCAGAACACATAGTCCCTGACCCAGACAGTCTTCATGGCAAGTCAGATTACACAAATTCCAGGACTTAAAGTTTAAAACGAATGAGTCTGTGTTATATTAATGTCTACATTTGGTTATTCTATCTATTCCTATTGTTATGGAAGCACTAAGCCAATAATGATTATGAAATCCTTTTATACTTTGAATTCCAATACATTCCTGACTACGTATGATATCAGCCCCTAGCTTCTTTTTCAATAATAATGATATCATATTATTTAGAGTTGAATGAAAATAATACAATATGAAGAACTATAACCATATTATTCCTAAAAATGTTTAAAAGACTGATTCAATACTAAACAGTGTGCCTCTAGATTTGCGTAATGTGTTACATTAATATTAACTTGCCATGTTAAAGTCTAGATTTTATAATTATTAAAATTATTGTCTTAATTTAGTAAGGATTGTAGTGATCCCTGATGGGTAAAAATGTTACATTTATAATACTATTATATCAATCCTTGGTCCTGGGTAGGATCAACTCAGGCAACACATGGATCTGTGAAACTTGTAACAAGCCATGTCACTCTCAAATTGGGTTTGTAAACTGCAAATGGATTCATCGGGTATCTAACTAGACTTCTTATGTGTACACCATGATTAAAATAATTAAAATCTCTATATTTTAATTATAGAGATCAAGTTTGTTAAGGAAATACCAAATTAAGAATGATATATCATATGGGGAACATCTACACAATTGTAAATGTGCAGTAGTCATTGTGCATTTAGTTTATTGTTTGCTTAATGAAGTATTAACTAAATGCACAGTAACTACAGCTACTGTGCAGTAGTGCCAGAGTATGGTTTTTTTAGTGACACTTACTGTGTAGTAACCATAGTGTATTAGCATGGTTTTTACCGGACATGCTACTGCACAGGCTACTACACATTAAGCGTCTCATATAGATGCACCCACTGACATCTAGATTCCATGTAAAAATTAGCAACATACAGGTTGTATTAATGTCCAGGATTAAAGTTTTAAAATACTGAGCTATTTAAGTGTGGTCTTTATCCAATTCCTCTATGAATGTAAATGTGTTTAAAATATTATAGAAAGGACTAAGTCTTACACTTGCTAGAATATTACATTGAACCTGTGGATCTGAATAAGTCGTTAGGTTGATAAATGTCAGTGTAGTTAAAACAGCCACCTGTGATGGTGGTTTGTTAAAATGGTTTTGTTAAAACAGTCACCTCACTAATGCAATGGCTTGTCGCACTGACTTTCAGGTTCTATTCGAAAGCTAAAAGAGCAAAACTTTTGCATACTTAAATTGGCATGCTCCCACCAGTTGTTCAGCTCCCTCACCCTTTGTAGGCTTAAGGAAGCAACT
The DNA here is from genome assembly GCF_052110815.1 of Crocodylus siamensis. Classification (NCBI taxonomy): domain Eukaryota; kingdom Metazoa; phylum Chordata; order Crocodylia; family Crocodylidae; genus Crocodylus; species Crocodylus siamensis. The sequence goes on from NC_143400.1 coordinate 25,542,944, forward strand.
CAAAAATGCACAGCACTCTTATCCAGCAGTCTCCATCCTAAGCCTCAGTTCAGGCAGCATTCAGTCACCTCTCAGGAGCACTTGGGTGAAACGTTGTTTCCTATGAACGATGCAATGTCTGACAAAAAAATCAAAACCTGTGCTGTCTGAAAAATGCTGGCTTTGTTTTTGCTCAGCATAGGGGCCCCAGAGGGAGGGAGGGTAACTCTCTCAAGGCTGGTTAATTTTTCCATCGAATCAACACCCTTAAGAGATCACCTCATTCCTCACAATGCAATGGGTGAGCTTAGAAGTCTTTGTTCTCCTCTTTGTTGTGTCATCCGGTTCAACAGAAAGTGTTCAACCTCTTACCAAAGTCTGTCTAGCAGATCTCTTGAGGATCTGATCCGAGGGTCCCTCAGAACATATTTTTAAAGCCAAAAAGGACCATGTGTGACATGGGTTGTTAACCTACGGCCTGTGGGCCAGATCCAGCTCAGGGAGCCATTTTATCCAGCCCAGGGAACTGGAGATTCTACAAGTTTTTGGCACAAGGGGGCAAAGGCAGTGTTTCAGCACCAGAGGACATTGCCACCATGGTGGCTGGGTGGCAAAGAGAAGCGGCATGGTGGCAGCACTGCTGGGGGGTATAAGGGACTAAGGCAGCAACGTGAACTGGGTTGGAAGTGGCCCGTGCTCAAAGCTTAGTTTCAGTAGAGCCCTTCTCCAAATAGTTACCAACCCCTGATGTAGGAGATTATCTAGCCTAACCTCCTGTATCACACCAGCAGTAGAATTTTATCCAATTACCTGCCATTGGTCCAATAGCTTACATTTGATTAAAGCTAATCACCAGGAAAAGTTTCCAAGAGGACTGTCGAAGGAATAAGTGGTGTTGAATCTGACTTCAGCTTCCAGCCATTGGTCCTTGTTTTGCCTCCCCAAGAAGATACTTAGACACTGCCATCAATTCCTCACTTTCTTTCTTTATTAGGTTCCACTGTTGGAGAAACCAGGCATCACACTTTCAATGTCATTGCTTCAAACACAAGACCTGAAAACTCTTTTTTTTGGTTCAGATGAAAGCTGAAGCTCAGAAGAAATCTTCTGAATCCAGAATCTGGGACTGTAAGAAAATTAAACACTGCAGTTTTATGATAAAATAATAGGAGTTGGCACACTTTTTTAAAATGCACCCCATCAGGTCTATAAACTTCAGTTTTGTCAGGCAGTGGGGATGTATACACATACTGTGGGAAGTGACATTCGCTGTGTATATGTGACTCTGATGCCATCTGCAGTTGAGCTGGAACTCTGTCCATTATATTTGTGCTGATCTTTCAGAGACCATCTGGTAAAAATGAGATACAAGCAGTAGCACTGTGACGGGGCATGCTTGGGGCCACGTCTCATGCCGAGCTACTCACCTGTCTCTATGGAACAGATGGCCTAGTCTTGCCTGCTACAACTTTGTTGTTTCCATAAACTGGTGGTAAATGTGGGAGACTGCCCATTCATTGCCCTGGTGCCAGGGGGTGCTATCTGCGGCTCCAACCTCACCTACACCACAGCCCATGCCTTGCAGATGGGATCCACATGATGTAACCGTAGCCTACACCATGACTGGTGCTCCAGGGTCTCACAGGGACTCTCCCTCCCTCTCTGGAGCAGCAGGTCATTGGGACGAACGAAAGAGCTTAAGGGCAAGCACACTCTCAGCCTCCTTGCGGCGGAGGACTTACTTGGGTCAGGACTCACCCCTAACTCTCTGGCTGAGCCCCCTACTCGGCCTCTGGCCCAAACTGTGGCCTCAGGCATCCGCGACCATGCCTTGGCCTCTTCCCCACACATGGGGTTCCTATTACGCCTCCTCTAGGGCCTCGGCACACACCCCACCATGGGGTCTTCTCATCTTCATGATCAACTACTCATGGGGCTGGCGCTTGCATTGCCCTTCAGGCTTACTCCCAGTTCAGCCCTACTCAATGCGCCCCCGAGATTTACCTTCAGACCAACTCCCGTTCAACGCTACTGTGTGTGGTGCCATGCTCTATGCTCTCCACGCTACCCCCTCTGGGGTCTCTGGGATCTCACATCCCTGCTGGGCTCAGATGGCACTCTGCTTGCTGTGCCTGGCCCCACTACTCCCACAGCTGCCTCCAAAGACCGTCTGAAGATGAGGGCTGGGGCTAAGGTGCCCCTCCTCGCCTTCCACTGGGGAGGTAACTGGCCTGGCATTTCCTGGGGGCTCCCATGCCACCAGATGCCCCACCAGGCCACCCTTCCCCAGCAGGGTGCAGTTTTAGATCAGGCCCAGGACCAATGAGCTTCCTGCTCTTACCTTCCAGATGTTCCTGCTGAGCTCAGCCAGGCAATGTTTCTGCCCGGGTTGGCAGCAGTAAACTGCAGCCTTTATATCGCATTCTCTCAAAATGGCTGCTGTCATTGAGCACCTGGTAGTTGCCTGACTCTGCCCTTAAAGTGGCCGTCACCTAAAGGTGCCCTGCCACAAGTACAATAGTGGGAAGAGGGCCAGGAAGGGCACTAGCCCTGGGCATTGACATAGTGGGGGACACCAGAACACAACACGGACCCACTGTAGCCGAGGGATAGGCTTTTGATACGCTGGCCACTGCAGCCCCATAGCATGGGCAGCTCCTGGTGCCCTGTTTGCTCCCCACCCCCAGATACAATATGCATTGCAAAAACCCAGGGAGGGACAGCATTGCACTCAACCCCACATCCCCATATGCCACTGAGTGCTGGACTCCCTGACTGGGCAATGCAGAGCTGCACCTGTGACAGCAAAGATGCCTTGAGGAGGGTGGGAGAGGAGGAGAGGGGCAGGCTGTATTCTGGTGCCCAGTGCTGTGCCAGTGTGTGGTGAGCCTGCTCATCAGCTGCAGCAGCTACTATAGACCTTGCTACTACAGCAGCAGCTGCCACCAAGGTGAGGAGAGGTAGGGCAGGTAAGACTCCCCCACAACTCCCACTCTTCGATGGCTGGCACTCTGCCCAGGACACTATAGGAGCTTGCCATATCTCTTGATATGAGGGGCCTGTTTAGGGCTCACTGGATCCATTCTATCCCCAGAGGAAGATGAACTGGCTGGCCCAGAGTGATAGTGGGGAATGGCCCCATATCTCATTCTCCTTAAGTCTCACCTGTGAATGTGTCCTAGGCCAATAAGTATTCTTGGGACTTTGTTTGACCTTTGTATGGCACAAGTGGGTGGGTTCTCATTGACCTTACATGAGAGATGCTGTGTAACTACTCTCTATCTGGCAGCCTCAGCAACAGGGTCTCAGGCTGAGCAGATCCTAATAATGGAGCAGCTCTGCTCTTACCACAAACTTCACTCTCCTGTCATTGGGCTTGCATCCCAGGAGCTGCAACTCCTCAACCATACTCTGAGCTGGTAAGTGTTCAACCACACATGGATCAGAGCTTCAGTGGTCAGGGTTTCCCCACCCCCTGACCAATCCTGGCTACCATAGTCCTCCGGCCTGGTGGCTGCTGATTTGCTCTCAGAGGGTGAAAATTGACTTATCAGAGGTACTCGCCACTGATTCACCTGGTTGAATGAGCTGTGGTGGGATCTCACACTCTCCGTGGAACAGTGAAAACAGATTGCGGTCTGAATGGTAACGGGGGGTGAATAAATATTATGCCTGTGCCTTCTGCCATTCTCAAGTGGAAGACAGTGAGTAGGGCACACTGCCCACCAGGCTGTAAATGGGGGAGTGAGGACAGCTCAACATTGAGGATAGAGGCAGAAATGGGGCCACATATGGTGACTGTTGTGTGCACTGTCCTGGGTTGTTGATACAATTAGGTTATCATGATGATTGTTGCTGGCATTTTTGTCATAGAATCATAGGATGGAAGGGACTTTAAGGGTCATCTGGTCCTACCCCAGCATGAAGATGAGAATATTAATCCTAAATCATCCCTGTCCGATGCTTACCAGCTCCCTCTTCAAAACCTCCAATGAAGGAGTTTACACACTTTCCTTGGGCAGACTATTCCACTACGTTACTGTTCTGAGAGTAAGGAAACTTGTTTGTTGCTTTTTTTTCCCACTGAGATTTATTCTAAATCTACTTTGCCAAAATTTAAAATCATGCCTTCATGTGATACTTTATCAAAACTCTTAAAGAAGCTAACTCTGGAAACACAGGAGAGGATTACTGCTCCCACCTCCCGCAAACCTAGGCCAGGCAACTTTTACTTATTACGGAAGACCCACAAACTGGGCAGCCTAGGACACCTCATTGACTCTGGCATTAGCATCATCACAGAAGGAGTTTCTGGCTACCTTGGTTCTACCCTATTCCCACATGCCCCTGGAGCCATCAGCTATTTGAAACCCACAATTTTTTAAAAAGAAACTGGGCCCCATTGGTAAGCCTCCAGCAAACTCCATATTACCTACCATGGATGTCATGTCTCACATCCCCCATGAGGATGAATTACAAACCATGAAGAACATTATCCCCACTAAACTCCATTTCTGTTTTCCACTTCACTCTTCTGCTTTGCTCTCATGCACAGCCATTTCAGATCTGAGGACTCCCTGTCTGGGGACGTACAAATGAATGGCACTGACATAGGCACACATATGCCCCCTGCCCAACATGTCAGCATATTTATAACAGACCTTGAAGTTCATTTCCCCAGCAGCTGCCCACTCATCCTGCTGGTCCATCTCCCTCCCTCTCCCCCTCCCCAGGGATATCAATGACTTATTCATAATATGGACACACAGGAAGAAATCTCTAGAGAAATTTCACCAGCATTTTAACAACTTCCACCCTTCCATCAAACTTTCTCTGGAATATTCCACATATCAAATCCATTTCCCAGACACTACACTGAAGGTTAGCAATGGCCACATTGCTGCTATATTGTATCAGAAACCAAACAACCACCACAACTACCTTCATGCCACAAGCCACATCACTAGCGCCATCCTCTACAGCCACGCTGTGTGTTACAACCATATCTGCTCTGATCCCACTGATAGGGATGAACGCCTGAAGGATCACAGAACCACAAACAACAAGGGCTGGAAGAGACCTCAGGAGGTCACATCTAGTCCAACCCCCTGCTCCAAGCACGACTAGCCCAAACTAGATCATTCCAGCTGAGGCTTTGTCTACCTGGGTCTTATAAACGTCTAAGGATGGAGATGTCACATCCTCTCTGGGTAGCCTTTCCAAGTGTTTCACAACACTGCTAGTGTAAAAGTTTTTCCCAATATCAAACCTCAACTTCCCTTATTGTCCTGTTCCAAAAGTAGAAGCCCAAAACTGTAGCCACCCAAATCAACAAAGCCAGACTCAGACCTCACTCTGGCCTGCTACAGTACCAACACCAAGGACAACAGATTTCTTTGGTTGTCCCCTAAAGTCCCCAGCTTGAACACTTTAGACACATGATTAATGACTTCCAATCCCTCCTGGAAAAGGATCACCGTCTTAAGGTAGCCTCTGGGGACAAACCTGTCTTGGCTTACAGACAGCCCCTAATACTGGACTTAATACAGTATTAAACTTTACATGGTGGCACTGGAGTCATGACAATGACGTGGACAAGAATAGTCTGTTCTCTAAAAAATGAGCTTAGTGGGCACAGAAATCTGCAATGTCAAGCATAAGACAGACAACAAAAGGAAGTACTAAGCAATGTGTGGCACAGTAGCAACATCGCTGTACGGGCACATGAAGACACGCTCATAGAATCATAGAAAATCAGGGTTGGAAGGGACCTCAGGAGGTCATTTAATCCAATCCCCTACTCAAGCAGGACCAGCCCCAACTAGATCATCCCAGCCAAGGTTTTGTCTACCTGGGTCTTAACTACTGGAACAGGCTACCCTAAGAGGTTGTGGAATCTCTATCCCTACAGGTTTTTAACTACCCAACTATAACTGCAAATCATCTGCAGACTGGACAGTGTTTAGCATGGTTTAAACAGGGACTACAGATTCTTATTCCATTATCTGGACTAGCTTTTATGGCCCCTTTGTCCCTGTGGGTTCTTTGCTTGTATCCATCTCCCTACACTATCCCCCTCCCACCTTCCCCAGCCCTTCCTCTCCCTCCTCTTTTCCCACCTTTTGCATTGAAATCACTCTTTCCACTTTATTCACTGCTCTATCCTGTCCTTTCACACCATATGATGAAGTGAAATCAAATTAATTAAATCTTGGGCTCTATAGATATTTTATTTAGTTAATCTGGAAGATGCATATTTATGCTGCTGTCTACTTTATTAAAAGCCTTACTAAAGCTCAAGTATACAGTGCCCATTCCATTACTGTCATCTACCCAATATGTTACTTTTTTTTCAAGATGTTCCAGCTGTGAGGGGCATGAAGCTGTGATATTTGCTGTTTTTCTTTCATAGTTTCATAGTTGGTAGGGTTGGAAGGGACCTGAGCAGATCAAGTCCGACCCCCTGCCATGGCAGGAAGGAGTACTGGGGTCAAACAACCCCAGCAAGGTGTTCAGCCAGCCTCCTCTTAAAGACCCCCAGGGTAGGAGCCAGCGCCACTTCTGAGTACTGCTGATGTGTGTCTCAGCTGCCGCGACTATTTCTGGTGTTGGGGCTGTCACATGAGTATAGCAATGACATGAATATGGATGTGGGATGTTTCTGTCTAAGTCCAAGGCCTGAAGCCCAAAGTGAGCAGGGAGTTATCTATGGAGGCTAGGGGCATTAAGTCCTGCTGAGCTCACCTGTGAGACTGCTCTGGCCTTGTACCCAGTGCCTGCTCTCAAGCCCTTGGTCTCCAACATGTGAGCATGGCTGCTGGGGACAAGGCCAGAATAGCCTCACTAGCAAATCTCCAGCTGTGGAGCAAACCTGCAGGCTCGTGTGGGAGGACTGTACTCAGCTTCATCCTTACCAGGACTTGCCACTGCAGTTGTACAGAGAAGGATAAGGCAACCCAAAACTATGCAACAGCTCTTGATGTACACAGACCCTGGTGCAATTTGAGGTGATAGATTTGACCTATAAACCCCTTAACAGCCTGGACCCTACATACCTAAGAGACAGCTTTCTCCCTGATGCCCCATTGCGGCCCCTAAGATCAGTGAGAGATAATTTCTGCAAGCACCATCAATACACCATGTCTGCTTGGCAAAAATGCGAAAGATCATTCTCAGCAGTCGCTCCACAGTTGTAGGACTCCCTCCCTCTTAAGGCCCAACAGGGCCTGAGGCTGGATAGCTTTTGCAATCACTGTAAGATCTTCCTATTTGTGCGGACATTTAGCAAGCAAACCTAGGCTGCGCTATAGCTTGATATTCCAGGGATTCCTCCTGACTTACATGGGCAACAAATTTGCCCACTTGAGCTGTGTAGGAAATGCAGGGAAACAACTGAAATTAAATAGTGCCAAAAACGGAAAGAGGGGATCCAGGTGTGCACTATCATTGCACTTATTTACATTGTGCAGGCATAGAAATACACACAGCTTGTATTCCAAGTGAATGGTCAAATGGATTTTTATCATTAGATGCAGAGTGACTCCTAGCAGTCACACAAAATGCATTTGCTCAGTCGGATCAGAGATAGTGAGTGTCTCCTAAAGGTGAAAGGCCTCTGTGTCATTTGTGGGCCCATACAGCCTAAGACTCCTACAGATACAACTCCTACAGATACAACCCACCCTGTTACACTCCCTATGCTGTAAGCTAGCCAGCCAGTACCACCAGGAGCTAGACAGGAACAGCTATCGCTCCCCCAGCAGTGTCCTCCTCAAAGCTTCCTTCACCTCTTTGTTTCTCAAGCTGTAGATCAATGGGTTGAACAGTGGTGTCACCACTGCATAAAAGAATGTAACCATCTTCCCACTGCTCCCAGAGGCTGCTGGATTGGCATAAGCGACCATGACAGAGCCATAGAAGAGACCCACCACAGCAAGGTGAGAGGTACAGGTGGAAAAGGCCTTGCGTCTCCCAGCCCCCTGAGGCAGCCTTATCACTGCCTTAAGAACCATTGTGTAGGAGGCCAGAATAAATAGAAAGGTGGAAAAGAGGAGGAGGGAACTTAGGCAATAGCAGGCCCGTTCAGTGTAGGGAGCAGGGACACAGGAGACAGCCACCAGTGGGACTGGATCACAAAGAAAATGATCCAAGACATTGAGGCGATGGAAAGGGAGTTGAGAGATGAGGACAATGGGGATGATGAACCAGAGGAAGCCACAAACCCAGCAAGAGGCCACCAGGAGTAAGCAGAACTGCTGGGACATGACACTGGGGTAACGCAGGGGGTGATAAATAGCCAGGTACCTATCCAAGGCCATGGCTGAAAGGAAGAAGCATTCGGTGGTTCCCATGGAGAAGAAGAAGTAGAACTGGAGAAAACAGGCTTGAAAGGAGATGACATCTCCCTGAGGGGTTGCCAGGTCCACTAGCATCTGTGGCACTGTAGTTGTGATGTAGCAGATCTCCAGGAAAGAGAAATTTCCCAGGAAGACATACATGGGCAAACGGTGGAGGCGAGAGTCCTGTAGAATAGCCCACATGATGTAAAGGTTGCCTGCCAGTGTCAGAACGTAGGCTGAAGAGAGGAAGGCACAGAGGAAAAGGCGACTTGTCTGGTCCAGGGATGAAAAGCCCAACAGAATGAATTCAGTCACAGGGTTGGTGGCATTGTTTAAAATCATCGGGAAGCTTGGATCTGGAGAAATGACACACAAGATATTCCAGTTTTATTCCTGGCTTTGAGAATGGATAAGGCTCTAGTGGGGTAGAGCCGGGAAATCTAGGAGTTAGGACTCCTGTTATATCATCAGCGCTGAGAATGTTCACCATACAGTATAGGAAAGCAGACATTCATTCCCTGAGCGTGGTTCCATCCCCACACAGGGAGCAGTGCTCTCACATGTGCCACATACACGTGCAAACACACTCGCACACAAAATGCATTTCCAAGTCCATACATGATTCAACACCCTCCATGCATGAAAAAGGCCCAGCATGGATGCTTTAGATCAGTTGTTCTTGACTTCACTGGACTCTAGACACCCCTCGTTAGACACGAGGCACCCTTCAGAAAATTCCAGGACTTAGATCCCAGACATTTTTGACTACAGAGAAATAACAGAGTAATTCTTCTGTTGCTCAGACAGAACTTAGAAAGACAACAGGACATCACAGCTGTTTTGACACTAAGAATTCCTATGGGAAATCTTTGGGTTCATCTTGTGAATCGTGTGTTGTAGTGTTAGAGGGATGTTGTAGCCATGTTGGTCCACAAATTATGCAAATAAGCAAGGATTTTTTGGGCATGATATCCTTTATTGGCCCAACTGCATGGTTGGAATAAGGTTAGGCGAGCTTTCAAATGCAATGCATACTTCAGCAGGTCACGCATAGGCATTTGCACACCTAACAGTGCTAAGATGATGCAGCAGCCTTCAAAGGACCTCATGCTGTTCCTGGGTGCCACAGCACCCTGGCTGAGAATCATCATTCTGGACCAGCTATACTGCCTAGGGAACACATTCCCATACCGGCGTGTGCTTTTGAGGGCCAGTCTAAATCAGTGGCTTTCAAACTCTTCCATGGAGCCGTGGGCTTTTGCAAGAGATCATTCAGGGGTTCAGGCCGAACAGGCTGAGAGGTGATGTGCTACCACTGGGGGCCAGGTCCCCAGGCTCTATGTCAGTTCACAGAGTAGTGGTAGGGGTTCCATGACAGAAGAGATGTGAGAAGTTTCTGTGGCTTTAGGAAGTTTAAAAACCACAGTCTAGAGGATGGGAAACCCTTCTCTGTGCTGGTCATAACAGCACATGATGCTCAAGAGCAGTGGTTCTCAGCCTTTTTTGTTACTGGGACCCATTTGTAAAGATCGATGGCCAGTCCCAACCCACAGCCCCCTGGTCCTGCCAGTGCCCCTCACTCCAAAGCCATAGTCCCCAGCCCCCCTGAGCCATGCTGGTGTCCCTCCCATCCTGCAGTCTCCTGCCCCCCCAGCCCTGCCAGAGGGAGCTCCCAGCTGACCCTGTCCCACTCAGGCCAGAGCGTGGTGACTGCAGCAGCTCTGGCTCATGTGAGTGGCAAGGGAGCAAGTCCAGCCCCAGGATGGGCTGGAGGGAGGATGAGGGGAGGCCTGTTGCACCCACCCTGCACTGGGCTGGGGCTCCCACACCATGCCAGGCAGCCCAGTCACGTCCCCACCTGCTCCCCAAGCAGTGTCTCCTGGACGCCCCGACTCTGCAAATATGGTCCCCGGCCCAGGTGTCACTGGCCAGCCATGAAGCTCCCTGCCACCCTGGAAGGACCCCCACTACCCACTTATCCCACTGGAGGGGCAGGTGCCTTCCCCACCCCCAGCCCCCTGCCCCGATGCAGCCTCGGCACCTGGCCTCCTTCCCCCAGTGCTGGCAGACACCTGCCCCCACCCCCACCCTAACCAATTTCCTTCCACACCAATACCCTGCCCCCACCACACCTCACCAGACAGTCCCCAAGATCCGGACCTCTAACCCCCACTCCCAATACACTTACCTGCATCCAGCTGCTGGAGCTGCTCCCATGACCCTTCCTGGCTGCATACTGGCCACATGTGTGTACACATGCAGATGCATGTGCACCCGCTGCCTCCAATCGCTCTAAGCAGCCCCTGGCAGGCTGGAATGCTGCCAGCCTGTAAAGGGCAACCTACACTTTCCCACATTTTTCTGGGACTTGCTTGTGACCCTTTCAAATCTTCTTGTGACCCACTTTTGGGTCGTGACACATAAGTTGAGAAGCACTGCTCAAGAGAACATCAGGGAGCTGACAGGCAACCCCCTTTCTTCACTTAAATGGCTTAGATTAATGGCTTAAAAGGACCATTTTTCAAAATAGAATTCAGACTCCCAACATCGTCATTGAAAATTTTACCCCACTCCTCTTCTTCTGCAAGACTTACGAGTAAAACAAAATTGGATAGTGGGAGGCTTTACAAATATTTACCTTGAATTCAGGAAATCCAAGATTAGCATCAGTCATGAGCGAGGCCTAAGAGATATGCAGGAGAAAGATCTGATAGTTTGTACTGTTAAGATGTTTCTCCATATTAATTTTTCTGTGCGGCTGAAATAAGAAACCAGTTATTGCATATGGAATAAACTGTGTATGAGCTAACAGTGTGCCCTTGTTGTTAAGAAGGCTAACGACATACTGGCCTGGTATATTGGGCTGCATTAGCAGGTGTGTTGCCAGCAGATAGAGGGAAGTGATTATTCCCTCTATTCATCACTGGGGAGGCCACATCTGGAGTCCTGTATCCAGTTTTGGGCCCCAACTACAGAAAGGATGTGGACAAATTGGAGAGAGTCCAGCAGAGGGCAACAAAAATAGTAAGGGGGCTGGGGCACATGACTTGTGAGGAGAGGTGGAGGGAACTGGGCTGATTTAGTCTGGAGAAGAGAAGACTTGGAGGGGATTTGATAGCAGCCTTCAAGTCCCTGGAAGGGGGAGTTCAAAAGAGGATGGAGCTGGACTGTTCTCAGTGGGGGCAGATGACAGAAGAAGGAGCAATGGGCTCAAATTGCAGCAAGAGAAGTTTAGGTTGGACATTAGGAAAAACTTTCCTGTGAGGAGGGTAGGAAAAAAGCACTGGAACAGGTTACCCAGAGAGGTGGTGAAATCTCCGTCCTTGCAGGTTTTTAAGACCCAGGTAGACAAAGCTTTGGCTGGGATGATCTAGTTGGGGCTGGTCCTGCTTGGAGCAGGGGGTGTGGATTAGATGACCTCATGAGGTCCCTTCCAACACTATTTTTTCTATGATTCTGTGAGTTTATTATATTAATGATTATAGGTCCCAACTGAGTGTTGTATTATAGCCTGGTTAATATTAATTCAATATTAAATTTAATATGAAACCAAAATTAAATCCTGTAATGAACTGTGACCTAGTGAATAGTAAAATAGCAAAGATTAATTTCTAGGTCATGTTATTAAAAAGTAATTGGCAATAATAGCTCAGGAGGTCCATTTTATCAAAATGTTAATTTTCTATTGATTTACAGGTTTGATCAGATAAGCAATCTCTACTAAACCTGGGTCTAAGCAAATGAGAGAAGCAGGTGTTCTTACTGTCTAAGCTCAGAGAATGAAAACAAGCCAGAAACTTTTCAGAAAGAGCTAAAATGGTACTGTAACTTTCTTTTCTTTTCTTTTCTTTTCTTTTCTTTTCTTTTCTTTTCTTTTCTATGAAAGAAACCACCTTGGAAACTCAGCAGCCTAAACACGTATAGGCACAGATGTGTTGCAAAAAATTGCGGTCCGTTTCTTGGAGGCCACTAAAATCACAGACACACACTCATTAGATGGCACAAAAGGTGTATTTGCAAATAGGGTCAGAGCAGAGTCAAAAACTCAGATTACTCTGAATCCACCAAGGAATTTTTGCAGGCTGTATTTATCTTTTTCCTCCTGAGCACGTGTGCAGAAACAGGAACTCTTACAGCTTATTTCCATTTCATACAAACATATATGTGGTTACATCACTACATCCATCACATGTATATTATAATTAACTACTTAAGTATGCAGGGCGGAGAGGTAAATATGCATCAGCTAATCAAGCATGCTCAGAGAATACTATAGGTCACCAAGAGTTTAAACCCCACCCCTTTCAAGGACACAGTCAGTTGAATTCCAGCTTCTGTAATCTGCATGAGAAAGGGTAGGGAGAAGCTGGGGGAGAGTCTGCGATTTAGTATAAGAGAAGCTGTGGCAAGGCTGGCCAAGGAAAAAAGTCCTTGGCAGTGTTTCTTTCTTATCAGGTGCAAGATGCAAGCTGTGCATTTCTAACAATACTCCATTTCTAACAGATGTGTGTGTGCATGCACACGCACATGCACACAGATATTCTATATGCACAGTTCCTCCCTCACCTCTTCAAGAGTTGATTTGCTTTGAAAAATATGCTTTACAAATGTCACACTTTCCTAAAGGTGCTTTAGAAAATAAATTTAAGAAGCAAGCCTTGAAAATTGCTCTAGAAATTCTCTTCAGAAATTACAATAGGAAATGATCACTAGAAAATTCTTTGTAGAAAATTCTCAAGGACACTGTGGGTGTAAGAAGAAACGGAAAACTACCATGAGAGGAGCACCTTCCTGGATAGGAACTGTGGAACTATAAAACCTAACTACTGGGCCTGCGTGAAGTGGCTAGTATTTGCTTTTGATTTGGATTCGGCTGTTCCTGAATCTCCAAATCACCCAGGTCCATCCCCCACCTGCTCTCCTAGCCCGGTAATGGCTGCCCCGCCTGCCCCAGCTCCTGGCACTTGGGGGAAAAAAACGCACCAACTCAGCAGGTGCTGCCGGGAGGGGGGTGATCCCCACTGCCCTGCATTGCCCCGCGTTATGTGGGTTACTCTGCATGAGCCCCCCCATCACCCCACTGTCCCAGCTCCCCTCCCAGCCCCCCATGGCTGCCCCACCCCAGCTCCAGCCCTTTAAGAAAAAAAAAATCAGAAAAAGCCCACACTCACTGTTGCTGCCTGGCGGGGGGCAATCCCTGCTGCCCCTCGCCACACGGGGAGCTCTGCACATGCCCCTCAAAGCCCTGAGACCGCTGCAGGAACTGGCGAGTCTTGGGGTTTTTCTAGTTTTTTTTTTTCCCTAAAGGGCTGGAGCTGGGGCAGGCGGGGCAGCCGTGGGGGTGCTGAGGGAGTGATGGGGAGGGTCGGGGAGCTTGTGCAGAGCCCCCCATGCATCATGGGGTAGTAGGGGGCAGCGGGGATCACCCCCCTGCCTGGCAGAACCCGGTGAGTTGGGGCTTTTTTTAAAGCACCAGGAGCTGGGGTGGGTGGCGCAGTCATGACGGGGTATGGGGAGCGGGTGGGGGTTGGAGGAGCTGGGGGAGCAGGCAGGGGATGGGGCCTGGCAGGGGTCCTCCCCATGGCCCCTCCTCCAGCCCCTCCTCCCGGCCCCCTACTTACCAACATGGAGTCCGGGTCCAGCTCCTACTGCAGCGGGCAGGGACTGCCCAAATCAAAAAAGCTCTCTGAATCTTTTTCAAATCAATTCAGACCTTTTTTATTGATCCCCTGATTCAATTCAGATTCAGCTACCAAATCAGGCCAAATCTCCTCCAAAGCAAATCAGCACTCAAAGCTTTACACAGCCCTCCTAACTACCTCCCAGATGGAGCTGGACGATATGAAGGGATGGCATGCATTGGATGCCTGTGATGGCAAGGGATTGGTCTTGATCACCCAGGAGATTCCTTCTAGCCCTGCACTGCTCAATACACTTTTGATCATTTTCTCTGGAAATTAACACCACAGCCGTGCAAACAAATACACAGGTGCACTAGAAGTCACTAGAAATCACACTTTTGAAAGTATGTGTCAAAATTTATGCCTCAGCATTTTTTTCTTTTTTTTTTTTAGAAATTACCTGAGAAAAGTCTCTATAGACTTTAGCAAGGTCTTAAGCATAAGAAATTACTCTAAAAATAGTTGTTTGGGGAAATAGTTTCTAGAAACTATACTTTGAAGTTGCTGAATAGGAAATATCATTTAGAGATTAAAATTTAGAAAAGTATACTTTGGGAAATTTTCTGCAAGTATCCTAAAGGGAAGGAGAAAAGCCTTTCTAAAAATACCCCTTTCAAATTGAAAAAAAGATCTAAAAAATCTATTTTTTCTTTAGAAAAAGCTACTCAAAAAAATTGCAGTAGAGCATTATTTCTAGTATGATCCTTTAGATAAAGTTGGGTATAAAGCTCTCTTCAGAAAGAATGTTTTAGAAGATTCTGGTTAGAAAATGGTCTAATTTTTTTTGAATGGCATTGGTGCATTTTATGGCATTGGTGCATTGGTATCTCTGAAAAACTCTCATAAGAAAAAAATGTTCTTGAAACTATAAGCTCTTTTAAAAAGGCCTGCCCCTTATTCAATCAATCAGAAAATCCCTTCCAGTTTTTACCTTTATAGGTCTCATGACCAAGTTCAAAAACCTTAGCCAGCTGTGTCCACTGTAAACATCACCGCAGATTTGCCTCCACTCCTGAACCAAGAGAGCATCCATTCTGGATGGCATGGGGACCAACAGGCATGAGCTGTTGGTTGAAAAGAAGGAACAG
Organism: Crocodylus siamensis; assembly: GCF_052110815.1. NCBI lineage: Eukaryota > Metazoa > Chordata > Crocodylia > Crocodylidae > Crocodylus > Crocodylus siamensis. The sequence goes on from NC_143400.1 coordinate 25,558,031, forward strand.
TTGGTTGAAAATGAAGGATCCAATGCCTGAAGAACAACTGGTAGCAAAGGCTCCCAATGAATGTTGGTTTTGCTTTTGTCATGAACTGGCAGGCCCTTGGGAAAGCGGGGAGGTACCACTCTCAAGGATGCTCCAATTAGCAGCCCACAGAGATCACACTATCCTCAATAATGTGGCAGAGAGATCTTAATACAATTTTTTGCTCCATTGTGCAGTCTAGTTCAGCAGAGAGTGCTCTGCCTGTTTCATAGATTCATAGATTGTAAGGCCAGAAGTGACCTTGGAAGATCATCGGGTCCAGCCCCCCTCCACCAGGCAGAAAAGCCAACTGGGGTCAGGCGACCCCAGCGAGGTGACCGTCTAGTCTCCTCTTGAAGATTTCCAGAGTAGCTGATTGCACCACCACTGGAGGGAGCTTATTCCACAGTCTGGACACCCTAGTTGTGAAGGAGTTTTTCCTAATGTTGAGCCTGAAATGGTCTTCCAGGAGTTTGTGGCCATTCCTCCTAGTTTTCCCCAAGGGTGCCCTCGTGAACAGTTGTTCACCAAGCCCTTGATGTACGCCTCTGATGTAGCAATAAGCTGCTAACAAATCCCCTGTCAGCCTTCTCTTTTTCAGGCTGAAGAGTCCCAGATCCCGCAGCCTTTCCTCATATGGCTTGCTCTGCAAGTCTCTGATCATACTGGTGGCTCTTCTCTGGACTCTCTCAAGCTTTGCCATGTCCTTGTTGAAGTGCGGCGCCCAGATCTGGACACAGTACTCCAGCTGTGGTCTCACCAATGCCAAGTAAAGCGGAAGAATCACTTACTTGGTTTGGCTGGAGATACATTGATTGCATGCCAGGGTATTGTTAGCCCTGCTGGCTACAGCGTCGCACCGCTGGCTCATGTTCATACTGTGGTCAATTATTACACCCAAGTCTTTTTCATTCAGAGTGCTGGTCAGGTTGGCATTGCCAAGCCTGTAGATGTGTAGGGGACTGTTCATCCCCAGGTGGATCATGTTACATTTCTTGACTTTGAACTTCATCTGATTCCAGTCCACCCAACTTGCCAGTCTGTCCAGGTCCTCCTGTATGTGCAGCCTGTCTTCAAGTGTGACCACGCTTCCCCATAACTTGGTATCATCCATGAACTTGGCCAGTGAGCTCTTCACCCCCACACCCAAATCATTGATGAAGATGCTGAATAGCACTGGACCAAGCACTGACCTCTGAGGGACACCACCGGCCACTTCTTGCCAGGACAACACAAATCTGTTCATTAGGACTCTCTGGGTCCCACCATGCAGCCAGCTTCCTACCCACCTGTCTTGCAGTTAAGCCCATAGTCTTTTAGTTTTCTCACAAGAACATTGTGGGATACCATACCAAAAGCTTTTTGGAAGTCGAGGTACATAATGTCAACCTCCTCTCTCTTATTCAGGTGGCAAGCCACTTGACTGTAAAAAGAGATGAGGTTTGTGAGACAAGACCTGCCCACAATGAAGCCATGATGGCTGTCATTCAGAATCCTACCTTCTGCAAGCCTATTGCACATAGACTCCTTAATACATTTTTCCAGGTTTTTCCTTGGAATAGAAGTTAGGCTGATTGGCTTATAGTTCCCTGGGTCCTGCAAAGATGTCTGGAAAGAGATCCAGTGCAGTCTGGAGGTTTTCCTCTGTGTGCACTAGGATGGCACAGTCAAGAAAGTATTGAAAGTCAAGGATGGTTGTTTTGAATACTTTGGTCTTCAAGTGAAAATGAAATTGCTGCTTTCCCCACTGTTCCAGGTATAGGTAAGCTTCAGAGGTGCTCCCACCCTCTCCAGCTGGCCTGTGTGGGGGCTGGGTTTAACTGGGAACAGCGGCAGCAGCAATGGGGACAGGTGGGTTCCCCCATGCTACCCTTCCCCTAGGAGCAGACACAGGAAGCTGCTCCCACTGTCACTGCCCGGGGTGAGCCCAGTCCATCTGCAGCCCAATTGGAAAGGGCACAAACAGTTCTGAAGATTTCCCTGGCCCCTGGTCAGTGGGGAAAGCATCAGGACAGGTAGGGGACAGAAGAAGTGGAAGGGAGGGAACATGCCTCTGAGTACAGAGGGAAATGGGGATTCTCTTCTATTTAAAAAAAAATGTTCCAGAGGCTCCAGAAGCACAATCCAGTCCAAAAGTGCAGTGTAGTAGTGCCATTGCATGCCCTCTGGATCTGCCCCTTCAGGCTGCAGTAGCTTGATGATCATTTTGCACCCACGTTGAGACAGGGGTGCAATTTGGCAGCTGCAACTGTGACTGAGCAGTCCTATCAGGATCGCTTCTGCTCACCTTACAAAGAGGGGCAGGCAGGGTGGGGGTAGACTACCTGGCGATACCCTTGCTCTAAACACTGGCATCTCCTTAACTATGCTATTGTTAGAGCCAATGTTCAGATGGATGTCCATATTACATGAGGAACCAATGACTGCTGGATAGATCATGGTTTCATCAGATCCATTATGAACGTCCAGCTTGCTCCAAACCATTCAAATCAGCCAAACCCAATGTGAAGGACTTTCAGTGCCAAATCTCGTCAGGACCTAAAGGTCTGTAACTATCTCCAACAGCATCTTCACAAAAAGCTCTCTGCTCTGTCCACAAATGAAGGCAACCTTGAGGAACTCTGGAAGGGGTTTAAAACCACTGTCCATATGGCCTGTGCTGAATCCATAGGCTATTCCACCCATCAACACCAAGACTGGTTTGGTGAGAGTGAGGCCAAGATCCAAGCCCTGTTCAGTTGGAAGAGAAGGGCTCATTCTGCTTGGCAAGATGATATCTCATCTCAGCAGAAGAAGGAGACCTATCAGCTCCTCAAAGCTAAAGTTCAAAAGGGGATCTAGGAGATCAAAAACCAGAGGTGACAAGATAAAGCCAAGGAGATCCAGCTCTATACTGACAAGCATGACATGCATAGCTTTTTCCAGGCAATGAAAGCCATCTGCAACTTCCCATGGTCCTACTTTCCTGCAATTGCAGGGTGGCTTGATGCTCCTCAAAGACAATAAATCTAACCACGCTAGATGGAAAGAGCACTTTGAGGCACTCCTGAACCCAGTGGTGGTGGGCTGCAGTGATGCAGCACCCCCCCTCCAGTAATGGTGAGCAGAGCCCCCAAGGAGCCACAACAGCAACAAAGGAGCAGTGTGACAGAAAGCCACCTTGGTTTCTCCCCAAAATCTCTGCCCTGTGACAATGTGATTAGATGGGCCAGCACAAAGGATTCACACCTCAGCTTGTCTCTTTAGGTAACTTGAGCTGGCTGCATTCCTGAGGGAGGGGGAAACCTGCTCCCTCTGCCTACGTGACTGGCATCAGCCACCTGGGTGAGGGGCATCTACCTGGTGGGCTGGAATCTGCCCGGTAACTGGTGATGTATTTCAAATTGGTTGGCGGAGAGCCAACCGGAGCTGGCCTCCACCAGACCAGGTGAATGAGGTCACGGGGGCTATATAAGTTAGGACGGGCTAGGAGGCGGTCTTTTCGGCCATGAGGTGAGGCAGCAGCCATGCGGGGGACACAGAGGAGCATGACCATCTAAAATTGGCTCTCTCCCCCAAACTCACAAGCTAGAAACCACCTACCTCCAAAAGGAAACTTCACCAGCCTTTGGAAGATGCTTGTGAGTAAGCTACTTGAGATCTGATTAGATATCTAGCTGGCAGTAACTCAGATGCGTGATCAAAAGGCTACCTCAGCCAGACTGTTTGCTCTTTAGGATTTCTAGGATATTGCTCAATCTTGTACCCTATTTTCACCCTACCCCTGTAACCAATAAAGTCTTCCTTTGTGACTGGTGTGGGAGACTTATTGAGGGGTGGGTCTAAATTATGCCTAAGAGACCCCTTAGGTCTGCGGACTAAGGGAGACTTTACTTTTCGCCCCCTGACTTGGGGAAGTGCCCCAAGTGCCTGTACCGGGTCGAGTACCCGTAGGACATTAGGCCTGTGTTTCCCCAAGGACACAGGGCCAGGAGTGAGTCCATTCTTGGGGTGATGGCGGCTACGTTACCCCCAGGCTAGCGTATGTCCTGCAGGAAGGGGTCGGGCCGGACATAAGGCGCCCCTAGGGAGGCATTCGGAGCCTGGCAGGAGGTCGGGCGCAGGGAGGTGGGCGGCTCAACGCAGGAGCGCCCCCTACTGGCCCGCCACACACAGTACCCACCAAAAGCTAGGCTGAGTGTCAGCAGTAGCAGTGGAGGAAAACCTCCCAACAGTGGTGAGGCAAGGGACACCTTGGACTTGGTATCAGCTGTGCTGGATTTACTGACCACACTGCTTACCCTGTGTGGGACTACGGGAGAAGTCTAAACATACTGACTGTGCTAAACTGCTAATAGTGGGTTGAGGTGGGCTACTCATTATTAAGGGTTTCCTAAATCTGTTACTGTTCTATTTCCCTTCTGCCCTAACCCTGTTATCATTTAATATTGCTTGTGAGTGGGGAATTTTGTTCGCATTGTAATAGTCATTAATCATTTTCCACGGTTTCTGGGTGGGGACTCAAGCTGTAATAATCAATTTGTGTAAAACCTCTAAGTTGAACTTGGCTCTAGTTACCGCCATCTGGTACCTGGAAGAAGGGTTATGCACCTACTGTACCTATTGATGCAGGCCACAACCACATTTGCCTTTTCTGCAGCTAAGCTATACTGAGTCGCACACTTTAATCAAATAGATCTGATTGGGTTCGAGACACTGTAACTGGGTGAAATGGTATGGCATATGTGATACAGGAGGTCAGACTAAATGAACTCATTCATGGCCTTACAAATGTCTTCCATATCAGCTTCTCACAAGACACAACAGACCTTTGTAAGAGACGCAGTACTTCCTGCCAAACAAACAGCATAATACATTGAAGAACAAAGTTTTTGCAAGTTGCAAGCTTTATGCAACAAGATGGTGATATGATGCCTACAAGGTGTGGATTGGGTGGAAACTTGAAGCATCCTTCAGAGAAATACCCCACCTCCCTAAGGAGCTTCCAGGTTATGAAGAAAACAAAGCCAGCATTTATGGGGGAGTTTCAGGCTTTGATTTTTTCTCAGACATCACATTGTCCAGAGGAAAATCCTATTCCACCAGCTACATTCCCCATTTCATCAGGAGCAAGCTTATCACTGGTGCAAAATGGGGAAGGCAAATTTCTACTGAGGTTTAGGATGGAGATGACTTACTAAGAAGAACAAGGCTTTCTGAGAGCCCTGAAACCGACAGAGGTAAGGAAAGGCCAGGTATTATCCAAAAGGCTGAGCAGCAGTTGGGAGATTTCCAAAAGAATCTGTGCTTTTTAAAAAAATTTACTTCTTCAGAGATCTTTCCAAAATAGTAAGTCTGGAGGCAATCCTACTGGCAGAGATTGTACCAAAAGCACCATTTCTGCAGAAAATTTTCTACACAAACTTTTCTCAAATTACATTTTTTGAAACAGTGTCTACCCATCTTTTTTTTTTTGAAAGCATCATTCTCCCTAAAATTTTCTATTGAGATTTATACAAGCAGACTTTTACAAAAAGGGCTTACTATGCATTCATTTCTAAAGAGTGATGTCTAAAAAGTAGTAACCTAGAATAATTTCTATTTCATGCTCCCTAAACAGAGTTTGTCAGGTTGCTCTTAACACTGAGTAATATTCTTGTAAATTTTTTCTAGAGAATTTTGTAAATTATTAAAGAGAATTTTCCAGTGTATTTTCTAAAGAATGTTTTCTACATTGTTATTATTTCATAAATAATTTTCAAGAATAACTTCAGTGGTAGATTTATTAAAAAGACCCTAAAGAAATCTCCTTATGGCTGATAAACTTTATTTTTAAGGAGATTTTCTTAAAATAACATTTCCAAATGTAAAAAGGAATCTGCCAACAAAGCATTTTTTTCTATAGAAATTTCTGAAGTTTCATTTGTAGAGATTTTCTTCTACAGATATTTTTCTAGTCAGAGTATGTTTGAGGTGATTTATCTAAGATAATTTCCCGGCATTCGTTCTAAGGAAGTTTTCTAAGTGAACTGCTCCACAATGAGAATAAATGCTCGAGTGATTTGTAGGGAGAGTATTAAAAATATTTCTTTACAGTGCTCAAAAATGTTCTAAAGATATTTTCAAAGAAGAATTTCATAGTGTAATATTTAAAATGTATTTTCCTTGAGGAATTTCTAACACATAAAGGCCAATTTAAGAAAGCTCTAAGATGTATTTCTAGTCTCTAAAAAGGAATGTCCTACAAAAGTGTTGCTTTTAAGTGTAGTTTCCTAGACAGTATTTTACTGTAATATTCATACTCAAGGCATCTATATCTTACAGTGAATTTCATAGCATAATTTTTTTTAAATTAAGGCATAGCGTCTAATGAGGTTTTCCTAAAGTGCAATTTCTAATGAATCAGTGCTAGTCATTTTACCCCCACACTTCTATTTCTAAAGAGAAATGTGTTGTGTTGTGTTGTGTGTCACGTTAATGTTAGCAAATCAAGGGAAGTGATGCTTCTGCTATATTCAGCGTGGTGAGGCCTCACATGGACTGGTGTATCCGGTCTTGGGTTCCTCACATCAAAAAAGATGCAGACAAATTACTACATTTACCAGAATCCAAGAAGATGCTGTGTCCCTTCCTCCTACACACAAGCACCCTGGCCTAGGGCTGAAGCCGGAGCTGAGCAACCAAACTGGTACTCAAATCTAAGACAAAACCCAAAAAAAACCCATGTCTTGGATTTGACTAAGTACAATAGAAAGAGTCCAGTGGAGAGCAACAAAAGTTATTAGAGGCTTGGGAAACATGATTTCTGAGGATAAGATGAAAAAAAAAAAAACAGTATTCAAATAGCTACGGGGGACTGCATGAAGGATGGAAATAACCTATTTTTCTGACTACAGGGGATAGGACAAGGAGCAATAGACTTAAGTCTCAGCAGTGGTAATTTAGGTTGGATATTAGGAAGAAATGCCTCACTATGAGATTAATGAAGCATTGGAACAATTGACCAAGACAGGTTGCGGAATCTCAAAACAAACACTCGACTGGGATGGTTTAGCCATGGACCATCTTGCTTTCATAGTTTCATAGTTTCTATGAAACTTTCAGCAGGGGGTTGGACTGGTTGACCCCCTGAGATCCTTTCCAACCGTACTCTTCTAGGATTCTGTGATTTTTAAAGAGTAAATTCTAAAGAGTCAGGACCTGATCCTGGAAACACCTACCTCCTGGATCATCAAGTCTAGAGCCTGATAGCAAGCACTAAATATCATCCCCTTCATAAACTGATCAAGCTCTATCTTCAGGGGGGAAACAGGAATCTCCATGAGTGTTGCTTTCACGTCAGATGTGGCAGCTCCCATTCTCATACACTTATTCCCATTAGTTGTCTGCTTTTGCTTCTGCAGTCACTTTCAAAGGTGCCAAAGTATTCATTTATGTGTGCAGGTATACCAAATCTAGAGATCTGTACTATATACATATGTTACACAATATTTTATCACACCTGCAGGTTAACATTATATATCAAAACACATATATGCTGATAACCAAACCTAAAATGAAGTTCTTCAAATAATATTTTAATCAAATCTAAACTTTTATAGAAAGTTAAGCTTAATATTTAGCCATATCTAAATATATCACTATTCTAATATTTTAATGATTTCTGAACACAAAACATGAACATGTAATATTTTCTTGTACACATGATATTCAGGCAACATATAATTCTGAATTACTATATTTATTAAAAATAATAATTGACAAAGACATTCATTTGCTTTGATCGGATTAGAGATTAATATATAGCCATTCTTTCAATATATTAAAAAATCTGGAAATCATTACAATAAATCCTAAACTGAGATGTTTAAATAATCCAGAATTTAACAGCGTATATAAATATTAATGGAACGAGTGAAGCAATGCTAGAAATACAACGTAGATACTTGAGTTAGTATTTTAATGGTACTTGGAAATAGAATCATTTTAGCTCTATATTACTTGAATCAAAACAATAAAAATAATTTTTTGCAATCTCAAATAAGATTATAATGGGATAACTTTGGAGGTAATGACTTTCAGGTGTGGGTCTGTGCAGCATCCGGCAAAATGTGTTGCTGGTCTAGGCTCCTAGGTGCTTATTGCAGTAATGATAAATTAATAACAAAAACACTAAAATGCAACAATTGCTATTGAATCTCTATGTTCAGTTCAGTCCAGTCCATATATATCCATTTATCTTTTAATTTAATCATATCAGGAACATCATCCAGGCAAATCCAGACACTGTGATGCCATTCCTGAATTTGTCACTTTAAGGGCTGAGCCAAGCAGCCAGCAGGTGCTTGATTGCAGTGGCCATTTTCAAACTCTGTCCACCTATATAAACAGAGCAGTTCACTAGTTGCAGGCTAGGCAGAAACATTGCCTAGCTGCAAGGCTGTATGCAACATCTGGGAAGTAAGGACAGCAGTGTATGGGGGTGGTTTGGGGGCTCCTGGTCCTGGGCATGACCTAAAACTGCACCCTGCTGGGAGTGGGTGGCCTAGTGGGGCTCCCAGTGGTGAAAGGTGGGTTGGGGTGCCTTAACCCCTAGCCCCAACACTGTGGGTAGAAGGGGGCCAGGCCTTGCTATGTCCACATGAGCCCAAGGAGGGTGTAAGACCTAGATGAGGCCAGGCATAGCTATGGCCACCTAAGCTCCCACCGGGGAGGGAAGCCCTGTGGCCCCAGTGAGGGAGGTGGAGCTGTGGAGCCCCAGTGTGCGTGTGTGAGCGTATAGAGTTGTCCTGGGAGGGGCCAGGGCAAGCTTGGTCGTGGCTGAGTAATTGGCTGGCCACTACCCTGGTGAGAGAGGCCCAAAAGACAGTCCATCTGCCCCCCAAGGTATGAGCTAAGGCCAAAGGCATGGCCTAAGGCTCCCGCTCCAACAGGGAGCAAGGCAGTACAAGTTGTCAATGCATGAAAGAGACCCTGTGAGAAGGGGTGGAGTGAGAGGCCCTAGTGAGAGGAGGGCGGTATGAATGTGTCTTTCTGAGGCCTGACAACGGGGGCGAAGCTTGGTTTGGCTGTAGGCTGGGAGCATTGTCACCTGGATGTCATCTGCGAGGCATGGGCTGCAATGTAGAGGAGGAACAGAGCTGCAGATAGCGCCCCCTGGCATTGGGGCAAGAATGGGCAGCGTCCTGCCTTAATAAGAACCAATTAAGAAACAACAAGGTGAGGCAGGTTAGGAGGTGGGTGGTTGGCCCAGAAACAGGTGGGCAGGCCAATGACAGATTGGCTCCGAGAGCCCCGTTACACTAATCAGTCCAGTTGCAGAAGCAAATCCTCCCACAACAGTTACACGTGCATGGCTGATCGCTGCTAGATCAGGTTACATCTTTCCTTCTGCTCAATGCTGGCTCTGTGCTGACATTGAAAGAGGGCTGTTTTCTTTTTTGATTTGGAGCCTCCAGGCACCATGATCTGCAACATATTTCCCATAGTTTGTACTCAATACCACAGGTAGAAAAGGACCTCTTCAGGGTGTCCTCGAAGCACATATGTGGAGCTCCTCTGCCATGTTTCCCAGCTGTCAGTTCCCCGTCTAGTAAGGCCTTAGTGTAAGCATATAATAACATAGAGCAGTGGTCACCAACCTGGGGATCCTGATCTACAGGTAGATCCTGGAGTCTCTGTTGGTAGATCCTGGCCTGGGGGGCAGGACAGCTGGGCATATACACACCCATCACCTCCAGCCCCAGCAGGTCAATCTGTGGGAAGGGGTGGGGGCCAGCTCAAGGCCACCGCGGTAAGCAGATGACTATGCGGCCCAGCCAGGAGCAGGGGAAGGTAAGTGGGGTCCCAGCCTGGCCGGGTGGTGGGAGAATTGGAGCCCAGGGGGGACTCCTCCAGGAGTGTGGGGGGTTCCCTCCCCATCTCTGCAGAGGTGACGGAGGCTGCTGCTGCACCTCGAGTCCCGCTGCAGCTGGCCATGTGCAGGCATGGCTCAGCTCAGCAGTGGGGACTCTCGTAGGAGCGGCCCCAGCCCAGCTGGGTCTGGGAAGATCCACCCATCCAGGGGTGTGGGGGGGAGGGGAGGCTTCCATCACTGGGTGCAGGCTGGTGGAGGCTCTGGGGGCCCGTGCCCCCCCCCACCCTGTGTTGGGGGCACAGTGGGCAGCCTGCAGCAGCAGCCACCTCATCCCAAATATGGGGAGGTGGGGGTACAGGCCCCTGCGGCCTCCACCAAGCTGTGGCCAGCAGTGGGAGCATCTCTTCCCCCGCCTTCCCATGACCCTGGACACAGACTTCCAGACCTGCTGTGCTGAGGCCTGACACCATGATCCTCTGACTGCTGGATGGATGCGGCTCAGTGCAGCCGTGGCACAGAAGTGGGATCCGGCCCAGCCATGTCTAGGCACTCTGTGATCCAGGGGTGCGTGGGGAAGGGGCAGGGGGCACGGTCGATCCTGGGGTGCCCTTTACTTGCAAAAAGTGATTGTCATCATAAAAAGGTTGGAGACCACTGATATAGAGATGCCTATGAAGCATTTCAAAAATACTTGAGCAGCTGAAGTGACTTTGAAAATCTCAGTTCTAGCCAGCTTTGTTGTGCCTAGAACTGATGCCAGAACTATCTGGTCAATTTTGTTTTAGATCCAAAGGGCAGAGAAAGAAAGACATCCACCAGTTCCCTCGGTGCCTCTAGAACAATGGTTCTGAACATTTTTAGCCTCGAGGCACCCCTAGGTAGACTCAAGGCACCCCTTGGAAAATACCAACTCTGAGTTTTCACTCTCTGTTTTGACTACAGGAAAATAATAGGGCAGCTTTTTCTGTTGCAAAGAACTCAGAAAGACCACAACTATGGATTTCTATTTGAAATCTCATGATTTACAAGATGAACCCAGTTTGTACACCTAATAATACTAATGTTGTGTGGCACCCTCAAAAAGATCAAGGTGCTGTGGCACCCTGATTGAGAATCACTGCTCTATAATCTGTTGTGACTAGCACAGAGGAGGGGATCTAGCTGTGGGAACCCAACAAAATCCATTCCCCAAGACGAATGACTGGTTAAGAGCTTCAGTGCAGGATATTTATCTAGTAGGAAGGGTAATCCCAAAGTAAATCTCACATCCCACATGGAGAGGTAAACTGTGGGCACATCTCCATGAGATGCTTAATAAGCAGTAGCCAATAAGACTGTACAGTAGTGTGCTGGGCAAAAATCATGCTAATGTGCTACTGTGCAGTAGTATTGGCTTATTGCACAGTAAGTGTTACCAAAAAAAGTCTGCTGGCACTACTGTGCAGTAATTATAGTTACTGCACATTTCATTAAGCAAGTGCTAAATTAAATGCACAGTAACAACTGCAGATTAATAAACGTAGATGTGGCCTGTGAAATGTAATATAGAAACATGGGGACAGAGGACTTGAAGGAGCTGCCTGGGCCATCAAAACTAGTCCCTGCATTTACAGATTATTTGTTAACCAAAGAATTCTCCCAAATCATCACTCTGATTCCTTTACCATAACTGCAGAGAACTATACCTGATGCAACAAAAACACCCTTTAGCATAGCAGTTAAAAAACAACAGTGCAAAGGGAAGTGCCAATGCCTTGCTGCTGCAACACCATGGGAGTAATTGGGTAACATAAGGTAAGAAGATCCTAGCAAAAGAATGGTGCTGTGCAGAACCAAGGAAGATAAAAACCCTCAGTCCATCCCAGTGTGACCTAGGGAGGAAAGTCCCTTCCTTTCCCCAAATTTGGCAACTGTTCTGACACTGAACAGAAGAGGAAGATCCTCTAGCTAGGAGCCTTTGAGAAGCTGGTACCAACAGGAAAATCACTGCACCTTGGTCAAGAAACCCCATCAGACAGATTGTGGATGCAAGTCCACCTGCACATGTGAGACTGCTGCCTCTTGTTCTTCCACAAACTTTTAACCACTGCACACAATTCCATTTCTGTTACTGGTGGAAGACCAAGAGGAGTGCAGACTCCTACCAACCAGGGGTAGAACTCGAACCATGAACAGACCCCAGCTGTCCTGTGAATCATTCTCTTTCAGGCTTGTGTCCTCCCAATGGATCCAGACAATGCCACCAGCTATGTAACTGAGTTCATCCTGCTGGGCTTCTCATCCCTGGGCCACACCAGTCGCATCTTCCTCTGTGCTATCCTGTCTTCTGTCTACACCCTGACGCTAGCAGGCAACTTGTGCATCATGTGGGCTGTTGTCAGGAGCTCCCGCCTCCAGCGCTTGCCCATGTATGTCCTGCTAGGGAACTTCTCCTGCCTGGAGATCTGCTATGTCACATCCACAGTGCCACGGATGATCTCAGACCTGCCAACCCCGCAGGGCGATGCAATCTCCTTTCATGCCTGCTTCTTCCAGTTCTACTTCTTCTTCTCCATGGGGGCTGCTGAATGCTTCTCCCTCTCAGCCATGGCTTTGGATAGATATCTGGCCATCTGTCACCCCCTGCGCTATCCCAGCCTCATGTCCCAGAGGGCCTGCTTGCTCCTGGTGGCTTTCTGCTGGGTTGGTGGCTTCTTCTGGTTTGCCATCCCCATTATCTTCATCTCCCAGCTCCCCTTCTGTGGCCCCAATATCCTGGATCACTATGTCTGTGACCCTGCTCCATTGCTGGCTGTCTCCTGTGTCCCTGCTCCCCAGATTGAAAATGCCTTCTTTGCTGTGACTTCCACTATCATCTTCTCAACTGTCCTTTTCATCTTGACCTCGTATGTGATGGTCCTCAGGGCAATAATGAAACTGCCACGGGGATCTGGAAGACACAAGGCCTTCTCCACTTGCACCTCCCACCTAACAGTGGTGGGTCTTTTCTACGGCTCCATCATGGTCACCTATGTCAACCCAGCAGCTTCTGGGGACAGTGGGAAGGAGGTGTCCCTTCTATATGTGTTGGTTACTCCACTGTTCAACCCATTGATCTACAGCCTGAGAAATAAGGAGATGAAAGAGGCTTTGAGGCGCACATTGCTAGGGGACCAGTAACAGGTGTGAATCTGGCTTCAGGGCAGGGGGACTGGCTGGCTCAGGAGGTGGTGAATGGGTTCCAAGCCATTTCGCCTCTAAAGGACACCGACTCCAATCTGACCTTGGGCAATATTAAAAAAAGCTTGTTTGAGATTACAAGTGGAACACAGGTGAAGTACCTATATTCGTTACTGCTGCACTCAATAAGTATATGCATTTGTTGGGGGGAGGCGAGGAACGACACACAGGTTGGAGGTTGTAGCACGCAGAAAATTTATATCAACTGTGTATGCAGAGGTGTTGGCCCCCATCTTTCTGTGCAAGCATTTCCCTGTATTAAATGGGTTGTTATCCCATTAACTGAAGCTGGTCAAATAATGCTGTCATTGACTCCAGAAAACATTCAGCTGGGATCAGATCATGGTAACATTAGACTTTCATATGCAGTAGACCTCACTCCTCTCTCACAACTGGAAGCAGAATCCAGAGGCCACAACTCTTGGTCATCTCCCTCTGTTGTAACCCACAATCTTCCCTTCCCTGCCTTTCTCTTCTCGAGGATGAGAAAATAAACTGAGCATCCTGGCTCCCTGTCCAGCATTCTGATCACTGGGCCATAAACCCACTGTCTGAACTGTATTAATTTTAGGGGATTGACAGTGTCAAGGGTTACCCCTCCTCTCACTTGCAGGAGTTAGAGCCGCTTAATAAGGCAAAGAAAGCAGTGCAAATCTCTTCGGAATAATTATTTTGTGCTGATGTCTGAACTTTTTCATAGTTTGGTTATTAACAACTTGTGCCCCATGGGGAGCCAATTAAAGAATTGAGCTGAGTTTGCTGTCAGTTCCTACTTGCAGAGGTGGGGCCAAGTAATTAAATGCAACTCCTTACAGATCTTACTCAAAATAAAGTTAGCAAAAGCTTAGTTCATCTCCTGAGAACTGAAGTTCAGATCCTGGAACTGGAATACGGCAGGTGGGGACTACAGGTCAGGAGCAAGGTGTAGTCTCAGAACTCAGTGTTTGGGGGAGAACACGGGTAGGGCAGCAAGAAGCAGAAGGTCAGCACTGAAAGACATAGGCAGAGTTATGTGTGGGAAACCAAGGGACAGGAAAGCGGAAGGGGCACTAGCAGTGCTGTTTATGGGTGAAAAAGATTACTGAATCTTTGCATTCTCTTCAGACTTTGGCCCCCCCAAAACAACCCCCACCAGTCAGTAGCAAGTTCATGAAAGCACATGCTCTACTGTGGAACTGGCCAAGAAGCAACCCACTTGTTACACAGGAGAGGCGTTGCGCAGAGCTGAGGGCTGATCTACACTACAAAGTTTGTTGACATAACTACCTTGGCTAGAAGATGTGAAAAGAAACAGCCCTGTAACTGCTACAGCTCTGCCTTCCCTGCTCTTCACCCCCATCTGGATACAGCCTTGCTGATAGTAGTCTTCTGGCAGTTTGGGTTATGCGAAGTAGTGTAGATACACTGGCAGGAAAAAAAACCTTCTGTAGCAATCCACTACATCTCCACTAGAGGGATCTGTTGCCTTAGCTCTGCCTGCAGCAGGCCCCCAGCTTGACAAACTCTTGACTCACTGTTGCATCCAGTCTCAAGTCTTTGGCACTGCACACAAGGTGCTTAGGCTACAACACTGAAACATCCCTAGTCCTCGAGCACACGATCTGAACTGCTCTAGGGATTTAATTGTCTAGAGGAGCAGACGACCACTTACTTTCCAGGCAAGGGGCAGCTCTAATGGCCCAGAAGTGTAACCTTACTTGAAAAATTTTTATTTACCCATGAGTAATCCTTTACAACCTTGAAGGCATGTTTCTACGTGGAAAAATTTCCAACCACCACTTCAGAATAGTGGAACAAGCCAGCAAAGTACCTGAAATGCCTTGATAGAACTATAGAGTTCAAGCCTTGCTCCAAGCCCTCAGGTTTGAAAACATTTAGCCCTTGTGATCTCGGGTAATTTGACCCCCTCCTCCCACCAAACCAAAAAATTTTTACAAAGTCAATAGCAATATATCACATTATCTAGCACTTGGGACTTTGCCCATCCTGAAATCCTAGGGCAGAAAGTATGGGCTCTGGAAAGCCAGATTTTTAAAAGTAACTTAAGTAGCTAAGGATGCAGAAAGCTGGCTAGTGGGGTTTGCAAAAGTACACAGATGCCTGACTTCTGTAGGAGTTAGACACCTCATTTCCTTGCACTGCTTTGAAAATCCTGGCATGTATTTGGATTCAAGGTGAACAGAAGTTGGGGAAGAAATCTGTAATAAGGAATGTTGAGAATATGTGGGGATAACAGAAACATATGGGAAATCTTGGCAAAATCAATGGAGGAAAATAATAAAAGAAGTTTTACACCATGCCCCCAACATCTCAGGTACATCTGAATTTACCTTCCCTAGAACGGTGATTCTCTACTGTTCAGACTCAAGGCACTGCTTGGTGAATGCTAGCTTTTAGTTTTCATTTGGGTTTTTTGCCTACAGAAAAATAATAGCCCAATTCTCCTGTCACAAAGAAGTCAGAAAGACCACAAGACAAAATGCTTTCGACACTTGGATTTCTATTTCAAATTTCTGGGTTCATCTGTTTGCACACTTAATAGTGCTAATATGCTAGATGCCTAACAGCACAACACCCTTAAAAGCACCTCAGGACACTCCAGGTTGCTGTGGCACCCTGGTTGAGACTCACTGCTCTAGTGGTATAAGCACGTCATGAAAATTAAGGTCTAAGAAGAAAGGGAGATGAGTAATGGGGAGAGGAAAAGGCAGAGAGAGGTGTGTGATGGGGAGGCACAGGGATTGTGGATGGATAAACAAATGTAACTGTGACTCCAGGGTGCATTAAAAACAAATTTTATTCATTAGAAAAAAAATTTCAAAAGCATATAAAATTATAAAACACATCAAGGCTTTCAAAATAAATACTGAACTAATCTATATACACCAAGAGAGGACTGGGTCAGACCCATTCTCCAAGGATCCAAGGGAATCCAACCCTATGACTCTCAGCAGCTAGGTAGCCAAAAGTCCCAAGGCTCGTTTACAAACTTGCCTCAGAAAGGACAGACCAAACAGGATCAAAAAGGAGCAGAACTGAGACAGAAAGGGAAATGCAGAAAGAAAAGGGAATGTGGGGCAGGGCAGGGCAGCCATGAGGATACAAGAAATCTGGGTTCATTTGTAGGGGATTGCCCCAGTCCCCTCAGGACACCTCCAGACCCAGGATTAGCTATTGGGGGTGGTTTGTCAGGGTACACACAGGGAGAACACAAATGAGGTTCAGTGTCAGAGAAACAAGATCATCTGGAGCAGACAGTCTTGAGAAAGGTGGGAAGAACTCTCTCAGTGCCTCTCCATAGGGAAGACTGAGCTCTCCATAGGGAAGACTGTGCCCTTCTGAGCTCCTCCATTTTATCTGCTATACCAGCTACCCTAGTTTGAAGGGGAGATGGCCCCATTCTCTGCTTCTGTTACCTTGTTGTAAATTCTCTATATCCTAATGGCTACACAGGCCTCTCAGAGACATCAAGCCTCTGGGCATCACCCAGAAATAGCAGAGCACAACAAATCCAATTGCTTTGGCACCATCAACAGGACGAGCTACCCCGCCGTTCCCCTCCCCACAATTTCACTCGCTTTGTGCTTGGTATGCCAAGGTAGCTGCTGCCTGGGTGTGGGATCCCTGAATCTTGCCGTTCACCACTAGGAGAAGTGGCGTCTCTACACGGATCCCAGGGAAATCAAAGGTCTGTGGGCACAGAGACAGAGAACAATTATGCAGAGGTGGGTTGTTGATTCTGATCTCTACTGATGGCCGTTTTTATGACTTGAGCTGAAATCTTCCAACTCAGCTAAGAGATTTGCCTAAACTACTGTCTAATTCTGGATCCTACCAATGGCAGTTTCAAGCCCATATGCCCTGGGGCAGCTATGAAAAAAAAAAAGAAAAGCAGAGTTCTCAGTCCTTCCAATACTAGAGAGAATCAGAAGGCATGCAGTAGTGAGAAATGAGGTGACCCAGGCACCTGTGCCTATTTTCTGGAAACAGTCTTGTGGTTAACGTTTTCCATCCTGAGTGATCACAGCTAGGCAGACTTCTTTTACATTTAATTTGGGGACAGACACTGGAGTACCAGATGAAGTACATCAGAAACTGAAATTCTCTCTCTCAATTTAAAGTCATGTTCATTGTGGCTATAGAAAAGGGATGTGGAAAATGCACATTCCCACACTGGGCTGTGATAAAGGCCCCTAACTCAGGTCTAATGTCACAGAAAGTGATGCAGGGAACAAAGAAAGTCATGGGTTCACAGAGTTTAAGGCTAGAAGGGATCATAACATCATCCAGGAGGATCTAGGATCCTAGGCCATTAAACTTCCTTCCTGATCCCTGCAGGAGACTGGTTAACACCTGGAAATAATGAAGTCCTGCCTTCATTTGTGCTTCCCATCACTGTTACAAAGAAAGGAATAAATGCCAAATGGAGGGAGGGGCATGGGAAGCGAAGGGTGTTAACCCTTAAGTCACCTAAGTGCTACAGTCATGTTTCTACCGTTGCCTGTCCTGCCGTTACTAGGTTTCCCAGATCCCACCTCCTCCAGAGCAAGGGCCACCACAGAGGGCAGAAAAGGAGGAAACACTGACTTATACAGAATACTATGCTCACCTTGCCCTGGTACTGGATGTGGTGGTGCTGGAGGTGTGGCTCAGGCACGGCCACTGAATCACCAATAAGCACACCCCAACTTTGCACCATGTTATAAACAGTGACAGCGAAGCAGGGGCCCTCGGAGTCAGCCAGGCCAAAGGTGCTGTCATAAAACAGAAAAAAAGGTGTAAGAGGAGAAGAGAAGATAGAAGAATAACTCTGAGGAGGATGCACAGATGCAGAGAAGAAAATCTATGGACAAATGGATAGTGCCAAGGAGGCATGGGGATGGATGGATGGATAGATGGATGGATGAACAGTGCTGAGGAGGCATGAATTCATGAAGAGACAACCAGAGACAGAGAGAGCTAATAATGCATAGACAGTGGAGACAAAGACAGAAGGTGCTCAGAACCAATGAACAAGCAGGCTGATACTCACAAGGGCACCTTCTCCTCTGTGGTGAGACTAAACAACACTCTTCCTAGGACCACGGTGCCAGTGTTCACACCTGGCTGCAGGGCGCTCAGCGGCTGATGCTGCAGGGCCACCTTCTGGCCTGCAGATGTCTGGTACCGCCCGTCCCCAAAGGGACCCAGCTGGGAGGGGCGCAAGCTTCCCAGCATGTTCTGCAGCTTTTTACCCTTCACCTTACCCTGCAGGGAAAGGGGGGATATCAGCGCCAATTGAGTCATGTCACTCCTTATAGGCAGGCAAGTGCAGAGAACTGGCCAGTCGCCATACCTTATTTTTCAGGAGGGTGGTAAGCCGCTCTAGGAAATCTAGGAGCTGCTGCTGGCGCTGCTGAGGTTCAGGCCAGGCTGGATCAAGGGTTGCTGCACGAGAAAACCCTTCCAGGGCCTCCATGTAATTCTCCTCATATTTATATAACTGCCCCAAGAGAAACAAAACCGAAGGGGTCACTGAGTTGTTTTCCTGACCTTAGGACAGAAGTGAGGTCGAGCAGGTTGAAGTAGGAGGGCTACAAACCAGAACTTCCTGGGTTTGATCCACAGCTTTAACATACAGTGGTGCCTAGTTTGTTAAGGTAATGGGGGGCTTCTGGGTTTTACCCAAGCTCTAGGACAGCAGTGGGGTCTAGTGGTTTAAAGAGAAAGAAGCTAAGAAGTAAGACTTTTTGCATCCTTCCTCAGTGCCAACCAGTTGTGCTTTCCTGCTCTGCCCACAGTAGCTCCTCCTTCCCCATCCTCCACACCCCTGCAAGCTCAGCAGGGCAGTTTGTTTCAGTAAATGGCAGCAGGGTACCACAAGAAAGAGAGCATAAACTGACAGTTCTTTCTAACCAGACAACCAGTTCCCATTCTTTTCAATCACATTTCCCCCTGACCCGCTCCCTTACACCTCACCGTTGCTCTGTTGAGGTGCAGGTCTGGATTACAGGATGCTGTAGGATCCACCTTTTCCTAGTGGGAAGAGGGAATCAGTGTCAGAGCACCCCCCCCGTGTCATGTCCCACAGCACAGAATTTCTTAGTACAACGCCAGGGCATTCAAACTAGCCCTGATTCTCGGTAGAGAGTTTCTACTGAGTCCAGCTATGTTTTCTGTACTTTAGCCTCCCTTGGGAATGACGTGACCTACCGAGCCCTGATTTGCTCCTTGCAGTACACCACCCACCTAGCACAAGTAGAAGATGCAGTACCTACCGCCTGGGCATAGGCACTCAGTGCCTGCTGAGAGATACTGGGTTTCTGGCCTGTATTGAAGAACAGTGAGAGATAGGCATTTCCCAGGACGTCTGTAACCAACAAAGACATAAGAGTTAGCGCTGAGGATAGGATGCAGATGAACTGAAGGCATCAAGGATGGACATATGTGAGTAATTACAAATAGAGGCATGGATGGCTAGACAGGTGCACTGATTAAACAGCTATGGATGGATGGAGAGAAGAGAGGGATAGATATAACAAGAAATGGACAGATGGAAGCATGGATGGACACAGCTGCAATAGACGGAGAGCTGGACAGTCAAACAGAACAGGGTATATCATTCTCCCCCCAAATTAAGGAGAAGGGTAAGAAGTTAAAAAGCATGCTGGGGATGACACTCACACCAAGAGCGACCATCCCGCACATCCATCTGTACAGCCAGCTTGGCCTGCCGGACACTGTCCATAACATTCTGGGCGTGCTGCTCCACACTCTCTACCCGCAGCTGCCGTAGCACCATAGAGAGATTCTGTAGGGAAACCTTGTTTTTACACTGTGAGGGCAGAGCAACATGGATCACGGGTCAGTAACTTAGCACAACCTCCTCTTCCTTCTTCTCAATCACGCCAGTCTCCTCCAAAATCAGTCCCTTAACCCAAATACCTCCACCCAGTCTCTTGGCTCAGCTGGCCTGGTTTCTCCCTTCATGGTCATATCTCAAGGGGTAGGACTTACATGTCCAAGGGCTCCCGAGAAACATGTGTGAGCAGCTGTGATGTCACCCTTTTTCCAGTAGGCCTCACCCAGCTGATTCCAGGCCTCCACCAGGTTGGGGTCAAGCTTGACAGCCTTGGACAGCAGCTCCTCAGCCTGGGGATTATAGCTGGGAGTCACGTTCAAAGCCTTCCCCTTCAGCATCAGCATTTGAGCACGATCCTGGGGAGCAACTGCGACAGACAAAAACAATGCCTATCAGTCACTGAGATTTAGAGAGTCCACAACATCAGATACCCAGGCCCAAGAATTTATGATTCAAAAATAAATCAATACAATACAAAAAAGCCAATATGTTACCAGTAATTATTAGTTAATTTATCAATCAAAGTTTGAAAGATCAATTCACTGCAACTGATTAGCTTACTGGTTAGGATGGTAAGAATCTTAATCAATCAACAATATAAAGGGTGTGTTATTAGGCTTGGTCTTTGAGGTGCTGCAGCATATTCTGATGGAGTAAGTTCAGGATGCAACTCTGCACAAACCCTTTTAAAGCCAACCTGTTTACAGCTCATAATCTAACAAAATTAGCTCGTTCATATGCGCTTTTATCCAAAAGATAAATATTCCACAATTCCAGGCATACAAATAATTTTTACTGGTCATGGGTGTACAACGAGAACATGAATCCCTTTCTCTATGGTACGTTTTGCAGAGGCCAGGGCAGTTTAACTCCTAGTATATTTCAAGAGAAGAACTTAGCATGAGTACAAAGCATTATAGGTATATACAACACTGACTCACAAAAAGGTTACAACTTGGGTCATGACTGATCAGGCCTCAGGGCAGAGAGATCAATCAGCTCCCAAGGGTTTGGAGATTGGCTGGCTCAGAGGTATTGGAAATAGAGCTTTTTGGTCCAGAGGGTGCTGGCTCCAATCTGTCTAAAGTGAGAGGTTGGCTCAGAGCTGTGAACACTAGGACAATAGGGCCTTTCCCTTTAGAAGAAGAGTCACATTTCCTTCTTTTACCCTGTTACCTTCTATCTCTTTCATCTGCTGTAGCATCTTCTCCATTTCCTCCAACACATCCTTCTGCTTTTTCCCAGCATCTTCCACACTGTGGCTCTCAAAGTAGTGATCCCGGAAATAGTAGAGGCGGTCAACCAAATCCTTCATTGACAAGTGACAGATAGACAAGGGGCATGAGGGGGAGAAAGGACAACACTAGCGACCTGCATCTACTTATCAGAAGCACACGGCTACCCAAAGCCATATGGTTAAAGCCCTGGATGGGGACTCAAGAGACCTGCGTTCAAATTCCAGCTCTGCCACAGTCTCCTCAGCAGATCTCAGGCAAGTCACTTTAGCTTGGAATTTCAAGGGACCTAAGTAAGTTAGGGGCACCCATAACGTTCCAGTAAAATCACCAAATTATTCTGTGCTAGCAGGACCCTGTCAGTGTCCTTGTCCCCCTTATTTACATGTGGTAGTTTAGCATGTTTCTGGTGTTCCTGGGTAATGTGCCTGGGAGATGTGCGATGAGGTTTTTAGGACTGATCGATTGATTTGATTTCTATGCAGGCCTCCCCAAAAAGGCTCAGAGTGGCTTACAACAACAAAAGCATAAAACAGGTAAAATAATGCCCCAAAGACTACCTAAGCTTAACCCCACCTGCTAAAAGCCTGCCCAAATAAAGCGGTCTTACAACTGATTTTGAAAGATGGCCAGGATGAGTGGGCGGGAGAGAGCTCCAGAGCTGAGGAGCAACAAACGAGAATTACCTCCCACATTTGAGCAAACTGAACTTGGGACATAGGGGATCCTTGCAATGGGTCATTCTCAGCTGTCCTTGGGAATCATGAAGGAGCATAATGGAGGAGGCAGTCCCTTAAGTATGCAGGACGCAGGCTAGACCAGAGGTGTCAGACACACCCCATACCCTGGTCCAGATCCAGACCGCAGGGCTTGTTACAGGCTGGATATGTAGCAGCATCCACAGAGACGCAACTGCAGCAGTGGCAGTGGCAACAGTAACTGAGACAGTGGCAGCAGCTGTAGGGGAAGCAGTCACAGGCCAGCTGATCACTTGCTGTGCTAGAGGCAATGCAAGTGGCAGGCACAGCCCTTGCTTGTATACGTCACCATGGGCAATGCCTACCAAGGTGCACATTCTGCAGCAGACCCAGCCCACTGCAAGACATGTTCCCAACTTTCCTGGCCGGCTGGTAGTTCAGTAGGCTAGATCAAGCCAGAGGGGCTGTATATTTGATACCCTTAGGTTAGGCAAACTTGTACAGGATAATTTAGATAGGGATGATCCTGCCTTGAGCAGGGGGTTGGACTAGAAGACCTCCTAAAGTCCCTTCCAGCCTGTTTTTCCCTATGATTCATTTAGCATTTAAAACCAGAAGGCACCTAGTCTGAGACAGATGAAAACAATGGCTTTTTGCTGTTTGGGGCATGAATCGTCTCCCATCCTGTAACTGCACAGCACCTAATAGAAGGGCCCGAACATGGGTTACATATCAACATGTGGCACAAGTGCTCGGTGGATACATCTGATCCAAGTCAGATGTATGCAAGTCTCACCAGCAAGTCAGAAATGCAAGTCTCACCACCTGAAAGATAGTCCCAAAGAATTACATTCACATCGCTGTCACTTCCATTATTAGTTGTTTGTAATGTAGCAGTATTCACCAAAGATCAGCACCCTAACCTGATTCCAGTTACTGCAAGCACTGCATACTCCAACCAAGACAATGGCCCTCATTGTGCCAGGTGCTGTACCAACGAGTACTGAAAACACAACCCCCATTCTGTTCAGCAGGCACTAACCTTCTTGGCAGGTATACCACAAACTGGCCTTGCACGCTCCCTTAGTGCAACTCCTCTGCTGCATCGGCTGCTCTTCTTTTTCCTCCCTTCCCTGTGCTCCCTGCCCATTCTGCTGTCCTACTTTCTGCTTCCTGCCATTCTCCAACCTGCCATGTGCCACAAGTCAAGGCTGTTTGTGCAATGTGTGGCATGCATGCTGCAGGCTGGACACCCCTGCTGTGCAGCTCTGCACAGACCCACATGGAGATCAAGACCCCTCAGTCTATGTAGCATCTGGCACAGGTACTAAACAGACCCTATAACACCAGCATTGTGCCAGACACTGCAGTGACACACAGCAGTAATCCAACTCAGAGCTGCTGAGAGCAAGGGGAACTGGTGTCAGGAAAAGGTAGTAAAATGGAGAGGTTAACAAGCCAGGGGCTGTAAAATTAAAAAGTAGCATAAAGCTGGGGGTAGGAATATGACAAAGATTTGTGTATAAGGCACAGGAATGTGATGAGAGCCAGAGAAGTAGGGGATGTGAGGCAGGAGAGAGAGAGAGTGTTGCAGGGGGAGGAATTAGAAGGCATGCAAGTCCCTGTGTGAGGAGGAGGAGCGTTCATAGCTGTGACACATGAGCTAGGGATGAGGCATCACTCCTACAGGCACACTAAAGAAGTCTAAAAGCTGCAAAGTAATAAAGGAAGACAAGTGCTTTTGTAAATGTAAAAGCAAAAGTGGATGTGTGGTGGAAAAGCCAGGCCAACAGTGAGTACCGGAGCAGAGAGGCTTGTGCTGTGCGTGCAAACACGCCTTTTCTCCCTCCCTCCCAACAAGCAGCACACCCAACAGAGCCACTCTGGAAATGACAGCACCAGCGTTGCTTTCAGCCCCAGCTCTTTGCAATCTGTACCCACCCCTCCAGCCCCTGCCCATGCCTGCTGGTCTGCACTGCACACATCCCTGCCAGGACCCAGGGACGGCAGGAAAACCCTTGCTGTGTGCCCACAAGACCTGCTCTCCCCTGCCTCCTGTAGGTGCACACCCCCCAGGAGTAGCAGTGCTGCCTGCCTGGTGCGCAAGTCCCGCAGCTGCCCCACGCCGCTACCTGCACAGCTTGCAAGGCCAGGGGGGTTTCTTCTTCCTCCTCTGCCATGTTGGCCCCAGTTCCTCCTCCTCTTCCTCCTCTTACATCACAGCCAGAGAGATGAGGCTCCAGTCTGCAGCCACAGGGACACCTAAGGGCATGGAGGGGAAGTGGTGCCTGGCCTGCTTGCTCACTCTCTGACACAGCCTTCCTGGTCAGGGGTATTTCTATCCAGCAGATCCTGGAGAGGATAGATTTCCTACCTTCCCCGTGCTGCCTCTTTCTCATGTATGCCCACCCCATGCCACCCACCTATTTGCTCATTGCTAGGATCCCTCCCCAGTCTGTGCTCCCTGCTGTTGAAATCCCTTCTCCGTTTCTCCCCTGATGTATGATACGCTGAAAATTAAACGGCAACAAATCAACATTTTATTTCCTTTAAAAAAATTTAATCCTATCTATGAGAAAAGAAATGATCTATTTAGGAAAGACACTTTAGACAGTACAAGAATACAATGGGTGAGAGGCCCCACTCCTTTGGCTGCTCCTTCTGTGAATTATGAGTCCTGGTGAAAGCGAGGGGTGAAATGAGTGCACAGTTGAACTTTAATTGGGGGAAAATTAACTAGCATGAGTACTGCAAAGACAGGATGGGGCGTACCCGGAAGAGTAGATTTGCATACACTGGATAACATACTGAGTAACTCACACACAAGTTTGGAGACAAGCAAAGATATAAAGCAAATATGCACCTACATGTACACACAAGCCCACATCAGCAAATACACACTTTTTTGTGCAACTGTATAGGAAACATGCTCACTTAAAAGTATGCTCATTGCGTATCATAATGTGCATGCCCACACCTTGAGATAATAAATATCCTCACTTGCAAATAATCATATAGCACACAGCCACAGATTCAATATTGTGTATATTTATGTGACAAGCCAAAGTGCAGACAGGGGTTGAAACACACATTGATTTCCCATATGCAGATAATACACACCTGTATAGACTTACACACGTGCACAAGCAAACTCAGGCACAGACTTACATTCCCTCTCCCCCATCCACACCCTAATACATACTATCTCACATATCTGCACCCGCATTTAGACACACACACAAGTACATTCTCTCTCTCAGATATGCATGCAGCTGACCAAAAATAATCAGTGTGTGATTAATTGTGTGAATAATTAGATGACCTCCTACAGCCTGAAAGTGAATCAATTTTACAAGCTGAGGGGGACACCAATGAGGGAGAGATGTTTCCCAACAGAAGATATCAATCAGTCAAGACATGGCATTACAGCCTAGAGTGACAATTTTCCGACAACACGCAGCGTGGCAGGGCATTGCAGTTCCTAAAATAAATATGTCAGCCCTAGCATTTCTGCTTTCCCCAGCACTGGATGAGCTAATTTTCTCAGAGGCAGGACACTGCCAGTTACATCCGCTTCATCTTGAAGGCCTGGCTGGCTCCAGGATGTGACTCCAGCTCATTGGTAGGAGAAGCAAAAGCGAAGAAGCTGTTGCCAGGTTCACCTGCAGGAGGGGACGTAGCAAAGAAGGGCTTGAAGTGGAAGTCTCCTTCGCCGCACCTGCCCCGGACTGGTGTGATTTCCCCAGGGAGCCTCCCTGCATTACCTAGGAAGGGGAAGATGTACAGGGTCAGAAGACTGGATTCACCATCCTGAAGGACCTTAGTGTTGCGACAAAGCAAGAGCCAAAACAGCGAATGACTACTGCGTGAGCGAAAGGGATAAAGGTAGGGATTTGTCATGGGAAACCATGACATTTATGGGCCTCCCTTTGTCCTAAATTCACTAGCCTGAATTTATAACCTTTTCTATGAGGGAACCAGCTGCAGAGAAATACCAATGCTTAAGCCAGCCTCAATCTTTTAAAACTCATGAGTTGCACTCTGAAAATTGTCAAGATTGGCTTTCAAATAATAAGGATTTTTTTTTAAATTATATAAAGATTTCTTTCTTTGTTCTGGAGCCTTTATTTGCTACATATTCCATCTTCCTCTACAACCAGGGGTACTAAAACTTTACTCTTATTTTTCTTTAATCCCATAATTGCTGAATCCCAGGAGCTGTGGCTTTCAGAAACACTGATTCACAGTGAAGTCATGAGTTGGCAACTCTGGATGACTAGCCACAGCTGGAGAAATTACAAAAGATATTCAGTGCTGTGGGATTCAGGATATCAATCAACCCATGTTCTGGAGAAATCCTGACCAAGGGAAAATAAAGGATCTCAGGTTCTTTTAGTCTTTATTTTCTCTACTGACACTGCTAAGGAAGGAGGCTATTTAGTATAAGGGAGGTTGATAATGTCAACAACTATCTCAACACCTGTTACATGGGAGCAAGCATTTTCCAGTCTCCAGCGAGAACCAGTTTGGCAACCTTCACCTCTCCCACCCCCTGCACACCCACAGAAACCACAGTAACATTTCTCTTCTGGCTCGAGGATTAAGGTGAAGGTGTCCCCTTTCACTTGAGATGTCAACATTATATCCGCTCCAGTGAATCACTGAATTAAAAACATCTCCCACGGGCCTCACCCTTATTCAATGGGAAGCCAAAGATGGCAGGCTGAGGCATCATGAGTGTCTCATAGGCAGCCTCCCGATTAGCCACCGCAATGTTGCGCAGACGGAGGCTGTCATAAAGGCCTTGGAGCTTCTGGTACTGGCGGTTGCGCTCCATGAGCTTCTCAGAGAGGTCACTGAATTTCTTCTTGTACTCTTCTAATACCTTCTTCAGGGAGGAGACCTCACTCTTCATGGAGGTCAGCTCCATATCCTTGCTCTGTAGCTGCTGGGTATACACCTTCTCCATCTGCTTCAGGTGGCCCTCAACCTTACTGTAGGTATATTCCTGATACAGGCGCTCCTGGTGAACCTGCCACGGGCAAAAAAAATATGCATGAAGGGCTTCTGCAACCATTGTTTGCCATAGGGCATTCAAAACAATTCACTTTAGATATAGGGGCATGACTCCAGTGCAGCAAAAGAAGGATGGTCTTGAGTGCAGGCACCACGGCAGGTTCAATTCCCATCTCTGTCCCAGCAAGTTTGGGCACGTCAGTCAGACCAGTACTTTCAAGAGTGGCAACTAATTGTGTGCAGACTGTCAAGCTGATTTTTTTTTTGAGATCCCGAAGTTGATAAGAGCTACAGGTTCCCAGAATAACTGAAGATTGTGTCCTTATGTTGAATTCCCACAATGTGGGGCACTTAAAATTTAAGGGACGCTTGAAAATACTAGCTTTGTAAAATGAAGATGGCAATGCTCCCTTCTGCAGGCTTGTGAAGATAATTTATCAATGTTAATGAAGTGTTTAGATACTATGGTCATATGGGGAAAGGAAAAAACAAACCTGAGAGTAAAAAATGTGCAACAGAGACAATAAGCAAAGAGGGAAAGAAACTTAGACGGTGACAATGGAGGGGAATGAACAAGAGAGCAAAAATGGACAGATGGAGGAGAAAAGGAAGAAAGAATGCAGTGCCATGGAGTGATGCTTTTGACAACAAAGGCTGAGTGGCAACGCCCTGCCGCACAACAAAACAAAATAAAATAAAACAATGGGATTCTTCAATCTTGTTCCATCCCCGCTGCTGCTTGGCTTTATTTTCCTCAGTGCTCAAGCCAAAAATCTCGGATGGCGGTTCATCAGATGGCCTGACAGTAACAGCAGTCCTAACAACTTGCAGTTACCTGGGTATTAAAACTCTGCTCTCCATTCAAATATTTGAAAATTGATTTCTGGGTTTTGCACCAGTCTAGCAGAAAAATCCTTTCCCAATTTATGTTTCAGAAGGCAAGTCTTAAGGCATCTGACATTGTAGGGAACCACATTAAGTGTCATCTGAGCTGGTTTTACCTGGTACGTCCAGAAGGTCAATGCACGAGAACTGATGTCCAAGACAGTCTCTGGCCGCAGGCCGGCCAACACCATGGCCTTGTATTCCTCGGAGGGACTCAGCTCAGTGCGGACAATGTCTAGCTTGCCGGAAAGGGTGCTGTTGCAGGCAGGACAGACTGCCGGTGAACGACTGAACTCCCCACTACCGTGCTGGTCACAAAAGATGTGCGAGCAAGCTGTGACCCAAGCATAGCCAGAGAGCTTGACACGACACTTGCGGTAATTGCACAGCAGGGTGTCCTCGCACACGGCCATTTCGATGGAGTCAGCAGAAGTCTCGACTCCAAATTAAATACCCACTGATGGAAAGGGATCTGCCACTTCCCACAGCAAACCTAGGAAGCAAAGCAAATGTTCAAGCCAGGATGGCCAAAGCAGATAGGCTTTCAGTTCTCAGGGAATTACGGGGATGGGGCATCCAACTTCACTGTACAGCTGCCCTATGTGACAAGGGACATCCTCCACTGGGTTTTTACTTCTGCCAATGCACAACGGCACTGTCTGTGCCCATACAGATTCGACCTGCAGTAACACAGATATTAGATTAAAGGTGACTGGGAGTCAGGTTGCCTGTGCTGTTCCCGGCTCTGGGGAGAGAATCGATGTAGCGGCTACACCCGAAGGCATGGGGATTCAGACCCCCAGTATTTAACCACCCAGACTGACACGGTGAACTTGGGCAAGTCATTTATGACTCTGAGTTTCAAGGGTAAAATGTATCATTATTAAAACAGCTGTATCCAGGTCACGTGTATGGTTTATGTTGGGGGCTTAGCCCACCTCCATGGCCAGTCTGTGCACCAAACTGTTTAGTCATACAGCACATCCGTAACTAACGCTTAGCTTCAAACTCTGTAACCTTTATATCCTATGGTGTTTACAGGCCTTTCCCCTCTGCCACAGGTGCCAATATTGGTTATTTTTATATATATATATAACATGCATAGTGGGAACACAACCCAGCTTTCCTCTGGGGCCGCTATTGGGACTTGGGCCCGACACCAGCAGCTCCTCATCCCTGAAGTAGCTTTTTAGGCACCCATCCATGCCGACGGGGAATTAAACAACACTATGGCCATGAGCTTGACATGAGGCGCGAAGCAGGGAGTCCCTCGTGGTCTCAGCCCCTACCAGCGGAGGCCCACGGGGCACCACAGCGGGATTTTTCAGAGCCTGGCAGGAAGAGGCTGCCCAACGGGTTTGAACAGCAAGCCGTCACAGGGTGGCCACCATTTTCTAAAAGGCAGGTGAATGTGCACAAATTGAGAGGACAGGGCTGGAAGCTGACATTTCCTGATGAAACATCATCACTAAACTGTTGGGGCGGCAAGGAGAAAGCAAAACAGTGGGGAAAAATGGGGCAGGAGACCCTAAGGACACGCTAGCACCACCTCCTCACCGGGGGGGGGGGGGGGGGCCAGACCGTACCATTCTGAAGCGGGCAACATCATTTAGGTTTTCCCAAGTAATTATTGCATTAGGTAACACAAGGGTTTAAAGGCAGTTCACCCTCTGTTCCCTCTAAGAAATCGTACCTGGATGTTTGACTCAAATGAGCCGCTTTCCCCACGTTTCCCTTCAAGAGAAATGGTTTGAGCCGAGACGCCAGCCCTGGCTCTGGCTGAGGGACAGCTCTGGCACCAACGTC
This sequence comes from Crocodylus siamensis, assembly GCF_052110815.1. Taxonomy (NCBI): domain Eukaryota; kingdom Metazoa; phylum Chordata; order Crocodylia; family Crocodylidae; genus Crocodylus; species Crocodylus siamensis. The sequence continues at coordinate 25,587,584 of NC_143400.1, forward strand.
CTCCTCAGCAACGGCACCAAACCGGTTCCCCCACCACCAGCATCACACCCATGCATTTCAAACATACATCCCTGAAGTGCACACCAAGTTATTAAAGTTTAAAAAGTACACATGGACTTTATAAAGACCCTGTGTATATACACGCAGCTACCACATCAATATACGCTGCACGATATACACACACACACAGCGCGTATATCTACGTATACAGCAGCTGCCAGGGAGACCCCAAGATATATGTGCTACCCCTCATAGCCTTTGCCTGGGCAAGAGCCTCAGCTTTATTTTTACATTATATATAAATTAATTATAAATTATATGGCCCATCCACAAACCACCTCAAACCCAAGGGGCCTGGTACAGATGGTGCCAGAGCAGCCACTGGCCAACCCAAAAAAAATTGGGCACCAGAAATAACACCAAGTGGCTTAAACCAGCCACTTGACCAGATGAGCGTAATCGCTACCTTTCCTGCTGTGTTTGGCTTGAAAATAAATAAATAAAAAAAACAGCTAGGTTGCAAGAAAGGCTGAATGTCTTTATTTGAACAAAAGCATTTTCTGCTTTAAGAAGTGCTGGGTGCTATAGAGACAGAGAAAGAAAAAAAAGTGACATGGACTTGCAGTTGGATCAAGTTTTCAAAAAAGCTTGAGAAAATGAAGTGTTGAGGTCCCAACAAGTCCCATTTAAAAACAAAGAGATTCAGAACATGTTTGAAAAGCCCGACCGCACCAGAAACCCTTCTTCCCCCACCCGCAAGTATTAACAAACAGCAGATCTTCAGAAAATGCTTTTATTTGGAGACCCGCACCTTAAGGCTCATCACGCTTAAATGGCAGAGATATAGTGTTGCTTATTATTACTGTTAGATACTCAAAAGTGATTGCCAAACTCTTAATGAGAAGGGAATGGCCCAGATTAGCAGCTGTCACTTGTACTGAAAGCACAACATCCTCTTCACATAGCTGCAGGGATCCACACCTAAAATTTCCTCAAGTACTGCTACATGCCATTCATATGCCACTCCCAGGTCTCCTGTTGTTTCAGCCATTTATCATCCATTTGCACAAGTCACACCTTGTAACAGGGTTGGGGTGGCAGCCCTCTGGAGAAAAGGATTTTTTTTTTTTTAAATGGTGTGAAAAGAAAACCAAATTCCTTCAAACAAATTTGAAAACATCAACCTAACCCAAAATAAATGTTGACTTGGGGGTTCACTCCCCCCCCCCCCACACCATAATTAAAAAGTGGACTTTCCAGATTAAATTCTGGATGCAAGGTAACTCAACTACTGTTAGTTGATCTCAATTCCAGATTCTCAATTGAGTTCTAGCATGTGTGAATAAGGAGGGGCCAACCTCTGTGTATGGTGCACAGCAGATCAGGCGGGGAGCAGAAATAGAGGAAAGAAATTGGAGTGGCACTTGGCCAAGCAGGAATACCACAAATTAAGCCCATGTCTTCTTCCTACTAATATATATAGTCAATGGGCATTTTAGACATGTTGTCAAACCCTTATTCGCTCTACTGTGGACAGCTAAAAATCTTTGGTAGCAGTGGATTAAGTCTGATATTTGCAAGAGACCAAGACTGCATGGTATTTAATTACTAATCTACTCAAAAAAAAAATCCAACTCCAGACCGCTACTGACCACAGTTGTACGCAAAGTAAATTGATTCCATTTCTGCTTCTTTTCCTTTTTTCAAAGAATACCCAAACCTCCAAAATTCTTTTACTTGGGAGGCTTCTGAGTTTTCCAAATCCTTTTACTTAATTTTATTTCTGAATACATTCTCAGCATAACTTTAAGGACCCATTACAGCACAGATCTGAAAGGAGCGAACTTCTTAAAGTCTTCAGGCTGAAATTTCTGTCTTACAACTGATGCTGCAGGAGAAAGATGCATTTTCTTTAATGTCATCTCAAATCCTTCTGTAAAATAAATAAATAAATAAATACATACAACTTGGTGTTAAAGATGCAGAACATACCATACAGCCCAGCTCCCACATTTGGAAAGGAAAAAAAAAAAAAAAAAAAAAATCAGATCACAAAGTTACGCTAAGAACTCCTGGCATGGCACCTAGGTCTCATCTTGAGAAGAGTGAAGTCTTTCCACTCACATTGGAAAGTTGAAGGTTCTCTCACTATCTGGTTATGAGATCCCACTCCATAAGCAAAGAAAGCAATATGTGCAAAGCAAGCTGCTTTTAAACACCATTTCTACCACCACTGCCACCTCCTAGTTGTAGTCCACTCCTTTCTGAATGTCTGACCCCGCAAAATTTGGAGGACCTAACAGACAGCCAATCCATCCAAGGCACCCCAAGTGAAGAAAAGTCAAGTTTAATCTGCGATGACACAAAATCCCACTGCCCATATCTTGTGGCAGCGAGAGGAACGGTCATCAGGATCATTTTGCTTTGTGTGTGCTACTAGGACAGCAGAAGGCCTCCTTAGGACAGCTGCATGCATTTCTGCAGAAGAGAGAACTTATTTTAAGGCATGTCCTCAACAAAACCTCACAGTTTACAAGAGGCTCAAAAAAAAAAAGAGCATTCTAAAGAAAGTGATAACTTTTGGTATCAAAACACAGCCTAGCAAGATTTCTAAGGTTAATTCCCAAAATTGCTCAACCACTGAAGGCATGTCAGATAGCAATTAGTCACTAGTAAACTGTCTGCCATCATAACCACCACTCTGGGCTCTCCCTACCATGTCCCCAGTGGGCAAGTTGGCACGGAAAACCAATATAAAACTGAAGGCTAACTCCCCACAGCACTTACATCCAAGATTTCCAACAAAATCCAGAGTGCAAAGTGAGAAGTGAATCCAGCATCCCGCCTTGTCTTCCGAGTCTCTAGCCTACAAAAACAAGGGGACATTTCTAGTTATTATGACCCTATTAAAAACAACCTCAAAGATCTACCTGTTCCACAGAAACATTCTCTTTTCTTACATCTGTCCTTCCCCTTTATTTTCATACAAACAGGATCTCCGTTTAAAAGCCTTCCCACAGATCTGCTATTTCCGGTCTGGAAGTTTTACAGGTGGTTTTCTTTAAGACCACAAAACGTTAGCTTCTCCTCAGCAAAACTCACTTCATTTGCAGGCATTGACTTAATTTGTCTGCTCAGGGCATGTGTGTAATCAGGATAGATCAGATGAAACACGGACTGAACATGCAGTTCATCACAGCAGACCACTGCCAGGCCTGCAAGTGGCAATGCAGAATCCCTTCCATATATCTGTCTAACCCACCAATGCACAATTTGAAACATCAGAGACTTGAAAACTTCAGCTCTTCCTCACCCAATATCCTCCTGTTCAAACAGGGGAGACCCTGGTTTCCCAACTGCACCTGAGGACAGATAAGATTCTTGGATGCAGACAGACAAGAAGAAAGGCAACTTTACACAGCACTAGTGAGGATTGATACAAGAATATTGTATACGGTTTTGGTACCCACATTTTAAAAAGAAAGTTGCAGAACTGAAAAGGTGCAAAAATGGACTAGCTGTACAATAATTTTTGAAGGAACTGTATACAGGAATTTATCTGTATAGTTGATCCAAAAAAAAAAAAAAAAAAGAATGTGGGGTCTTAATTACTATGTCTAGGTACCTTCGTAGGTGGAAAAGTGCTAGGGACTGAAGGAAAACAAACAAAAATGCACAGAAATAGTAAGCAGTCATTGGCTCAAGCCAGACTAATTCAAATTGGTCAGTAAGCCACAAGTTTTCTAACCACAAGCAACTGGCCATTGGAACACACTAGCAAGGAAGTGAAAGATTCTTTCAGGTTCTTGCCTTCAAATGAAGACTTAATACCTTGATGGAAAGTACGCTTTAAAGCAAACAAGTTACAGGGTTCAACGTAGGGTAACTGGGTGAAATGCTAAGACGAGTATTATAAAGACTACATGAGCTAATGATCCCTTCAAGTCTTGACCTTTGAAGTCCACGTGCCTTTTTAATTTACTGGCCACACAATGGTTTTCTAATGACATAGCAAAATTACCTGTGGAGACACTGATATGAGAGGGGCTAGTGTAAATAGGGACCGTCTGCCTGACTCTAGAAGGCCCACTGTGTTAGCATGGTTACACACCAGCTTCCATGGCCAACAGCACACAAAAGTGATGTGGCAAGAGGTCTCACCACCTCTAATGACCCAGTTGTAAACAGTATCCTACTGTTACATTGGGGAAACTGGGGGCACCCTTCAGCAGGAGTCTGGAGCAAAGCTCCAGAAGACACTGTAAGATGCCTAAATCTATACCACTATACTTTTTTAAGAGGGGCTGGTGCAGGACTTAGTGGTGATATGATTGAGTTAGGAGTGGAAGGAGTCAGGACAGCATAGCAGAGATTACTGGATGGTGGTCTATGCCCTACAGTATGGAAAAGTCAAAACAAATTAATGGCCTCCCTTTGGCTTAAATCTTGACTTCTCCCATGAAATGCCTGAAAATAGAACAGACACCAAAAATTAGTGCTTCTTTCCTTCTGTGTGCAAATCACTTCAAGAAACTTTAATACGATCACAAGTTTGGGCATCATGTTTCCTTAGGTCCCTCAAAGTCTTCAGCTTCCCCCCCTCTCTCTTTATTCTTATATAAAATCAGGAATGCTGACACTCCTTTCCCCCATTCTTTACAATATAAATGGACAATACTGAAAGAGTCTGCTGGGCAGGAGACTCATGTGCATATACATTCCTTAACATAGCTGGGGCTTCAAGGTAATAATGCAATACAAGAGAAAAGACGATTGAACCAACAGAAAGCAAGCACCTTGTGTTCACCAGTCACCATATCAGCAGGTATTTCCTTTCTAATCCTCAAAAAGATCAAAGCATGCCATGAATGCATAGGAGATTTATCCTCATCTCAACTCAAGCATGCCATAGAAACTCAAGTCCTTTTTCTTTAATGCCCTGCCTAATTAAATATTCTTACCTTTTGTTTTAGGTGCTTACAAGATCCAGGATGTGCCACTGCAGACCATTTTCAAAATGACCCATTGTGAATTGATTCTCCATTTTCCCCACTAAGGTGCTGATTATTTTGTAGGGGTGAGAAGCAAGGGGAGAAATCCCTCCACACTCTGAAACAGGAAAAGAAACATAAGACAACCTCATATGCACATGACTGACAGTGCTCTTTTTCACAGCTGTAACAGTTATCAAAGTTGTTACTAGAGGCAACAAAACTAGATCCTCTAGCACAGATCAGCTTCCTACACGCAGAAAGAGCTAGCACTACACAGTGGAGGAAAGTGCCAAACAAACACAACCACTTCTGAAATGCAAGGGAACAAAGACTTAGAGGACAATATAGAAAAAAGGACAACTGGATAAGTGTGGGTCTCTTCCAAAAGATCCCATTGACTCTCTTAATGTCCACAGCCAGCAGAGATATATCAGCCAGCAGAGAGAGAGAGAGAGAAAGAGATTTTCAGTCAGGGCACCCCCTCCATAACTTTTTTGAATTTGGCAGGGGCTCTGGTTTAGAACCACTGTTGTGCTAACTTAGCTTACCAGACAAGTCCTTATTTTTAGCATTTTCTTTTCCCCACAAAAGCACAAAACAGCGGCAGCACAATTGTTGGTTTCTGTCCATATTTGTATTAAAACAAAACCAAAAGAAAAAAAAGCATACACCCAAGCTTGTTTGATTTTTCTGTTGCTTGCACAATACATTTTCAATTAGCTGCAATGGAATTGACTCCTGATCCACAGATCATTAACCGAGATACCTACTGTTTCCTCTGTAAGAGACTCCCACTGATATGCGTAGGATTGTAGTAAACAGATTAAATTTAATATACTAATTTTAATTCATTCAAACTGGCCCGTGTCCTAGCTCACATAAAAAAAAAAAAAAAGTCATCTCCTAAGATTCCCAGGAAGTGAGCCCTTAAAAAAGGCAAACTTGTTGCAAGAGTGGGGACAAGGCTTGGCATAATAAAAAGTGTTTGTTTGCTCTTTCACATGTGCATGCTTCGTCATAAGTTAAACAAAAGAGCTAGAAACATCTGCTACGCCCTCCAAAGCCAGAGCTGAAGGCCTGACATCTCTCTTCCTGTATTAGCTAGGTTTAGGTACACAAACTGAATAAAGTACAGCAGAAGCAGACAGGTCAGGCAAACAGGAAGAGACTCTGGAGGCCTCTTTCAAAGTTTCAGGCTTTGCTCACGCACCAGTTCAACCTGTTGTTATTGCTCCTGGATCCAAACACCTGATGCTGCTGTATGCAACTGCAACCCCCTCTCTCTTTAAGAGTTTCCTTTCACACCAACTCATGCATCTCCATGCCTTAAAAATAATGCTTCTCAGAGGCATCCATTTCTTCCTAGATGCAAATTCCATTTCCAACCTGAAATTAAATGAATTCAAATAGGAGTTTAGGATGTAGACACCAAAACCTGGCCACTATACCACATACTACTGCAGCCATAAGAGAATAAATACTTCTACAACTAGAATTTCTGCTCATGAGAACAAAGATCCGTGTTCAAGTGTAACCCACGCAAAAATTAAGGCCTGTCTTCCTCTAGCTCCCTTCACTTAAAGCTTTGAATACTCAGGGCTGAAGCAGGTTAGATTACTTAACTCAAGCCAGCATCTCTGAAAATCTCAGACCAAATGTTTAAGGCTTGCTCACTATATGAAGTCCTTGAGACCTAACACAGGAAACTGAAATCAATGGCTGTGTGTGTTTAGGGACCTAAAAATCTTCTTGAATCTATCCCTAGGTCAGTGATTCTCAACCAGGCTGCCACAATAGCCTTTTCAGGGTACTGTCATGGGCCCACTCTTCCTCCCCCAGCAGGCTGTTCCCTGCTGGCTGCTGTTCCTCCTTCCCCAGCCCCTCTCAACCAGGTAAGCACTGCAAAGAGTTAGTTTTTGAAATAGGGTGCCACTCCACCCAATTCACAAGAGTTATGGAGGGGTGCCTCAAGTCTAAAAAGGTTGAGAATCATTGCCCTAGATAAAACAGAAGGACCTGAATGCTACAGCACCTAGCTTTTAGGCGTTTGCTTGCCTAGTGGGATCAGCAACAGATTTAGATGCTAAAACCAGGCTCCACAACAGCCAGCGCACTGACTGTCGAGCTACCTAGGCCAGCCAGTAAGGATCACCGAGGTCAAATCTCAAATCCTGCCTCTCTCCCCAAGAATTTGCACTAACCTGCTACACTAGTAGTTGTTACAGGGAAACCAACAAGGCATGCTTACATTCATGACGTTTCTGGCAACTCCACTCTGGTATCTGTGCTAGGAGGGGCTAAGCGCACCTTGGGAAGGTACCGAACAGACTTCCATGGCCAGCAGAAAGTATTCCCTTCACTCAGGATCCTTCCAGGGAACTGTCTTGACCTTGCTCACCCATCTGAGCAGGAGAGAGTGCCACCCAAAGCCTTCTATCCAACCCATTACTCACTCAGAGTGGGATACAGGTATAATACTTTCTTCTGCTAAAGAGATTTTGGACCCACGTGAACGCTATAACAAATCAGACCACAAGGCACTCTGCTTGCAGTTCTCAAGCCCACCTGGTAAAGCTAATCCCAGACATTCACTAAGCCAGAGGCAGTGATACACAGCACAGTGAGAATTTTGCACAACACAAGCCCCTTCCACATTTACCTGAATTTAAGATGACCTTGAATTTCAGATGAACCCCTACACAAGCCTGCCAAATCCTGGCCATGCACCCTCTCCCCAACTACATAAACCACTTGAGCCACCCTAGCCACAGCCCAGGTTGAGACTGACCCACAGTTGCTACTTGCCTTGGGCTAATACTCAATGCCTAGACAAGGCTTCCCTCCACCCCCAAATGTTGAGTTAACTTTAGAGGAACCTCTTACAGGCCTGTACTGACTTTCTGGTGCATCTGAAGAACCAATCCTCAGAGCAAGGGAAGGAACCTCTGGAGGTTTGTAGCCTACTGTACACCCAGCATCTGCACTGTATCCAAAATTCTCCAAGTTATCATTAAAAACCTAGGTTCACCCTTCTTACTCTTAAGGGTTACAATAGCTTCAGAATACTCTACAAAGTGGTGTAAGTAGCAGACTGGGGCTTCATAACTTCTGAGTCACCCCCAGGCATTTAATAAGAGTTCAGCAGGAAAATAAAACCACAATTCAAATAATATTGAATGATTTGCTCCTTTTCTAGCAATTCCCAACCAATGATGTCAATGCAGTTTATAAACATTTACCAATGGAGTCTCACAAGCAACACGACAACTCTTCTTCCTTGAAAAAATATATATATAAATACGTTATATTACATGCAATACTGTTAGAGTTACAGTTGTGCAATTACTTCTATATGTAATCACTCAGTATTGCACATAACCGGGAAACTTAGGTATATGGAAACAAAGCAGCTGCTAGATGCTATTTGCATTTCCCCTTGCAACCATAAAGTCTTTCTAAGGCAGTCAGGCTTTTTTTGATAGATGTAATATCTTTTGTTAGACCAACTAAATGGTTGAGGAAAAACATAGTTCTTGGCCAGCTTTCAGGCACAAACACCCTTCTTCAGGTGCAGAGAGGGCCTGCCGGTGTTTGTGCTCTCCTGTGTAGAACAGAAATGCAAGATACCAATATGCAAAATGCAGGGTTGGCTGTCATGTGCCAGCAAGCCAATGTCTATATTTAGCCCATGCTGCTTTTTAAGGCCCTCTGAAGCTCCCTGCATTTCTGCCCGGCTTTGTTTCTGTTGCAGCCAAGGTTAAAACTTGCATTCACCAGGAAGCAAGCCCTGCACAGGGCCTCTAAATTGCATCCACAATTTGAAAAAAGGAGAGACCAGGGATGCAACAGAGGCCTGTAATGACCTTCAGCTCTCATGCTTTCCCCCTCCCCAGCCCAGGCTACAATGCACATACCACCCCAGAACCAGGGCAACTCACAGATCCTGGGGAGAGAGGCACCCAGCTCCTTGCAGCCCGACCCTCTGCACAGGCAGCCTTTGTTCCCCCTCCCCCACCGTGTGCTTCCCTCTTAAAGAGCCATGCGCACACACGTGGCATCAAACCACCTGCTATTATTTGCTCCAGCTTAAGCCCTTCTCAGGACTCCTAAAAAGTATCACCTAGTGCTTTAAGTGCCAGAATTGGGAGTCCAGACCCCTGAGTTTGTTGCTCAGCCCTGCAGCACAGATTCATCACTTCGGAGGAGCCTAGTCCCAATCATGCAGAAACAGTATTTAAAAAATGGTACAAGACCTTTATAGAGAATCCAGGCATCCGATACACGATTCTCTATTAAGGGTATTGCACGTGGCCTGATACAGGCCTGGTTTCTAAACACGTGGCTCACATCTGCTTGCCTCCGGCACTCCGAGCTCAACAGGAATATCAACTGCGGAGGGGAGGTGAAAAACACAACTGAACTGCTTGATCACAAGGATCTCCCTGCATTTTGCCCTTACCTAAAACCTTGTCTAATGCCCTTCAAGCCTCTCTTCTTCCTGTAGTTCACTTTGGCTTAGCACAGACCTATAGCAGGAGTGGATGGCAACGATTAAACCTAGATTGGCAAAGGATTCAAATCAAAGAGGGCAGCATGCTACTCACCATGCAGCAAGGCCAGGAAGAGGAAGAAAAAATGAAAGACGCAGAGAAAGAGAGGTGGGACAAAGAAGAGAGCAGCTCGCCCTGTGATTGGCGGGAAGCACAAGCCTGTTGCACTTCCTGGATCAGTCATCTGGTCATTTAATTATTTTAATAAATTTGTGGCCAGAGGCTTCTGTGGAGTGGGCTTGGGGAAAGTTTGGGAGGCAGAAATTAGTGGAAATCCCTTAAAAAAAAATTCAGCATCTGAACCAAAGGATTCAACCTAGAGTCAATATCTTCTGTGTTGCAGGGTTTGGGGTTGTAGTTGTGTTGGTCTAAGGACACAGGCAGGCAAGTGTCTTTGTGTAGATATGCTATCTTTCATTAGACCAAGATGTGATATCTTTTATTAGCACTCCTTAAATCTTTGGCAGGCTTTACCTCAGAAGGAATTTTGAATAGGCTCTAGGCTATGGATCTGTTACAGCCAATAAGCCCATAACAATAATGGTATTGTTTTTTAACTTCCCTTTGGTATTTTCCATCCAAAGATCTTGATACATTTCACAAATGTAAGTAAATGAAGCCTTTGGCATGTAAGTAAGGTATTGTTATCTCTATAGGTTGGACACTGAGAGACACAGAACTGAAATTACCTTAAAAAAACCTTACTGGATAATGCATTTCTTGCGCACATGCATTGCAAAACATGAGCCATGCGACCAGTTAGAAACGAGGACTCTTTATGTAGTAAAAAGGACTATAAACTCATGATTACAACAGGGAAGGGATAGGGAGTCAGGTTCTTTTCCCAGTTCAAGGAGGAAAATGGGATCTTGAAGCCTATATATCCCCCAGTGTACATACCCCCACTGCATCTGCTAGAACTTGTTAACAAAACAAAAATTTTTATGGGAAAAAAGTATGAAAATACATATTTCTGTCTTCATCTCTTTCTCCCCAAATGTTGAGGTTTTTAACAAACCACCAAAAATGTGTTTGCTGAAAATTAAACATATTCCACTTTGTGCATGAATTTGTTCAGTTTTCATTTTTTAAGAAAAAGTCCCCCAAAACATAGAATAGCAACTCTGGGGCTTCCAACCGATGCTCTTGCACCTCCAAGACTTCTTCAAACAGACTTCTTTGTGGACACACACAACCATTTTTTTCTAAATGTTTGTTTATTAAATGTTCAGCCTCTACTTTTCTCATTCATAAGAACCAAAGCAAAGGGTCCCACAGCTCTGATGCTGTGTCAGAGACAAAAGTTTACTTCCCAAACAGCCAAAAAGCTTATAGATGTGCCTTTACACACATGCTGTGAAGAGGCAGTAATGATGAAAAGACGATAGTGATACTGGAATTCTGCATCCAGTTCTGATATTAGTATTTTCAGGCAACACCAAATTATTTTTAAGCTTGAGGCAATACCTTACAGAGTATTATATTACATTAATGCTCACTCCATTTCTTCCATTACAAAGAAGACTCATAGGTCACCTGATTACAGTACACAAGAGAAAATACCAAGATGGCCATGGAACAGACAAAAGTAGAAAAAGAACTGACAGCCAGAAGTTTAAATAGGACAGATTCAAAATGAAGAAATTCAAAATTCAATTCAGATTCAAAATAAGGCACATTTCCCCCCCCCCCACGGAGAGTGTTTAACTACTATAGAAACAAACAATCTCCCAACAGCAGAGGTCAAATCCAGCCAGGATGCTTTTGGAAAAGATGCTTTCATAAAATCCTAGACTTCAGGGGCCATTTAATACAACACCTTCCAGCAAACCAGGATTTTCACTTCCTAAACTATCTTGGACAGATGCTTATCCTGACATTTCTTGAAAGTGCCCAATGAAAGAGAGATTCCACAACTTTCCTAGGAATCTTATTCCACTATTCTATTGTTTTTACATTTATGAAGGTTTCCTCAGATTTAATCTGAATCTGCTTTATTGCAATTTAAAATCACTGTCCTCTGCCCTATCTCCACTGCAGAGGAGAACAATGCTTTTCCCTCTTTATGGGAGCCTTTCAAATATTTGAAAGCTACTGCTGTGTCCTGCTTTAATTTCCTTTTCTCGAAACCTATCTAGTTCCTTTAGTCCTTCTGCATACAGTTGGCTTTCCAGTCCCTGTATCATCTTTGTCACTCGCCCTGAACCCTCTCCAGTTTCTCTACATCCTTATCAAGCAGGGCCCAGAACATGACGCTATTTCTGCTGAAACCTAATTAGCACTGGGTAGAGTGATACAATCACCTTCCACATCCTACATGTAATGCTCCCATTTATGCAGCCCACATTTTCATTTGCTTTTCCTATGACAGCATTATGATGCTGAGTCATGTTGAGTCTGCAATACATCTATCACCTGGACAAGGGAGAGGAGATTGATGTCATAGATCTTGACTTCAAAAAAGCCTTCGAGCTAGTATCCCACGATCACCTCTTGGCAGACCTGGCCAAGTGCGGCCTCAGGTCCACCACGTTCCGCTGGCTGGGGAATTGGTTCCGTGGTCGGACCCAGAGGGTGGTGGTTAATGGAAGTCACTCATCATGGTGCCCTGTGACCAGTGGGGTCCCCCAAGGCTCTGTCCTTGGACCCATATTGTTCAATATCTTCATTAATGATGTAGATATTGGAGTCAGAAGCGGACTCGCCAAGTTCGCCGATGACACCAAACTCTGGAGTAAAGCATCCACATCTGAGGACAGGAGGGCAACCCAGGCGGATCTGGACAGGCTCATGAAAAATGGGCGGAAGAGAACCTGATGGTGTTTAACACTGAAAAATGGAAGGTTTTCCACCTTGGGAGGAAAAACCTGCAGCATCCTTATAGGCTTGGCAGTGCTACATTGACTAGCACTGCGGATGAAAGGGACTTGGGGGTCATAACTGACCACAAGATGAACATGAGCCTGCAATGTGGTCCTGTGGCTACTAAAGTGAGCAAAACACTGGCCTGCATCCACAGATGCTTCTCAAGCAAATCCCAGGATGTCATTCTCCACCTTGTACTCGGCCTTGGTGAGGCCGCAGCTGGAGTACTACATCCAGTTTTGGGCCCCACAATTCAAAAAGGATGTGGAGAATCTTGAGAGAGTCCAGAGAAGAGCCACACGCGTGATCAGAGGTCTGGAAAACAGACCTTACGACGACAGGCTGAGAGCCATGGGACTCTTTAGCCTTGAAAAGCACAGGCTCGGGGTGATCTGATGGCTACCTATAAGTTTATCAGGGGTGACCACCAAGATCTGAGGGAACGTTTGTTCACTAGAGCGCCCCAAGGGATGACAAGGGCAAACGGTTATGAACTCCTGCAAGATGGTTTCAGGCTGGACATAAGGAAGAATCTCTTTACTGTCCCAGCCTCCAAGGTCTGGAATAGCCTGCCACCAGAGGTGGTTCAAGCACCTACTTTGAATGCCTTCAAGAGAAATTTGGATGCTTATCTTGCTGGGATCCTGTGAACCCAGCGGACTTCCTGCCCCTTGGGCAGGGGGCTGGACTTGATGATCTTTCAAGGTCCCTTCCAGCCCTAATGTCTATGAAATCTATGAAATAACCCAAAGCTCCTTCATCAGTGATACTTCCAAATCAGTGTTATCCCCTTCTGTTTTCCATCCCTTGCTGTAACACCTTGCATTTGGTTTAACTAAACCCAAGTTTTGCACTCAATGCAGGGGGTCACTGGATGAAATTCTCTGGCCTGAGCTATCCAGGATGTCAAGCTGAATGATCTGACAAACCTTCTGGCCTCAGCACCTATGACTCTGATTGGAGGCCATGGTAGAAGTACTATGGTCCATTCAGTTTACCCACTGACGTAGCATCATAGGTTGACCAATAAATGGCTGATGAAGCCACCCCTTCTTTCCACATTAGAACTGGTGTTTATGGTCCCCTGGCTCAGACACGCAGCTTCCCTTTGCTTGGGAGTCTGCATCATGTAGTGTGACCCCTTTTGTTTTGTGGTTTTGCGCCACAGCAGAGGTATCCCAGGGTCTTCTGCTCAACATGGGCAGCCTGGGCTGAAGACACACAGACGAGTTGTTATGATGCCATCCAGTAAATGGCAGTAGTGCATACTTCCCCTCTGCTGAGGATGCTTGTTGGCACTCCACGGGGATGTTTCATTGGCTGTCAGCAGTAGTCTGTGACACATGGCTGAATAATTCTGAATTCAGACAATGGAGGGGAGAGGAATAGTAGACAGACACATGCACATACACTGAGTCAGGTTCATTCCTGCCAGTAGGAACAGATGGACAGGCACACACATACATACACACAAAGAGCAAGCCTTGCCCCTGCCACCTGGGGACAGCAGGGACAGACACACACATACACATTCAGTTTCCCTCATTTTGTTCCCTGCTGACATTAGTGAGACTGGCACCATGTCAATCGAACGAAGAATCCAGATCATTAGTGCTGCACCTTTGTGCCGTAAAAGGTGATCAAGTACTCTGGGTAGGCGTGGTCATCAAAGAAGGTTACAAACATGGTGGGACGTGAAGCCAAGTTGGCCACACTGTCATATCGGCCACTTCCATCTGGCTTCTGTGGGGGCAGTGCCATCTTCTCCTCCCCTCGGGTGAACTGCCCCGTCAGCACCCTTGCCTGGAACATGAATCGGTGCCCAGAGGAATCAGGTTCAGCATAGAAAGCAGATAGGGAGGCATCCACACCAAAATATAGACCCTGTCCATAGAGTCCAGCTGGGAAGAAGAGAGGAGAGAACAGGGACTATCAACATATAGACAGAGAGAGAGGAAAAGAGGGGCTTTCCACTTTAGAGGGCATGAGTTCCCATCCAGCATTAGGAGAGGTTGATTTAGGGGGGTGTGGAATGGGAAACAGGGTTTTTCCAGTTTATGGAGACACTGGTTCCACTTTAGACCCCAAGAAAGGGAACTGGCTGGCTCAGGTGGTAGAGAATGGGACATGTAGGTTTCTCCCTCAGCAGGGGCTGGGTTCTGATCTGGTCCCAGGACAGTAGGACTGGCTGACTTGCTGGGTGGGGAATGGGGTACAGGCCCAGGTCTCACACATGGCTTTGTCTGAATCACCCCACACTTACACCTACCTTTTCTACAGGTACTTTTGAAGCCAATCTCCTGGATGGAGCAGCAGTTCTCAGGCTGTGTCCCATGGTAAAGGATGCATTCATTCCTCACCCCCAGGGGGTTCTTCGTCACCATCCAGCTGCGCTTCCAGCAGTAGGACACCCATAGGAACTTGTTCTGGACCCTCTCTATCTACAGGGAGATAGGGAAAAAGCACACTGTGGGTAAGGCTAGGCATTGCTAGCCCCCCCTAGGGCCATGAGGTAAGTCAGGAGAGTTTTCATAGTAATTCAGGGGCTTTCTACCTCACTCCTTACCAAGCTATATCGCCCCCACTTTTCTAAAATCCTGGATCTGCCTAAGCATTTCAAATAGCAGCTTCCATGTTGATCCCCATAATGGCAGCTTGCCCTTTTGTACCTCTGCCAGCTACTGCTCTTGCTGCTGCAGAACTGCTCAGTTACCCCTCTGTTTCATTCTCTATACCCACTTTGGCTTCACAGTGACCCTAGGGCCGAGCCCACCAGTCCATCATCCTAGTCTGAAGCTCCTCCACCCACTGGGGTAGTGGGATCCCTGACCCACTGCACTTACTTTGAGGATGGAGAACCCCTTGGCTGTACGGTTGAAACCCTTGGCCACCTCCTGGTATTCCTCTGAGCTGGGCTGAAGCTCCACCATCTTCACGAGGCCCTCACCCATCGGCTCCCAATGTGGGGCAATGACCTTGTCTGGAACAAAAATAGTTGGAGGTTGGGGTGTGGGGGAGTCTTTAAATGGAGAAAGGCCCTGGATCTCACTTCCCCAATCCTGCCAGCCCCCCTCCACCCTAGGAGCCCTGATATCCAGCTTATTGAGAAAGTACAAAGGAATGAAGGGTCTCACCCTCCAAGCAGATCTCCCTCCTGATGCTGATGGTGGTCTTTCTGCCTGGCACAAATCCCTTTTGCTTTAGCAGGTCGACCTCCGTTCTCTGACCCTCCCATATGATCACTGTCTTCTTCTGCTTCTTCCCATACTCACTCTCCAGTTGGTGGCTGATGGCTATATCAAATGGGGACCATTCTCCATGGGACATGTGGTACCACTTCACCAGCCCATACAGGACCCGTGCATCCACCTGCTTGGCCTGGGCAGCCTGGATCTTAGCATAGACAGCTGCCACAGCCTTATCCACATCTTCTCGAAAACCACGCACTCGGAGTGCATTTCGCTGGGTGCGATGGAGGCTGAGGGGGAAACGATAGAAGGATCTCCTGCTGAGGTCTTCGAGAGTCTGGTCACTGAAAGCCACTATCTCTGCATTGCAAATGCTCTCCTCATAGAACTGAGTCATGAAACCAGACACAGCTCTCTTCACACAAGCCACTTTGTCCTCTCTGCCCACAATCCTGATCACCAGCCTTTCCGAGGCCTCTGCAAATGGAGAGAGTGCTCCTAAATGGGAAGCAACAGCACAAGGTGAGCCACACTTACAGGTAAAGAGGAATTTCTCAGCTGTGGGTCAGGATTGAAGAGCACTTGGAGAGCCATGAGGGAACAAACCCTGAGCTGGGGTATCAGTGAATGTGGTTTGGGCATAGGAGGTGAACTGGCAGAGCTGTGAGCTCAGGCTTCTCATAGATTCAGATTAATTCCACTTGTTGGTCAAATTAACATTGGAAGCTTGATCTCCATCAACTAACGTTTGGGGTTTTCAAAGTGTGCTTCAGGCTGTAGTTGGGACTAGACAAATCTATGAAGGATAAGACCAACAGGAGCGACTAAACACAGTCAGGGATGCCACCTCAGGCTCAGGACATCCATAAACTTAGGACTGCTGGAAACAGAGGGTTTCACAAGGGATAGGTCACTACATACACCCTGTTTGTTATACTCAAATCTGAATCATACCCTACTCACCACTTATGGAGACAAACTACTGGACTAGATGGATCCTTGGTCTGACCCTGTCTTACGGCTGAGGTTGGGGCCAGGATTAATGGTACAGTTAATGTTGTGGCTTAGGTTTTAGGGCTTAGGTTTGTGCTAGGGCTAAAGTTGGACTACTTCCTTCAGCATCCTGGAAGCCCCATTGCCTGCCCCACAAGCTATCCTGGAATTGCTTCTGTTTTATCTGATTGCTCTTACCTTTCTTGCCTTTTGGAAGCTTCCTTAGAGCATCTATCTTCTCGTTAACCAAGCTCTGGAGAGAAAGGACAGAGCTGCAGTAAGATGCTCATGCTTGTGCCAGTTCCTTCAAAAATGCCTTTTTTTTTTTTTTTTTGGCAACAGTGCAGAGCAAGGTGGGTGAGCACAGAAGCAGTGAGTGCAGAGCTAAGTCCTAGGTGCACACAGCTCCTGTCTCACACCATACTCAGTCTCACTTTTCATTATGTGTCTTTCTACAAATTCAACATTTGTGAAGGGCGAGGCCTGCCAGCCCTGTACCCCAGGTGGAAAAATGGAGAAACAGGAAGAAGGGGAAAGGGCAGTCAGGGCAAACCAGGGAATGCAGTGCAGGACCTCTAACCACCCCCAGTCCTTCCTGGCATAATTCATAGGTCCCACTCCCAGCCCCTGGATCCAGGATCTTCCCAGAGGTAGGAATACAACCAGGCCTTCTGGTCCCAGTTCTCATGCTTTAAGTCATGAGAGGTAGGAACTGGATCTGGGAGTCAGAGAATCAAACAGAAGCTGGGCTTGAAGGGACCTCAGGAGATCATCCAGTCCTTCGCCCTGCCTGAAGGAGGGTCATCCCATGCCAATCCTTGTCTAACCTGTTACAAGCAGTCCTATTTTACACAACCACAAGGCATAGCTTCCTAAGCTCCCACAGGTAGAGCAGGGGGACCATGGCAGCCAGTGTCCTGCTGCTACAAGGGTTGTTAAAATCCACTTGAGAGATCCCAAGATGAGGACCATGCCCCCCTGCTACAGAAGGCAAATACTCCATGGTCTGGAAGAGCCTCTCAAGACAAGTAGCTGCACAAGCAACCTCGATATTTTGATGGTAGAACTTTATCCATTTATAAACGGGATTTGATGTGGGGCCTGCAACAGGAGGGAACTGGACTCCAGTACCCAGGAGGTTTCTTTCCGGTTCTGTGTCCCAGACACTTCAACCAAAACCCCCTCCACCCTTCGTAGGTCACCAACAGCCAAAACTTGGGTATCTAATTCAGGCCCAGCCACAGCTGCAATCTCAACAGGCTCTGTATGAACAACTCCTAGCAATGTCTTACCTGCCCCCTCTCCCAGTCTGTGCTCCAGGTTCCTCCTCGTAAGCTCACCACACACTGTAGCTGTTGTGCAAGACCCTGAAGGAAGCTTTCTCCAGCCCCAGTCAAGTACTCCTCAAGGGCCCGGTCCCTCACAGCCACTATGCCGAGGATCAGGGACAGTAAGTCAGCCCTGACAGCCTTGCGGGCTTCTTGCACATCTTTTCGGAGTCCCTCCAGCTCCAGCGACAAAGCCCCAGGGCTGGAGCACACCTGGACCTTGACCTGCGGGTTCTCCCAGTCCATTATGCGCAGCAGTTCCTCCCCAACCTCCACTAGCTCTGGCCTGAGAACGGCCAACCTCTCCTGCACCGGGGAGTTATTGTCGAGGTATTCCCTGACAGCAGCCTCTGCTTCATCAACATGGGGATGGAGACCCACCATGGTCAGTACTCCCTGGCTGGGTCTGTCAAAATGAAAAGCTACATCCTTCTTTGCCCCCAGCCTGGCCAGCAACTCGGCCCACTCTTGACACTCCGTGGCCCAACGCAGTCCCTCTTCTATCAGAACAGTCTGCTGGCACACCAGGTTCATCAGCAGCTTTGCCGCTTCCTGCAGCTTATTCCAGTCCAGCCCAGACACCAAGACACCTGTGGGGGTTTCCTGAAGGGCAGAGGAAACTGTGACACACAGCAGGACAGGAATTTCCCTCTCCAGAAAGAAGGTCTCAGAAAAGACCTCGCTGCAGAGTTCCTGCACAAACTGAGCTTGAAGAGGTGACAGAGGGACTGGCACCACCCTGAAGTCTCCAAGTAGCTGCTCCAGCCGTCTCTCTACTTCAGTCACCTGCCCGCAAGGCCCCTGCAAAGTGATGGTGGCTGGACTGCCTTGATGAAGGTCAATGCTCACATGGTGTTTGGAGAGCTGGATCTCCTTGTCCACCATGTCCTTGACAATGATATATCTGTGCATTGGTTCAGCTGGATATTGCCTGGTCACCACCTGCTTCTGGAAGGCCTTCGCTTGCAGACTCTGAAGGAACCGTGCCATCTCACAGACCAGGCCCACAAAACACATGCCATCATAAACTCTGATGGACCCGAACTTTTCCACCAGGGACGGTTCATCACTCAGGACTCCCAAAAGGTCCATCTGGAGCCCACGGTGGACTGTAAATTTTTCTCGCATGGATCGGAAAGCTGGTTCCCAGCTGTGCAGGTCTGAGGACTTGGCTCTGGCCTGGAATAGCAGGATACCCTGTGAAGCATAGGCTTGAAAGCCATAACCGGCTGCCTTCAGTTGTCCTTCAAATTTATGCAAGGTAGCTGGGCTCTCATCCAGGTATCGGAGAAAGAGGGGGTCTTCCAGCTGACAGAACCCCACGGCCTCTGCAGGAGTGAGAAGATCACAGCATCATAGAAAAACAGGGCTGGAAGGGACCTCCAGAGGTCATCTAGTCCAACCCCCTCCTTGACGCAGGCTTTTTTCATCCTTGTCCAAATGATACAAATCCTCATGTAACCTGTTACTGAAATACACAATCAACCCTGTCACCTAACTACAAAGGATAACACCCACATCTGCCACAGGTAAAGCAGGAGGACAACGGTGATCAGTGTCCTACTGCTCCAAGGGTTGTTAAAATTCATTCACACTCCCTGCACTGTAATCACTAGGCAATGCAGTCCACCTCACAGTGAACAAGGGAGCATGCTTGTGGACTGGGGATTTCCAAAAAGCCTAGGAGAGTTAAACACACAATTCCCACTAAAACTGCATAAACCACGGCTGACCAAGAACCAGTCTGTGGGCTGGAAGCCTTATCATCCAGCCTGTGGTGCTCCCCATGGGTCTGGAAACTTGGCAGTGCTCTCTGCATGGGTGCAGTCAGAGCTGCTCAGCTGTTGGCATTAGGCCTGCAGTGCAGATGACTGGGGAATCTCCTGCGTTAACTCAGTTCTTCCTTGGTATTCACAAGAGACTTTGCATCTCTTACCAGTGGGCGTCTTGATGTAGTCATCCACCTGGGAGAGAAGGGGGAAAAGGTATCCATTTGTACAATTGATGTAAGAACTAATCCTCTCCCCAAACTGGCACACAACCCAGGAGTCCAGACTCTCAGGCGTCTTGTCACTACGCCAGACCACCAGCATCCATGCTTTTCCTTAAGCCAGGAATCCCTGGTCCCAGCCCCCAGATCTGATCTACTAGACCCCACACTCCTACCGGTCCCAACTCTGGTGACCCAACTCCCACTCTGATCTGCCCCATTTACCAAACCAGGAGGAGACAGGCCCGGGGCGCAGACGATCTGCACCAGCTTCATCCAAGTGTTAGGCTTGTGTTTCAGGAAGCGGTTGATTTCATCCAGCATCACACACAGGGCCTCCTGCTCCTTCATCCCTGCCCCAGAATCTGGCTGTATC
Organism: Crocodylus siamensis; assembly: GCF_052110815.1. Taxonomy (NCBI): domain Eukaryota; kingdom Metazoa; phylum Chordata; order Crocodylia; family Crocodylidae; genus Crocodylus; species Crocodylus siamensis. Next base: position 25,607,868 of record NC_143400.1, read on the forward strand.
AGAGGGAAGGAGATGGACCGCAGGAAAGAGCCATAGAAAGAGCTGAGGCAGCTTTGCACAATTTGACGGATGACCTGCTGGGGCGGAGACAAGGATGGGTATTTCCTAAGCCTTAAAATAGGAACAGACTTGGTAGTTCTAGCTCCCAGCTCCTTCACTAAACCCTGTTCCCCTTCCAAAGCTAGGGAATCAAAGCCAGGCATCCCAGATCTCAAGTTACATCACCTGTGCTATAACCTGCCATTTGCCCATCTACTCCTACACATTCTCTCTCCCCCCCACCACGTACAAAATGCCCTCCACTGGTCTATTCATACAATCTCCTCGTTAACTCGGAAACAAATTTTAAGATGCCTACGCATGGCTAAATGCAGCCATCAGATAGCAGCAGAAGGTAAAAAAAAACACAAGTTACATATCGCTTGTGGTCCTTTAAAAATGATGCAAGTTGTTCAGGTTTTTTTCTGAATTGGGTATTATAGGAGTCCAGGCTTTTTCTCCCTGTGGGGTTCTCTATGGACAATCAGAAAACTTGCAGCAGTATGGGCAGCTCCAGGAATTAAAAAATCATGAGCCAGCCCCCGCCCCAAAATAATGATGAAACTTTAAAAAAAAAAAAAAAATCACTAAAAAGAGATAAGAATGAAGGTAGGTTATTTCACTTTCAACAGGTTTAAGGCCAGCAGGGATGGTTAATCCTCCAGTCTGACTGTCTGTTTAACCCAGGCCACGCACCATCACTGGGGCATCCCTTTACCAGGTCCAACGCTCTTAGCTAGGATTTCCGTTCTCTGAGACAAAACTGCACTGCAGCAAAAAAAGAAGGGAGATTGCCCTTACAGCTTACAATAAAAGTTTCGATGCTCAATAAATATGTTCAGTTTTCAAAAACCGGCTTTCTGTGAATCCCTTGGTTTTGAGGAAAACTCCCAGTGTTCAGAAACTGAAGGCAAAATATTGATTTTCCATACAAATAATATTGGCTTTCAGTAAACAGATTTAGTTGTCAGTGAAATAGTGTGTTTTAAAAAAACTGCTTATGGTAAAAAACAAAACAAAACAAAGTTTTTAGTAACACCATTTGATTTTCAAAAGCTTTTGACAATATTTTTGGTATTCAGTAAAAAAAAACCCCAAAAACATAAAAATCAGCTTTCAGTAAATATGTTCTGGTTTTGAACATTTCTTCATGTGAAAAACTTCAATTTTAAATTGTTTACTAAAAATGCTTTTCAACAATAAGAGCAAAAAATCATTGTTTTAGTTTCCATTTCTTCCAAGTGAAAAAAAAAAAAAAATCTCTAGAAAACAGATACTCTTTCCAGGATGTTTCATTGGGGAATGACATGGGGATGCAAAAACAACCTGGTTTAGCCAGCAATATTTGCCAGGTATGTATGTTTGAAAGCCAAGGGAGACTTTCAGAGGCACCTAAGCAAATGTCTGCTTAACTCACTGTGGTCCTTTCATAAATCCCTGTACCCACCTCTCTGCATTGTCAGACACCTAAATCCCATTATCAAGCCAGCCTCTACAGATGACTTGTAAGTAGGAAAGTTGGGTCTAGGCATGTAGTACAATTGCTGAACAGCCAAGGGCGGAGGGAGCTCAGGGGCATCTGGGGGAAGAAATGCCTAGTATTCGTATGAAAATCCAGGCATGCACAAACCTCAAGAGGCCACGGGGGCTGCAGCTGAGACCTGTGGGGTGTCTAGTAGGTCCTCCATTACCTGGTGCCAGAGCTGCTCCTCATCCAGTCGCACCACATACAGCATCTTGCAGTTCAAATCTGGGACAGCATCGGCCGGGACCGTTCTCACCTCTCCTGGACTTGCTTCTCTGAGGCGGGGTGCAGCTGCCAAAGCCGTCTCTGCCAGGGTTTGGGCCTCCCGGCACCAGTACCACCCATGCAACTCTGAAGCCAATGGCAAGACCACCACATCTGTCTGAAGGAAACCAGAGAGCCAAGCTAGTTAGCTATGTCTGCTTGCCCCAGGAATCGCAAGCCCTGCTGGGTCAGAGCAAGGCTAGCCCTGAGGCTGCCTTCTTCCCACAGAGCAGCAAGAATCAGAGGCATTTAGTTTCCTGTTCAAAATCACCAGTGCCCACCCCGCTCCCAGAGCTAGGGATAGACCCCAGGAGTGCTGGGTCATGGCACTGCCCCCAGTCTAAAGCTGTCTTTTCTTGCCAGGTTGGGAGCAAAACCCAGGTATCCTGACTCCAAGTCATGCCCAATCTAATGACTTGATCTCACTCATTTGGCTGAGCTGGAATAGACCCCAGGTGTCCCAAATGCCCGCCCCCCCTACTTACTTTCTGGTTTGCCATGGGGCCAGCGACCACTTCAACACTGACACTTTCCTGGGCTTGGAGGACTTTCCCCAGCAGCTCCTGCTGGTTCCCCCCAGTCGGCCAGTACCTCTTCCAAGCTGCATGGAGTACATCTGCAAGAGCACCATCACTGGTCACAACAGAAATGCTGCTGAGTGAGGAGATGTGGTGGCTGCTGGTGAACGTGGACATCACCCAAGCCACAGCCTCTGCCATCCATATGCCTGCAGGATCGACACAGATGACCACAGAGGTGTGCTGTTCCTGGGACGCAGACTGAAGGGCTAGCAGCAGAGCACCTGTTCCCAGCTCGCCAGGTCCGAGATGAGACAGGAGAACATCCACGTGGGTGTGGGGAGCCCCTCGTTGGCTCAGCAGCCTCTGGGAGAGCACACTAGCACCATGATCTGAGCCTCCCTTGTCTGAGATGCTGATGATCACATCCCCCCTGAGGCCAGAGGCATCCCCGTGCCAGAGGTACAGACTCAGCCCTTGCCGGAGGCCGTAAAACCCAATGACTCGGAGCTTGGCTGATGAGGGGTGGATGGGAACTGGCCTCACGGCTTGGCTCACCCTGATAAGCATCTGGCTGATGGCTACTTGGGCTGCCAGCCCTGCCTCATGGGAGCCAGAGAAGACGATGGTGCCTGCATCCTCCTGGTATCGCCAAGTGACCTCTACCTTCCACAGGGACAGAGCTAAGGCCCCCAGCAGCTGCTCCAGGAGGCGCATCTCTGCGGGGGTGACAAAGAGGGTACTTTTGGTGCAAGGGACCTCTTCATGGTGGCCCTGCCGGTCACCCTGGGAGATCTTTGGTTGGGTACAGTCCGGAGAGCTTGGCCCCAAGTGCAGCGCATGGCACTCCTGGTCAACTTTGGGTGCCTCCTTTGTTTCAGTGTTGCCCAAAGGGGGGTGGAAGCATCTGAGAGCTCCCCCCACTGAGGCTACCATCTTCCTGAGGTGGTTTGCAGCTTGCTCCCAGTTCTACTGCCTGGTGCTGGGGTCCCTTTTGTTCCTTCTAACACCCAGGACAGAAGGGCAGGTCAGTGGCACAGCCAGGGAGAATAGGAAGGAGCCAAGTGGATCTTAGTCCTTGTTTGTTTCTGAAACTGTTGAAGAGAGGCCGTTGTAAGTCAATGCCAGGATCGCTGGGGGGCTGGATGCCTGGGGTCTCCCCTGAGCTGTAGGTGAAAAGTAGAGTTTTTGGATTAGAAAACTGAATCAGTGCTCCTGGGGTCTAGTCCTAGGCCTAGCAGGAGAGTGGGGTTGAATGGGTTAAAGCAGATGGGGTAGGGGTGGGAGACAGGACCCTTAAGTTTTACCCAAGTTGCGAGTAGAATCCAGTCTACTGTGTCGGGCCACGGGGGATGGGAGTCCTGGCTTCTTTTCCTAGCTGTGGAAGAGGACTGGGATCTAGTGGGCCAAAGCACATGGGGAAGGGGAACTCCTGGGTTCAGTCTGTCAGCCCAGGTGGCCTCTACTCTTGTAGCAGAACCGGAGAACAAGCATCTCACCCTCAGGGCCCAACCCATCAGGGTGGCCCCTGCATCTAACAGCTGCTTGCCAGGAAAGCACAGGAAGTGGGGTGGTGTAGCTGGGATGGAGCTACAGGCTGGGAGGAGGTGAGGCAGTGCATGGGGGGCTGTGCTGGGATGGGGAGGAGCAAGGCCAGCAGGGGTAAGGTGGGGACAGCATTGTATGGGGTGCAGTTGGGAGGGTCAGAGTGTGGGAGTTAGTAGTGGGGGCAGCATGGTGTAAAACCATTGCTTTGGTCAAGCAGGGTTGCCAACCAAGAGGGAGTTTTTAACTTGCAATCTGCAAGGTTTTTTTACTACAGGGGTTAATGTTAAACCCTGTCCTCGTCACTGCCAACACAGCCTGAAGGGTTACACTTCCATTATATAAAACAGATGTCAGTAAAAAACACATCAGTATAAACGTTTGGTTATCAGTAAAAGCATTGCAGATTGGCAGTGATTTTTGTTTTCCCTTTGGTTGGCAACTCTGCAACCCAGGCAGGGCTCTGTAAAGCCCAATGCTTTGCATTGAAAATGGTGAGCCAGCTGTTCAGTACCAGGTGGTGAGCAAAGGAAGCTTCATACTCAACAGCTGCTGGCTGTTTTGAGTAGCTCCCCTTGGCCACAACTTTGAGCTGGAAATACCCCATCTCCCAAGATCTCAATGTGCCATTCCTTCCAACCCCCTACCCCCCACCACCAACCTCCATCCAGCAAGTCTGTCTGCTGACTCTCCTTCTTCCAGCGCCACGCTGGACACCTTCTTGGAGATGACAGAGAAATGTTCCTGCAGCAGAATGAAACTTAATTTGCTCCTCTCTCAAGTAATAAACCTCTTTGTGAGAAGTTTCACTTTCCATTTCTTGTTTTTTCTGCCCACAGCATTTCATCCGGGTGGGTGGGGTCAGGAAAGGTTTTGTGTTGGGTGAAGCCACCTAAGGCGAGGCAGAAATCAATACACCTGGGAAGCCCGTCACCAGCTCAAGTGGGGACCTCACCTATCCAGACAGGTCAAGTATAAAATTGAGCTGCTTTCTAGAGGGCCCAGCTGAGCTGCCGGCAAAATGAGATTACTCAGCTTCAAAATCCAACAAGCCTCAAGCTGCACCCATGGCCAGTGTCAGAGCTTTGTTCTGTAGGGGTAAATCCAAGGTCACTCACTGGGGACAGTGAGGCCAGAGCCCACTATCCTGGCCCTAGTGTGGTCTGAACTCAACCCCCTTGTGCTAAATACAGTCATGCACTGAGTGCAGGGGAGTAAATCAGGAGTCAGCAATGATTGCTCCAGCTAAGTCAGGGGGCTCTTCCCCAGGTGGTATAAATCAAGAATCGCTCCACTGAAGTCAATGCAGCCAAATCTCCAGTTGGTGCAAACCAGCTGTAGTGACACTGCAGTCCACAGAGCCAGGTCTCCAGCTAGTATCCGCTGGCCCATGGCTCCACCGATGTCAGCAGCCCAGATCTTCAGCTGATGTAAGCTGGTTGTTGCCATACTGGAACTGATGGGGCAGTGCTGGTTTCTGCCAGCAAAGGATGTGGCTGATGCACTGTTGTGCTGAGAAGCCCACAGGCAGGAGGAAGCAGTTTGCATAAAGCTGGGTTTAGTCTGGTCTTTTGAAAAATATCTTTCTAGAGCTGGGTAGTCAGCAAGGCAGGCTGGTTTGATTGTTATATGCTGCACCTGGTGGAAAAGGAGACAGGTTGCACTTTGTGAAACTGGAGCACTGGAGTAACCCCGAGTCTCATGCTTGTTCCCCGCCCGGCACCCCACAGCTGGCTGCCTTGCCGTGCTGGGTGGGCCACCTCTATGTAGCACTGCTGCATTGTGCTGGGCCCTGGTGCTTCCTGCCCCACGGGGCATGGTGAGTCACTCATCCCAGTCTAGCACTTGTCGTAGATGTGTAGGCCCAGGTGCCCAGACGTGTTGCTGGCCACATCTCAGCTCCGCAGAGCAGGGCTCACGCGCTGTGGGTGTTGCGCAGCTGGCAGGAAAAGCCCAGCACAGAAAGAAATGGTGGGGCTTGTCACAAGGATGCTCTGTGGAGGTGCTAGACGAGGAGCCGGCTGTGCTGAGCTGTCACCTCTCTGTGCCCCAGAGCCAGCCGCAACTCAGGGGTGAGCCCCGGTCACAGAGCAGACAGGCTGGACGGGACCTCCCGAGTCATCCCCGCCTGAACAAACCGCCCCGTACAAATCCACCGCCCACCTCCTCGCCAGACCCCGCATCACACCCCAGCGCTGGCATCGCCCGGGACGGGGGGCAACGCACGGCACGAGCAGGCTGTGCGTGTGTTGGGCAGAGCAGCAGAAAGGGGCAGGGAGCAGAAAGTGGAGCAGGCGAGAAGTCGGACTCAGGGTGGCGGAGCAGAAAGCAGGGAAGCAAATTGAGCAGGGAGCAGAAGAATGGAGGGGAAAAAGAGCGGAAAGCAGAGCAGGAGAGTGGACAGGGAGCAGACAGCGAGAAGCAAATCCAGCAGGAAGCAGACAGCAGAAGAATGGGAACAACAGAGAAGCAGAAGGCGGATTAGCAGCACGGACCTGCTGATTCACACCACACAGCGCCGAAAGGGTTACCGGCGGGTGGGCGCAGGGCATGCCGGGAGCTGTGGTCCGGCGCCGCGGGGCTGCTGGGAGCTGTAGTTCCCGGCCCCGCCCCCACGTGCGGGCCCGGCGCTGGGATCTGGCGGCCGTGGCCTGACCCTGCAGCCTCCCTGGGCCGGGCATGGCGCTGCCCCCTGGCCCCTGCAAACCCGGGGCTGGGGCCCGAGGCCAGCCTGACCTTTCCCCTGCTCCCCCCAGGTGCCAGGATGTCGGACAAGACCCAGGTGCAGGGCGCTGAGCGTGGTGGCAACCCCAGGGCCAGGGGCCAGGCCAGCGCTGGGGCAGCCCTGGACCGTGGCCCAGAGCCAGAGGGTTCAGACGAGGCTGGGCCGTGCTACTTGTGCGCGGTGTGCGGCCGGGCCTTCTCGCAGAGCTCCACGTTGATCGTGCACTGGCGCTTGCACTCGGGGGAGCGCCCCTACGTCTGCGAGGAGTGCGGCCGCGCCTTCGCCCAGAGCTAGGGGCTCTACAAGCACCAGCGCAGCGTGCACGCCGGCGAGCACCCGCATCCCTGCCCTGACTGCAGTCACCGCTTCGGCAAGCACTCCAACCTGGCCGTGCACCGGCGCAGTGGGCACACGGGCAAGCGCCCCTTCTGCTGCCCCGCCGCACTGACCTGGCCGTGCATGGCCGCACCCACACGGGCGAGCGGCCCTACCGCTGCCCCGACTGCCCCAAGGCCTTCAGCACCGGCTCCAACCTGGCCCAGCACCGCCTCACGCACTAGCCTGACTGGCCCTACTGCCGCGACTAGTGTGGCAAGGGCTCTCCTAGCAGCTCGGAGCTGCTGTGGCATGGGCGCAGCCATACCGGAGAGCACCCCTACCGCTGCGTCGTGTGCGGGGACGCCTTTGCCCACAGCACCGTGCACCGGCGCCACCAGCGCGCCCACCTGGAGGAGTCACCCTACCGCTGCAGGGACTGCGGCCGCGGCTTCGCCCAGCGCTCCGACCTGGTGGTGCACGGCCGCACCCACACTGGCGAGCGGCCCTACTGCTGCCCCGACTGCCCCAAGGCCCTCGCCCAGAGCTCCCACTTGGCCACCCACCGGCTCAGCCACACCAGCAAGCGCCCATACCGCTGCCCCGACTGCCCCAAGGCCTTCGCCCAGAGCTCGGCGCTCACCGTGCACCGCCGCACGCACACCGGCGAGCAGCCTTACGTCTGTGCTCAGTGCGGCAAGTGCTTCCACCGCAGCTCCAACCTCATCTGCCACCAGCACACCCACACAGCGGAGCGCCCCCACCGGTGCCCACAGTGTGGCCGCGGCTTCCACCGTCGCTCCAACATGGTGGTGCACCAGCGTGTCCACACTGGGGGCCAGTGGCACCAGGCTGGCAAAGACCTGGCCCACTGGGTGCCCAGCTGCAGAGGTGCAGACCCTGTAGCCCTATGTACCCCCGTGCCGGAGGAGACGGGGACTTGGAAATCTCCACACTGTGTTGCGAGGACAGAGGACCCTGTAGCCCCCTTGGCCTTGTGAGGAGCCCTCCGAGACGGGGGACTGTAACATCCTCAGCAACCTCATCACTCTCCAGCCCCGCAGCCATGCCCTGCTCCACGTGTACTGGGCATCGGCGTCTCCAACAAATTGGAAGCTCCTCAAAGGGAAGTGAAGCGGGGACTCCCAAGTGCCCGTGAGTGGCAACAGCCACAGTTAGAAAGATCCAGGAGTTGGGCACTGATGCTGGAGAGATTCCAGCTGCGAGTAAGGGATCGCAAAGTAATCACAGGAGCGAGTCATCGGGGAGGTGGTGGCCGCTACGTCCAGAAGTGCTCTGGTGGCTTGGACACGAGTCCCAGGGTGAAACTTCAGGCCCGGGGGGTTAGAGCAGGTGCTCGTCATCCATGAACAGCATCTGGGCAGATCCCCTGCTTGGTGCCTGGGTCACACAAGAGCTGGCCGCGCACCGGCTCCCGACCAGAGGACTTTTTGCTCTGCTCGCTCATGGCTCTGCTGTTGGCCCCCAGCACCCGAAACGCAGCGTGGGCTGGGGCTCCAGTCCTGGAGCCCAAGGATCTCTGGGCCAAGAGGGGAGTTGGTGCTCGGAGGATCGTGGATGGGGGTGTTGCGGGGGGCACAAGGTTCTGCCTGGGGACAAGATGGTGCGCGATGTGGGAGACGCTAACCTTTTGTAATAAAACCTTTGCGCTGTTTTCCTGGTCCAGAGCGCTGTCATGTCCATCGAAGACTGGCTGTCCTGTGTCCCTTTCGCCAGTGTGATGTCTGCGGCTTTGAAAAATGGAAATGTCATTTTGAGGTGGCCCATTTAATTATAATAATAATAATAATTAAATCATTGCACTTATAATTATGCAAATATAAGGAAACTTTATGAATCCCGGCTAGGGAGCTGCAAGGAAAAACCGTGGCCCGGGGGAGAGTAGTCTGAATTGGGTTGCAGCCCCGCGGGCAGCGCTGCCTCGGCCCATTGCACTCGCGCCGCCGGCCGTGAGTCGTTCCCAAGCCGGGCCGGGGCTGGACATCCGCGGGGCGCCGGCGCAGGCGCGGCCGCTTCTCCTGCCCGAGGCGGCCCCGGCCGGGCCCCATGGCTGGGGGCTCACCCGCCCGCGCGGGCGGCGCCCTGCTGGGGCGGCCCGGGCCCTTGTCTCAGACCTTCCCAGAGGCGGAGGGAGGGTGACGGGCACCCCGCTCGTGGCCTCACCGGCGAGCTTCCCCCGGCCCGCTGCACCTTGCCTCCGCGCTCCTATATCAACCTCCGCCAAGCTGCAGTTTTCTGGTTAGGGTGACTCTCCTTCCCACCCCCACCCCCACTCAAGGTTCCCGCGCCCTCACGCCTGTTCCCGTGCCGCACACCCCGCCCCGGGGCGCACTGAGCCGCACACGGAGCCAAAATTACCCGCGCGCCGTCCTCCCAGCAAGCCTCGCGCCGGGCATGCAAATCAGCGTCGCGTTTTGCATCCCACGCGCCAATCCGCGCCTGCCCCTCGGGGGGGGGGAGTCTTATGCGAATAAAGGGGCGGGGCCAGAGGGATTCGGACCTCCCCCTGCTTCCTGGTTCATTGGCGCACAGCTGTGGAGGTACAGGGGGTGTGATGAGTTCCTCCGAGGGGTGAAGGGGCTATGGGGTGCTGCAGACAGGGGGGTGCAGCACTCCCACCCGCGCATTCAGTTTCTCCCGGGAGAGCCACTGGGACAACGGGGGTTGTGCCACTCCCAGGAGAGTTTGTCCTGGGAGAGCGAATGTCCCTTCCCTCTTGTGCCTGTCCAGGGATGGGCCGCAAGCGGGCAGCGCCAGAGGCGGGCGACCTGGAGCTGGAGCTGCGCTGGGAGTGGCAGGATGCTGCCGGCACTTGGCATTGGTACTCCCCGGAGCAGAGCAGGGTGCTCACGCAGGCGGCCAGGTCAGTGCCGGGGAGTGGGCGGGCGGTGCCCCTGGGGCAGGTGGCTCTGACCTGGGCCTGCGCCTCTTGCAGGGCTGGGAAGCCCAGCGTGGACATCGGGGCCTGCGTGGACCTGAGAAGGATGGTGCAACAAGACACACAGACAGGGCAGGACAGACCCGTGGCAGCTGCTGTCCGGGACCAGGACTCCTGTGAGCGATTTGGGGGCTCCTGGCCATGCTGGATATTGGGGTCCCGGCCTTCCATTCCCAGGGGGCTGGTGCACTTGCCTGGCAGGGGAAACACCCTGATGGAGGCAACATGATGAAAATGGCAGGGTGTAGTGGAGGGGGCACCCTTGTCTGCTTGCGGGCACGACTCCCTACGAGGGCCTCGTAGTTAGCGTCCCACTGGCCAGATCCAGCGGGAGGATCTCGGCTACGCGCCGACTTTATGGAAATGGGAGACTCCTCCCTAGCTTGCTCCTGGAGCCGTACGGCTCGGGGCAAGCAAATTCGGGGGTATCTGAGCCCCAAGCCTCCAGGCTTGTACCTGAACATAGGATGCCTGCCAGAGGATCTGGAAATATCTGAAGCCCCAGGCTGAAAAATTTGGGGTGGAGGATACTTGCCGGTAGTATGGTTTTTGAAGGATGTAGGGCTGATCTGGCTAGTTTGACCGGATACATGAGAAATTTTAGTAAAATTAAAAAAGGTTGGCGTGGGGAAGCACCCTCTGTTGGCATCTTGCGCACCTGAGTCCTGCTTCTTGTCTGGGTCTTCCTCCCTCTGGGACTACAGGCTGCAGAGCCGCCGTGGGTGACAACCTGCTGCACGCCTGCGTCCTATTCCCACCCCTGTCTCCCTTGGGAGCAGGGAGTCCCCTGGCCATGCAGGGGCCACTGAGTGGTGGCGCATGTCTCCTGTGTGTCTCAGACTTCATCTGGCAGTGGCAGGGCGATGAGGAGGGGGACTGGCTCCCCTACCCTGCTGACACCTGCTTAGCTCTGGAGCGGGTGCGACGTGGGGAGGGGGAGCCAACCCTGCAGATGACTGTTGGCCGGACCCGCTACACGCTGGACACAGCCCAGATGACCCAGACCAACTTGAGAACCAGGTATCAACGCAAGATGGACCGCAGGGAGTCAGGTATGAGGGGAGGCCGGACCCCAATTATTCGGTGATTAAACCTAGAGAAGCAGGGCTGGTCACCTAGTACTGTCCCCCAGAACAGTGGGATCATCCCTATCCAAACCATCCTAAACAAATCCACTGTCTAACCCACGGGTCTGCAGAGCCATGTCGTCTGGCCTGTGGCTCTCCTCATGGGTCCAGAAATTTGGTGGTGGGGGAGAAGTGGCGATTTACCACTGCCACTGCTGCCCCAGAGTCAAATTTCCAAGCTTCATGTGGCTGGATTGGCCTTGCCAGGGCTGGCCTCACATGGAGGGATTGAGCTGAGGTCTATCCAGCTGCATGGGTGGGCCATTCCTTCATATGTTCAGCTGCTTCTGCACAGCTGTGTTGGGCCTCAGCCCCATGCAGTGGCATGAGCACTGGCTGGGCCATTTCTGCACAGCTGGATTGGGCCCTGGATGGGGCAGCATCACACACTGGATTGAGTCGGCAGACTGGATCAGGCTTGTGGACGAGTCCGGCACCATTCAGCCAGCCCACAGGCTGAAAAGTTTTGGTACTGCTGATCTAACCTGTTAGCAAAACTACAGTCAACCCTGACGCAGGCACAGGACATGAACACCCCACCTGCCATAGGTAAAGCAGGTGGGCAATGGCAGCCAATGTCCTGCTGCTCCGAGAGTTGCTAAAACACATTTGAGAGATCCCAGGAAAAGCCGTGCCCTCCTCTCCCTTCTACAGTGGAAGGCAAACACCCCAAACTCTGGAAGGGGCATGGGGTCTAGTGGTTAGAGAGACAGGCTGAGAGCCGGAGAAGATCCAGACTACAGTGATTCTTCCAGGGCCCAGCCCAGTTGGGCAGGTCTGGTCTAGCTGGTTCTGGGAGTCCTGGGCAAGATCATCTTTACTTCAGAGAGGAAATTCACTGCAGATTCAATGCTGCCCAGGTAGCTGGAGTCCTCTGAGATTGGAGACTCGCACCCTCCGAAGTGTCAGGATGACCACTGCCCAGCAGTGCCACGCAAGCATTAGGTGTCTTCACTGGGGTGGGACAGCTCAGGGTGTCTGGCATGAGATGCAGCCACTTCTAGGAGGGGCACCATCCCCTCCACTCTCTAATGCATGCTCTGTGCCCTCTCTCCATAGATGCAGTGGTTGATAATAAGGAATCTCAAGCGAGCTACACTCCCAGCTCCACAGCCCTCCAAGAGGCTCAAGCACTGAAGAGGTCCCGGAGTGGGGGGTCCATCCCAGACCCAGTGGCTAAAGAAGTCGATGGGGGAGAGGTCAAAGGTGAGAGCTTCAGTCCATCAGGACCATCTTGTCTGACTTCCCAGAAGGCAGAAAATCCTCCCCAGTTCCCTACCAGACTTGGCTTTGACTTGTTATGGCATTCTCTGTTAGGTAAAGGAGAGTCTTGAGTACAGAAACCCTCACAGTACTCACGTCTTTTTTTTTCTTTTTCCTTTTTGGTAAACCAAACAGACCTACTGCTGGTTGTCTCTTGTGGCCAGGCATTTCCTGCAGTCTTTGAATCAGTTTTTCATGATTCTTACCTGTATTGCTTCCAATTTTTGTACCTCATTTTAAATATGTGTGTGCAAGAAGCCACTAGTGTGGACAGAGATGGAATCCTCTTCCTCATCCGGGTTGCTCCGTCTGCTTTTAAAGATCAGCGTGGTCTTGGCTGTAGACAATCACACTGTGCTGGGAACTCATACTGGGTTTTTGCCTGCTCTTAGCCCACATCTTTCTCAGAGCCATTGCTTTCCCCTCCAGTATCCGTGTGCTTAGCTGCTAAAAGCCTGACTGTGTCAGATCTTTGCCTTTTTAATACAGCAAAGCAGCCGAAAGCTTGTCTACCTTTATCCCAACTACATAGTTGGTCCAGTAAAACAGTTCACCCTAAAAATCCTTGCCACTCGCATGATGTCACATAACATCACTCTTAGACTATTGCATAAAAACACGGACCACCTTCCCAGCAATACCCACCTAGCCACCATGGGCTAGCCACCATGGGCATTACCAGCTTATATACCAACATCCCTCACCAGGATGGCACCCAAGCCTGCCTTACCTATCTACAAGAGCAAGATTACAACTCAGAGTACAGAGCTAAAGGTATTATCGAACTTACACACACACACTTCATCCTCATAGGTAGCAACTTCACTTTTGGTAATCAACACTTCCTCCAGACCATGGGCAGAGCTCACACCTATTGTCTCCCTTTCCCTCTGATCCTCGCTGCCACATATTTGCATTTTCACAGACCTGCCTTTTGCATATTGGCTTCTATTCCATCCAGGAGAACACACACCACCAGCAGGCTCTCCCTATGCCTGAAGAAGAGTGTTTGTGCCCCATAAGCTTGCAAAAAATAATTTTTCCAACTATTTAGTTGGTCTAATAAAAGATATTGCATTTACCCAGAGAACCTTGACTGCATAAAAAATTTATCTTGGTAATTTGGGCCTAGCTCATCAGGTGATCCCAGCCACTCTGTCCAGTGGTCTAATCCTCATAAACCATTCCTTGGGCCAGCTGAAAACTCTCTTGACCAGTGATTCTGCATTTCCTTTTGGATCACCTGTGGAAATACCAAATACAGTTGTTTCTAGCCCTGGTCTGCATGGAACACCACTAAGAAACACTCCTGTTTGATGACTCTGTCACAAGCCAGCTGGGCACTGTGAGTATATCAATTTAGTTGCAGACTGACTGAGCAGTGCAACTTTATTAGCTACTGGGCTTTTTGGTTCGGGATCGAGGAGGTGATGTTGGGAAGGAAAGCAATGACAAGTTTCACGTAAAAAAGAATAAATTTTACTTATAACAACAAAAAATACAGTTTGCACATATGACAGTTAGTAAAAAGGTTAAGCTAATAAACAGACAATATAACAATACAGATTAAAATTGACAGTGATAATAAAACAGATAAAGACATTAACCAAGAGTTCTCACTTGATTAGCAACTTACCGATAGTTTCTCAGTTAGAAGATACACATCAAGTTGATTTAACGAAGTTAGACGTGTCTGAATGGGGCTGTCAGAGGGGGAAGGTCCTTCAGTCAGGATCTGGTTTTCGCTATGGGACAGGAATGACCCTTCGTTCCATCCTTTCCTGAGCGTTACTTAATGTGGGTGGGTTTTTTCCTGTTTATGCTAATTTTTTGGTTATATAGGTATTCATAGTGTTACTTCATAGCTGTTATCTTATGGGATTAAAAGGTGTTAAAAATCATTACAATAAGTTACTGCCTAAGCTTGAGTTTATTCAATAAGCAGATTATACCACATCACTTTGGGGTCTGAGGTTAACATGTCCCCACCTAAGTTCAACCCACTATGTTAATTATGCCTTGTGATTATGTTTGTTGATTTTTTTTACTGACTAAGCAAAATTTTATAAATCAGCTACACCTGCGGTTATAATTTTCAGTTCTACTTTTTAAAGTTCATGCTGTCTGAAGATTAGTATAAAAAGCTATATATATAATTTCTCCAGACAGACAGGAAACTACTCCATAAGCTACCGTTTCAGATACCTTCAAAAAGCAGATTTCTTTTTGTTTTTAACTCTTCTAGTTCTGGCCATCACAATTCTCCACCGACTGCTAGTTTCTGTGGTCTGTCAATGGATTTTATGGATACGCTATACCACTGATTTTTTTTTTTTAAATTGCAGCCCTGCATGCTGCCTAATCAAATCTCTTCCCAAAGTCTAGTATATTCATAGGAGACATTGTAATCAATAAAACTAGCAATCTTGTCAAAGAATGAAATCAAGACAGTTGGACAGGTCTTATTTTCCATGAAACCATGCTGACTGGCAACAAACTGTGTTCCTGCACTTTACCTCTTTATCATTCGAGTTCTATATGAGCTTTCTCTTTATTTTGTTTGATATTAAACTAAGCCACACACAGTTATCCAGGCACAGCCTTATCACTGCCTTAAGGATTCCAAGGTGAATTAAAAATGAACATCGGGAGAGCACTCCTGGGCCAATTGTTTTAGACCTCTTGGGTGCAAGTTATAGAGGCTTGCTGATTTAACTGTATGTACCTTTACTGAATGTCGTCCAACATCTTTCTTAGTAACTAATGGGTTGAAAGTACTTCATCCTTTTTGTGTTGTGTGCATAGGTCACCTGTTTCTTTCTAGATACCAAACAAGTATTTATGAAACACTTCTGCCTATTCTGTATCGTTATTTAAAATGCTGCTGTCTGCACTTAGCAACGGGCCTATGAGGTTTGCTGTGGTGTTTCTGACTTTAATCTGTGGAAACATACCAGGAATCCTGAGCCTTGCAGCCCTTATTCTATTTCTGTCTCCCTTAGAGGCCGTTAAGACCCTAGTAATGAAGGGGAAAGCACCAGTGGATCCCGAGTGCTCTGCTAAGCTTGGGAAGGTAACATGATCCACCCCGAGCCAGCCAGTCCCCCCACCCAGGGTTCGGATCAGGGTCACCACCCCATAGAAGGGAAAGACCCTTGGGACCTGATGGGAGATGACACCCCCAGAAGAAGACTCAGGGCTGGATTAACCCTTTAGTGGGCCTTAGGCAAACAAACTCTTAGGCCCTGGTCTGGTCGAGACCCTCCCCCACCACCACCCTACCCCAGTGCTGCCACCCATGAGGAGTAGGGCTGGGAGCTGCTGCAGCTGTGGTGGCAAAGCCAGCAGAGAGGAGGGGAAAGGAAGGGAGGTGGATGGGGGCCATTCACACCTCCGCCCTAGAGAGAAGGACTGGGGCCCTTAGGCATGTGCCAAGTTGCCTATGTGTTAATCTGGCTCTGGGAAGACCCGTCTCCTATCTTGTATTCCCAGCCATTTCCCTACCCTGGGACTGGAAAGAACCTGGTTCTCCCTAGAGGATAAAGACCCCTACCCTGCCCACCCAAACCATTTCCCGCCCCCATCCCACCCCAGCCCCCCTTTGTGCTATGTCTGTTTGCAGAATAGACTCTCTTGTCTCCCAGGCTCATGTGTACTGTGAGGAGGATGACGTCTATGATGTGATGCTGAACCAGGTGAGTTCAGCAGTGCATTTCTG
The DNA here is from genome assembly GCF_052110815.1 of Crocodylus siamensis. Taxonomy (NCBI): domain Eukaryota; kingdom Metazoa; phylum Chordata; order Crocodylia; family Crocodylidae; genus Crocodylus; species Crocodylus siamensis. The sequence continues at coordinate 25,623,866 of NC_143400.1, forward strand.
CTCTTCAGTGACTGTTTCTGCTATGGCCCCTCAGCATGGGATGCTGGTAACTGTCTCTCTCCTCCCCACGGACACAGACGAACCTCCAGTTCAACAACAACAAGTTCTACATCATCCAGCTCCTGGAGGATGATGGGCAGCGGAGCTACAGTGTCTGGATGCGGTGGGGGCGAGGTGAGCTGGGGCACCTGGGCTAGGGTGGGGTGTGGAAGCATGTGGAACTGGCTGGCTTTGGTCTCTCAGGGGCAGGGTGTGGGCACTGGGAGGATGGGAATGTTATTTGGGAACATAGTCCCACTCCCCACGACCCCATGACCAGGTCTCTTCTGTCTCTGCAGTGGGGCGTCCAGGCCAGCACACGCTAGTATCCTGTGCTGGGGATCTTGCCAAAGCCAAGGAAGTCTTCACCAAGAAGTGAGTGTCTGCTTACACTGCCCTGGGTGCATCCCTTTCCCCCTACCTAGACGTGCCTGAACTGCCATCAGACCTTCCTGTCCGTCTCCAGGTTTCTGGATAAGACAAAGAACAGCTGGCCCAGTCGGGGCAGCTTCCAGAAGGTGCCAGGCAAATACGACCTGCTGCATATGGACTACCAGGTCCACGGTCCAGTGAGTCTCCCAGAACTGCAGTGACCCACCACCCCTTCCCATACAGTCTTCTGCACGTGGACTCCCAGCCCCACTGCCCAGCAAATACCACCTCAGGCCCCCCTCCACCATGCATAGCCTGCTGCACAAGGACTGCCCAGCCCCATCTGTCTTGGCATTTTCCCCAGGTCTCTCCCACCAGCACCCCTATCCCATGACCCTGGGGGCTGTGGGGGGCACTTTGACCCTGCTGGTGAGGGAGTCTACCAGCCTCTATCCGGATCTGGCACCAACCAGGGTAGGGTTTTATTTAGGCCTGTAGGTAGGAGACCTGTGCCCTACTATGACCTCTGCTTCCCTGTGCTCCCCAGGATGAGGAAAGCCACCCTGAGAAGGCAATGTCCCAAGCCAAACCAGCCTCCCAACTTGACCCCCGCGTGCAGGCACTGGTGGAGCTCATCTGTAACATCCAGACCATGGAGGAGATGGTGATTGAGATGAAGTATGACACTAGGAAGGCCCCACTGGGTGAGAACCCCTCCCACCCCCCAACCAAATCTCTGCACTTCACCCTGCAACATATTCCCACCTCTTCCTTTCTCCTTCCTATGGGGAGTTGGCTGGTTTCTAGGCTCCCCCTGAGTTGTAACCTTTATAGTCCCTCCCAGAGCATGGATGGGCCCTGCTGGGGGGTTCTGTGTGGTACCAAATAGGAAAATAGGGGAGGGGAGAGGGTATTGGAGGGCACAGGAGTGAATACTGCTTGTGCACAAGTGTTTCACAAGTGCTTGTGAGAGCACGTCGGGGGGATCCCAGGGAGTCTTCCGATGCCTTGGAGCAGGCAGGGGAGGCTTCTGGAGGTTTTGTGTATGGTTGCATGCCGAAATATTTGTTTTCTTCAAGAGGCCTGTCAGGCAAAGGGGTTGCTGGAGGGCACGGGTGGTGGTCTGGTGGCTCTGACCTACCCTCTCCCCCACCCTACCCTCAGGGAAGCTGACAGCAGAGCAGATCCGGGCTGGGTACCGCTCGCTGCAGAAGGTGGAGGCATGTCTGCAAGAGGGAAGCACTGGCCGGGCCCTGCTGGATGCCTGCAACGAATTCTACACCCGCATCCCGCACGACTTCGGGTCAGGCCCCCTGCACAGACCCCCACCCCACAGACTGGCTCTATCCCCTGGCCTCTCTGCCAGCCCTGCGGGGTAGGGGGAATATCCTGGCAGCACTGGGGTCTCCTTTCTCCTTGCCAGGTTCAAGGCCCCTCCTCTTTTCTTTCTTGCTGTCTTGGTGAGTGTTATGGTTCTTGCCCCGGGGTCCCCACAAATGAGTTTCAAGGCCTTCTTACCTCCCACCCTGGATCTATGCTGTGTTTTCCTCCTTGCTCTATTTTCTACCCCCATGGCTTTGTCCAGGGCAGGAAGTGATGAGCTGTGTATGTAATGCACCCCCTTCCCCAGCTTGCTCTCTCCTGGTGTCCTGCCCCTGCAGGCTCCGAACACCCCCAATGATCCGGACGAAGCAGGAGCTGCAGGAAAAGATGCAGCTGCTGGAGGTAAGGAGGCAGTTGGGTGAGCTGACAGGTGCATGCATGCGCGTGTGTGTGTATGTGTGTGGACATGAGAGAGAGATGCCTTCTAATCTTGTCTCTTCCCCCACCCCAGGCCCTGGGCGAGATTGAAATTGCTATCAAGCTAGTGTGCTCAGAGAGGCAGGACCACGAGCACCCGCTGGACCGGCACTACCACAGACTGGGCTGCGAGTTGTGTGCCCTGGACAGGGACACCCACGATTTCCAGGTGGGGAGGTCAGGCTGGGGAGAGGGCACCTGGGCTGCGGGTCCCTGGGGCAGGGGTGAGCAGCTTGGGCTCTGTGGCTCACTGCCCATCCCCTTTTGTGCCTTCACCAGGTGCTGGAGCAGTACCTGCTGACCACCCATGCACCCACCCACCGGGACTACTCCATGGAGCTGCTGGAGGCCTTTGCCCTGCGCCGCCCATCTGAGGAGACGACTTTCCGCGCTGACCTTCCCAACAGGTCGGGGTGCTGCTGGGTGCAGGGGAGAGGTCACTGGTATCCCAGCCTGTTGGGCAGGGAGGTGGAATAGGGCTCACCCCTTCTGTTGCTTTCTATCCCCTGGCAGGGTGTTGCTGTGGCATGGCTCCCGGCTGGGCAACTGGATGGGCATCCTGAGCCAGGGGCTGCGGATCGCACCCCCAGAGGCTCCTATGACTGGCTACATGGTGAGTGATGCCCCATCTGCTCCGACCAGGCCGCCCGGCCTCCGGGATCAGATCCCCTGAGCCCAATAGACCCTCAGCCTCTCACCCTCCAGTGTCTCATTTTCTAATCCTTCCTTCCCCTTTCCTTTTTTGATCTGTGGAGCCCTCAGTCGTGGTGTCCCTGCCTTGGACCCTACTCCAGTTCTGGTTTCCCCCCATCCATATGTTTCTCTAGAGCCCCCGGTCTCAGTATCCCCACCGCTCTGTGTTTCTCACTGCACCCAGCCCTGGTCTCTCTCTGTCTCATCTTCCCTCAGTTTGGGAGAGGCATCTACTTTGCTGACATGTCCTCCAAGAGTGCCAACTACTGCTTTGCTTCCCGTCAGAAGGATGTGGGGCTCCTGCTGCTGTCAGAGGTGAGAACTGGGCAACAATGAGCTGATATTTCAGCCTCAAAGACAGGGAGTGGTTCACAGTGTCTGTGCCTGGGCAGTGAAGCTCTCCTCTGCTTCAGAGCCAGCTGTATTGCAGGGAGCAATCCCAGCTCTGGGGGAGACTGTGTCACAGCTTAGGACTCCCAGGTGCTATCCCAGCTCTGGGAGGGGAGAAGAGGCCAGTGCAGTAGAGCAGGAGGGAACTGGGATCTTCCTGCTTCCTATCTCAGCTCTGGGAGGGGAAGGAGCTGGAAGCCAGGACACCCAGCTTCCATCCTTGGCTCTGAAGGAAGGTTGGTCTCCATTGCCCTCTCCTGTCACAGGTGGCCTTGGGTGAGTGCAACGAGCTGTTGGAGGCTAATGCTGATGCCCAAAAGCTCTTGAACGGGAAGCACAGCACGAAGGGGATGGGGAAGATGGCTCCTGCTAACAACACCAAGCTGTGAGTATCCCCTGCTTGAGGAACAAAGCTGCTCCTCCTGACCCCCATCTGCCAAGGAGAGCGTGCGGGGCAGGGGTGCCGTGGTCATGGCTGGAGAAATTCCCTGCTTTTGTCACGGCAACAGGAGAGGAAGTTGCATCCAGAAGCTGCTCTGAGATCGTGGACGCCATGGGGCGGAGACAGTTTGTCTGTCTGGCTGCCTGTCTGGAGGCTGTTCCACCCTAGGCTTGGGGACTTGTGTCCAAGGCTGGAGGTCCCAGAAGTGACTCTTTTATCCACAGGGTTGTTACTTTCCTTCTGTCTCCTATATTTTATACTTGTGAATGTCATGCCATTTTCTCTAGTCCTCCACATCATCCAAGCCTGACTTTTGATATCCTGGTCCTCCTCTGCATTGACAATGCCTCCTACCTCTGTCCGCAGTAGGTTTCATCAACACAATCCCACCTTGTTTTCATTAATAACCTTGGCCAAATCACACTGGTTCCAAGTCCGGTGCTTGAGGAGCTCTACTAATAACTTGTCCCATTCCAGCGAGCCCCTTTTCAGTCGTCGTCATCATCATCACCACCACCCTTGTAGCTAGTGCCGTGCCCACTTTGAGTTGTCTTAACAATCCTCAGTTTGACTAAGGTCACCCAGGTGCTGCCATCTTTGGATGCTTGACTGAAGGCCATGTAGATATTTCCTACGTGGTATTTGGATAGGCATTTCCTTTGTCTAGAATCTTTGGCTTATAGTCTCAAAAACTGCCATTAGGTCACTTGGACACAATAGCAAACCCACATGCGGTCTATCCACTCTTCCATTTATCTCCATCTCTTTTAGTCTTTCCCACAGAACTTGTTTCAAAGCCTGGCATGCTTTTGACATCAGACTAAAGAGCCCTGTACTCACCTGGATTGTTAATTTGCGTCCTCTTTCTTAAAATGGGCATCCTAGCCATATCATTTGACACCCATAGATTTGCTGTCTAAGCATGTGTAAATAGATCTACCTGCCACTTGGTGTGCTGGTGCTTTCAGAATTTTAGGGTGGGGAGCATTGGGCCATGCCTGTTTTGAGGTCGCTTCTGTACATGATTATCCACTCTGCCTTGGCCTCTGTGGCCAACATGGTTCACGCCAGACTGAAAACAAACAAAGTAACACTGGCTTTTGGAGTCGTACCAAAATGATCCTTACTGTCCACCACACCCTCATTGAGTATTTATGGTCTCACTGCTGCTTTCCGGGTTCTCTTGCTTATGTAGCTGAAGAATATTTTCTTGTGTAAGCATTCGTTGCAAGATCAAACTCAGTTTGACATTCAGATTCATAGAAGTTTAGGGCTGGAAGGGACCTCATGAGATCATTGGGTCCAGCCCCCCTGCTGTGGACAAGGAAGACTGCTGGGTTCAAATAACATTGAACAGTTCTTGCTATCCTGATGCTCCCTGACCCTTTTTTTTTTTTTCCATCTCCTTTTTAAGGGGAAGAATGTAGAGGGAAAGTTAAATTCCCTCCTGCCCATTATAGAATTTTTTTTGGCAGTGGGGGAAAGGCAGAGAGAGACTATGCATCTCTTCCCCCCCCCCCCCCGCCCCCCAATCGTTTTTTTCCAGCCAAGTTCTGTGTGCAAATAAACTGAGTTTGCTGTAGGAACCTGTGCCAGGCTTGGCATGAAGGAGTTTCCTCTTTCAGAAACATCCTTTTGTTCTTAGCCCACAACAGCCATGGGGGAGGTTCTCCACAGTTGCAAATGTAGTTGGATTCCAGCAGGGTCTGGGATATAACTGAAAAAAAGGGGTTCAAAGCAGGGAGCTTTTGTCTGTGAGGCCTGAAGATTTCAGTTGTTGTCATTTTCTTGTGGCAGGGATGGTATTGTGGTCCCTCTAGGACCAGCTGTGGACACCGGTGTGGTGAACCCCCATGGCTACACCCTGAACTACAATGAATTCATCATCTATGACCCATGCCAGGTGCGCATGCGCTACCTGCTCAAGGTGCGCTTCAACTTCACGCAGCTGTGGTAAGGCAGACAGTGCCCAGGCCCATCCTCCATCATGGAGGAGTCGGGATGACAGCTGCCCTCCTGCTTTCAGCTTTCACACTGCACAAAGGAGGACTTTGAACATTTATCTGTGCTATTTTCTCACCCCAGCAGGAGGGCAACCAAAGTAAGCAAGTGGTTTTTACAGTAGTGGTTGATTTGCAATGACGAGTTTCCAGTCATTTCACATTTATAATAAATTTAATAGTGACAGAGCAAAGCTGCGTCCTGGTTCTAAGCTCTACGACACATCAGGTTGGTGACTACACGGTTAGCAAAAGGGAAGAGAGTATGGCAGTGCTTCACAGGGTGTTGGGGTGCTCTGGAGTCCCGTGAGATCCTTTGAAGGGTGCTGCAAGAAGTGTGAGGAGATAAGCAGATACGGGCAGGCTCAGGCTCTCCTTGCCTAGCTGCTCCTCTGCCCCCACTGCCAGCTCCCTCTTCAAGGAAGTAAGCCCTGCAATAAATACATTTAGTTTCTCAAATGGAGTGCTGCTCCATTCACTGAAGTTGTGGAGGGGTGTCTTGAGTACCAGGAGGGGTGCCATGAGTTTCAGGAAGTTGAGAACCACTGGTTTGTGGCACATGCTACAACAATGCTAGCTGTAATCACGAGGGGCAATGCTGTACCACAGCCCCTTTCCCGTTTCCTGTTCCACATGCTTGGAAAAAGCCCCAGAGCCCTTCTGGGAAGGCTAAGCCAGCTAAGCCTTTTGGGAACTACCCCACCCTGGGTAACCTCCCACAAGTTACATGCCAGGGTTTCTCCATCAGCTACCAGGAAGCAGGTTTCAGGTGTCAGTTGTTTAACAGGATGGGGGGAAGTCCTCCCCGTCCTCCTCCATGGGAACCCAGGCATCTGGGCTCTGATCCCCTCCGTCCCACGTCACTAGATCTCCCTTCCTTGAGCTGGAGGGAGTCCTGGTTCTCGGACCTGCTTTGTTTAATGTGGGGAAAAGAACCCAGGAGTCCAGGATTTAGGTCCCCTCCTCCTTCATAACTTACTAGACCCCCTTCCCCTCCCGTGCTGGGAATAGATCTCCGGTGTCTGGGTTCCCAGCCTCACCCCAGCTGGACTGATTCTGATACCAACTGGAGCCAAGACCAGATTAAATCAGCTGCTCCTCATTTCAGTGACAGAAAATGCAAGGGTTGGGAACTCGGGGTTCTCTCCATAGATCCGGGAGGGGGGAATTGGCTCTAGCAGGTTGGAGCAGGGCTTGAAGCCAGGAGTCCTGGGTCCTAACCTTTGGCTCCTACTTCTCTGGGGCCCTGGGGATATGTCTGTGTCTCTTCCTCAATCTCCTTAAAAGAATGAGGCAGGACTATGAATCTCATACCCTCTTTACTGACTTACTTTGGTACTGGCCCCACCGTGATGGGGTGGACAAACCTTGCCCCTGGACACAGCAACCTCAGTCAACCCACGCCACGGCTGAGCAGGAAACAGCAGGCTTTTCCCCTGCTGATCCCCATCTCTTCTCCTTTTCCATCAGAGATACCCCAGTCCTGTGGGGCGCTGCCAGGCTGATGTCCCACGTATGAGAAAGAGTATCCATTTTTGGGGGAGAGTGTAGAGGATCTCCCTGTCATGTCAGACATGGCCCCGTCCTGTTTGGGGGATCCAAGAGGCCTCTCAGCTCATATGACAGAGCCCCCATTTATTTATTTAGCAAGTGCAAATCCCTGAAGCCAAGCAATAGCCTCCTCGTTAGCTGAGTTCAAAGTTATTAATGCTCTTAAGTTTGTAGAGGGGACACTCCTCGCTGATGCGCAGCATTGCTTGTATCTCTCCACAAGTGCACGATGGGTTAGCGCTGAGGCCCCAGCGGTGAAGGTTGGCTGCATAGGGGCCTTGGCCTGTCCTGAGCCTGTTTAGCAGGGACCGCTTTTGCCGCGGTAGTTCAAAGCCAACAGGTTGACGAGTGAGGTTTGTCACAAGACACTTGTTTGTGACTTTCCGTGAATCCCGTTCCTTAATCCAGAGGATATCTGCAGACAAATCCTGGTCAGGGAGGTTGCTCCATAAGGAGGTTGCTCCATTGCGAAGGGAGGCAGGCCTTGGGTGGATTAAACAGGTCATTGTAGAGTGGTCAATAAGGTGCAACATGAATAGTTCTGACCAACTTGCAGCGGATCAGTGAAAGCACCCATAATGTGGGTAGACCGGACGAGAGCATCTGAGGGGCATCAGGGCCCCTCGTCCTACAGGGAGGAACTAGGGAGGCTCCTATTCCCCTTGGGGTGGTGTCAAGAGCCTCCTTTGCCGTGGGGGGGAGCCCTCCCTCAAAGCAGGTGGCACAGACAAGACGCAGGCTCGCAGGTCTGCATAGGCCTGGGGCATGGTGCCCAGGCATATCCAGCGGTCCTGGCCTGGGTGGTAGCTGTGCACTAGGTGAGTGTCACGATATGTGTTATGGCTGTACCCCCCCAGGACATACAGCTCTCCTTGCAGTACAACTGAGGCAGCAACCACGTGGGCATGGGGCAGAGGGCTCAGCAGGGTCCAGGTGTCCAGACGAGGGCTGTAGACCTCACAGGTCAGCTGGTCAGCATAACCCCCATGGCCGTCGCGCCAGCGCAAGCCCCCCGCCACGTAGAGCTGTCCCCGCAAAGCCTCCATGACATGGCCAGCACGCTCCTCCTGCATAGGTGCCCACTGGGTGGGTGGGTGCTTCGGGTGGTACTGGAGCAGGGCGGTCAGGCAGCGGCAGGAGCCGTCGCAGCCGCCTGAAACGTAGATGGTGCCATCCAGCACGCAGGCAGCCTGGCCGCAGAGCGCAGCCGGGAGAGGGTGGGACGGTCTGCGGGGGGAGAAACCAGAACCAGGTGGGCAGGAAGGAAAGGAAATTAAGAGAAAAGAGGAACAGTCCTTGGTCCCGTGTCAATGGGCTTAGCCTGTACCTGCAGCCACCAGGCTGCCTGCCTCTGGCCTTGGCTTCTGCTCTCCCGCTTTCCCAAGGACCCCAGGCTTCCTAGAAATAGGGCTACCTTGGCTTATGTCTTATGGGCCTTCGGGCCTTGGTCTGTAACCTCCCAGGCTCCAGGTCTCATCCCAGTGGATCTCTAGACACCTGGACCGCATACATCATGGCACAGGTAATCGGGCTTGCGTGCGTCTTAGGAGACCAGGGACACAGGTGCCTGGAAACGCTCCCATCCCCATCTCACCTCCACACGTTGGCAGCTGGGTCGTAGCACTCCACCGAGTCCATGCAGTATTGGTCATTAGAGCTGCCTCCCATTGCATAGAGCAGCCCACCTGCACACACGGCTGCAAAGTAGCTGCGTCCACAAGACATGTCTGCCAGGCGCTCCCAGGAGCCTTGCATGGGGTCAAACCTAAAGCAAGGAGAGGACTGAAACCGGCACCCCTTGCAAGGGAATAGCCCCATTCCTCATCTCCTAGGCTAACCTGTCCCCCATTGCCTGGGGACAGTATCAGGAGCAACACCCGCTGAAAGGGGATCTCCTCTTCCACCACCTCCCAGCAAATCCTTGGGTCAGATGAGAGTTGGCACCCTGTGAAAGAGAAGGTGCCAGGCTCCATTCCTCAGCATCCTGAGCCCCCAAAGTTTAATACTGTGTCAAAACTGGGGCTTCCTGGACAGGGAAGGGCCCGTGCTCCTTTCTTTAACCCCCTGAGCCAGCCGAGTCTCCTGCCATGGGACTGGATTGGAGCCTGCACCCTCTGGAGAGCAAAGTCCCTGCGCTGTACAAACTTCCCGCTTACCTGAACGCTGTGGTCAGTGTGTCCCTCACCCCATAGTACTGCTTGCCTCCAACAACATACAGCATGTTGCCCATCACGACCACGGCGTGGCGGAAACGTGGCCCATCAGGGAACTCCCCCAAGTACCGCCACTCCACCTGCTTCACCAGCCCGACGCCACTGAGGAAGCGGTGGGCGAACCTCAGCTCCCGGCTGGGGCAGCGCATGGCCATGTTTGACGTAAGGCTGTCTCCGCCGCAGATGACCAGCACCTTCTCCGTGGTGCGGATGCGGCATGGCAGCCGCTCCATAGTGGGCCTACCGGGTGGGATGCTGGAGAGTGACTCCACCAGCAGGTCATAGAACCGGCCCGGTTTCTCCATGAAATCCACAGCGCGCACCCGCTTTAACTCCCGCCCGGACATCAAGGGGAACCGAATGGATCTGAGGACTTTCTCAGCTTCCCCCAGCCGTTGGGCCCGGTCTGCATTCAGCCACCGCAGGGCACCTTCAAAGGCCTCCAGTTCGTTGAGGATGTAGAGGGCGTCGGAGCGGAGGAACCACAGAAGCTGGTCCAGAGAGAGGTCCAGGAACTTGGGGGTGGATGAGACGCAGGGAAAGTTCATCAGCACAAAGTCCTCAGCTGTCCGGGCCAGCTGGCGCAGGTCATAGGCCTGGGCGAAGGACAGGACGTCTAGGCTGGTCTCCGGGGTCATTTGGTGTTGGAAGAGGTCCATGCAGAGGGAGAAGATGCCCGATGCCTGGTACTGCAGGGCAGTTTGTGCTGCATCCAGGATCTCGTCCCAGGTGCCTCCTAGTGCTCCTGAGTAGGCGAAGGAGATGAGGAGGTGGAGGTCAGGCACCAAGAAGAGGGTGTGGAGTGGGGTGGCCTGGACTGACTCCCGCATCCCGCTGGTGAACATGGCCCGGAAGAACTCGCAGCCACAGCACAGGGCAACACGGTGCACTGCGGGAGGAGAGAGGACGAGGGTAGGGATGGGCAACCCCACCACAGCCATCCTCCTAGCCCAGCTCTGGGCTCCTTCCCTACCTGCAGCTCCCCCCTCCCCAACTCACCTTTGAAAGTCTTTCCTTGAGCTTCCAGGTCCAGGTCACAGCCAATCTCAGCTCCATATAGCTCTTCAATGCTATGCAGGGTATCCCACTGCTCATCAGATGGGGTCCTCCTTCCCTCCTCCTCTTTTTCTGGACTGAGCCATCTTCTTTGGCAAATCTCCACCACTCGTGGCACCCCCAGGGCCTGAGCTGCCGCCACCACCTCCTGAACAGTGTCTGATGTGGTCTCCACAACCCCTGAGTAGGCAAAATCCAGAATGGCTTTCCAGCCATGTGGAGTGGCCAGCTGGCTCATGTCAACCTCACCCACTGCCCCTTGCTCCAGCCGCTCTCGGAAGAAGGAACTCACAGCTGCCAGAACCACAGCGTGGGCATGGTATGCTCGTGAGCCCGAGATCACGTCCACATCCACCAGCTGGTTCTGTGCGCAGAGCTCCAGTGCCACCTCGAAGAACTGCCGGGCATGGTCCTCGTTCAGCAGTTCCCTGCGGGGCTCTGACGTGGCCTCCTCCTCCTCTTCCCTTGCTGGGGAGTCCGGTCCCACACCTGACCACATCCTCCCTGCCAGGAGACACCTGCCGGGAAAGGATGCGAAAGGCCCCGTGGCCTTTTCCTCACTCTGTGAACCACAATGAGGCAGGGTAAGAAATAGCACCCTTAGGAGCTTAAACCCTTTTTTTTATCACTGAACATCTACTGTGTGTGTGTTGTGTGTGTGTGTGGTGGGGGGGTCCTTGTATTATGTACTATTGTGTAGTTTCTGAGCTAAGCATGACATATTGTGTGAGGCATGTGTAGATAATTGTGTTTGCGGCCCATGCGTCTATAAAACCGCTGAGTCATGTGCGTATTTTTGGTGTGGTGTGTGGGCACATCTACACGTGCACTTTAATATGCATTAGTGTCTTTTAAAGCCCATTAGAGTGTCCCCTGCAAAAACAAGCTCTTTAGCTAACGTGATTGAAATGGGCTAATTAAAATAGGCTAATGAGCCTTTTTCCAATACCTCACAATGGAGGTACTAGATTTAATGCTCATTACCTGAAAAGCATTAATTGAACGTGTAGACATGCCTGTGTGTATTAATGGGATCTAAATGTTCGTGATGTGTATTTTTTGTGTGGCTATGTATGGGCATGTTTATGCATGGCCTGGAAGTTTGTGAGGTGTTTGTTGTGTGGTGTACACCTGTATTTGTTGTTTTGGATATACATGTGTGTTATGATACTTTATATCTGGTCTGTATATTCATGAGTGTGTATTTGTTGTGTGCTAAGTGTGCATATGTGATATACGTAGTTTTGTGTGTGTGTATGTTATGTGGATGTGTTGGGTATGTTTTCTGTGTATTGTGTATAGCTTGGAGGGTGGTGGTCTGTGCATGCATTTGTTTTTGTGTATGTCTGGTGTGCGTAGTCCATATGCTCATGGCGTACGGATTTGTTGTGTTGTACATGTGTGCTTGTGCTGTGCGTGGCCATGTCTGTGTTGTACGTATTTGTGGTGTATTTGTTTTCTGAGGCTTGTGTGGGCTGGATTTGTTTGATTTTCTGGTGGATGTAGCATGCCTATGTGTTTGGGTGCATGCATTTGTGTGTTTGTGTTGTCATGTCTGTCTGCTGTGCATCGCGTGTTGCCTTGGGAACCCCTCCCCTGGATCCCTGCCTGCTCCCCAGGGGGTTCACACCCCCCTCCAAGCCCTCTCCTACCTGTGGGCGCTTGTTGTAGGGTGACGCTGACCTTTCAGAGGTCCTTCGGAGCCGGAGTCTGATCAGGGGGAAATGTTGGATAGGCTCCCAGCTGGCTTTGTGGTTAATTATAGCTGGGCATGGGACTCCAGCCAGCCTCCCATGTACCCAAGGTCCCATGGCACCCATCCCCGAGGAGAAAATTCTCCCCTGCCCAGCCTGAGGGTTGGGAGCTATGCTAGAGGAGAGCTGGGAAATCCTGTGGTTATCTGTATATCCTGGCCCCAATAATGCTCCCCCTCATGGGGATTCTCCAATAAGGCAGAATTGATCACCCAGGAGAAAGGCTCTTGAAATGCCAAACACGGAGGATTTGAGACGGCTGGCAAACCTTGTGATGTGTATCATACCCCGTGCTGCTGATCCCAGAGGAGGATTCCCCAATAGCACAAGAAGCCGACATCTATGAATCCCGAGATGTATAGCAGAAGGTTGTGTATCCTAACCATTGCAGTGTTGACAGGGATCTCACATTAATTCCCATATTCTGCAATATGGTGCACAGTGTCCTTTACCCATACTGTTGACACTGGAGAGAAATTTGGCAACGAGGCAGGACTGAGCTCCTGGGAGCTGGTGGGGGTCATGGGGTACATGCGTCTGGAAGGAAACTTTCTGCCCTAGGGATATGCTCCACAAGGTGTGGGGGGGGGCGGGGCGGGGAATTGGGGGGGGGGGGCAGAGATGGGTGTGGACAGACGGAAATAAAAAGGGAAAAAAAAGAAGAGGGCAGATCAGTGTGAATGGAAGACAGGGACAGTTTGGCAGGGACGAAACGGGGAGAAAGGGAAGGAATTAGTGCCCAAAGGGATGGCGAATGGCAGTGAGAAGAAGTTGCACAGAGCAAAGGAGCCAAGTGAAGACCAGGAGCAAGGGGAAGGAGGAGCCAAGTGCCGAGAGCCAGATCTTGATGGACCCGAAGGTGAGTCTGGGAAGCTAATGCTGGGGCAGTGGGTCTCCTGTTTAGGCCAGGGGTGAGAGGGGAGGGTGCCTATGACTCCTGGCTTCACTCCCCAGCTCTGGGAAGAGAGTAGGGTCTAGTTGGCTTGAACCAGGGGACCTGGGAGACAAGACTCTTGGCTGCCAGTGCTGGCTCTGCATGGGGTTCAAGCAAGGGGCACTATGAGCCGGGACTCCTGGGTTGTGCCCCAGTTCTGGGAAGGGAGCGGGGTTTCATGGGTTCAGAGCTGGGGGGCTGCGAAGCAGGACACTTGGGTTCTGCCTCTGGGACGGGAAGGCAGGCAGGGTGAAAGCAAGCCGGGCTGGGAGCCAGGAGTACTGAGGTCCAAGCCCTGCTGTGAGAGAGGAGTGTGACCCTTTGGGGATGGGGGTGCCTGGGGGGCCAGGTGTGCTTCCCTGTTACAGACGGGGATGGGGTCTAAGCAGGGACGGCGGTGGGTAGGAGTGGATCAGGACTCCTGGCAGAGATCGTGGTTCACCCTCCTGCAGTTGGGGCAGGTCCAGGGGAGAGGGGATTTCCCCAGGTCAAGTCAGAAAAGTTTTGTTGATGTTGGTTTTTCCAGGAATGGAACAAAAGAACGGGGCGGGCCTCTTGCAAGGGGGAGTGGGGGGAGAAAGGGGGAGGAAATACAAGGAGAAAGAAGATGGGGGAAGGGGCAGAGAGAGAAACAGAGAGGGAGAAGTTGTCATATTTATATGGAGGTGCATGGGGTTTGCTGAGCTAGTGAAGGGATGGAAGAGGGGAGATTTAAGTTAGCGGCTGGCTGGATGGATGGATGAATGAGTAGACGTATGTGTGGGAGGTGTGGATGGAGATCGAGGCTGGTTGGAGGGATGGACAGACAGACAAATGGGCTATGTAGGTGGACAGATGGGTAGCGTGTACTTGGGAAGAGGCTGGAAGGACAGGCGTGCAGATATGCAAGGACTTCCAACCCCAATCCCAATCTACCCTGGGAGGTTTCTCTCCTGGCCAGCTTCAGATACAAGACTGGAGTTGTCTGGTTGCAAAACTATTTCTATTGGCATGAATATACAGTGCTGTGCAGGGGCTGTGGCTGGGCAGCTATTTCTATTGGCATGAATATATGATGCTGTGCAGGGGCTGTGGCTGGGCAACCAGCCTGAGGACAACCACAGGCACAGCACTCAGCTGCCCTGCCCTGAGAGCAGCCCTGGGCGAGATAGGATCCCCCTGGGGATGAGCAGCATGCTCCTAACAGGGGTCATTCCTTCCAGCAGGGGTCAGTGTGCATGCATGTGTGCACGCACACTCGCACGCTCGCCCGCACATGCAAATGTGCCAAGCGTTCTCTTTGCACAAAAGATCAAACTACAGCCACAGAACTCCTGGGCTCTCCCCAGGTTCAGGATGGGAACAAACCCTGGATGTATGCTCATTGTTTGACTAGTCAAAAGGGAGTGTGCATGTGAGCGTGTGTGTGGATGTACATGTGCATAAGCTGCCCCCTGCTGGAAGGGGAGAGCCCTGTTCCAGGTGTGCAAATGTGCAGACATGTATGTCCCTGTTGACCCCTGCTGGAAGGTGTGTGTGTGTGTGTGTGTGTGTGTGTATGTGTGTGTGTGGAGTCACACCACTCCACAATAGTCCCCTGTGACCAATTCCCCTTGGCCTCTTGACCAGCCCTGGACCCCCACTTTCACCTAGAGGCCTGTGGGTTGCCCAGGCGGGGAGGAGTACAGGGATTACTACCTGCCCTGCCCCTGCTATTTTCCACACTCCTCCCCTGCCCCCCCCCCCCCCCCGGCGAAACTGGGATGATTCAAGCCCAGTGGAAAGAACGCAGGGGAGATAAGCTGAGCAAACAGCATGGCAATGAGGAGGGGGGATCTTTCCTGCTGGAAAGTTTCTGTTTGGAGGAGTGGGGATGGGATGAGGAGCAGGTTGGTGGGGCCGGCCAGGGGCTGCCTGGGCCGGTTCTGGAGGGCCTG
This sequence comes from Crocodylus siamensis, assembly GCF_052110815.1. Classification (NCBI taxonomy): domain Eukaryota; kingdom Metazoa; phylum Chordata; order Crocodylia; family Crocodylidae; genus Crocodylus; species Crocodylus siamensis. The sequence goes on from NC_143400.1 coordinate 25,639,026, forward strand.
GCCCGGACTCCTAGCCAGGGCCCCATATAAAGCAGGACACTGGCAGGCAGAGGGAGAACGAAGGAGTGAACTGGCCACGGCAGGACGTGGAAGGCAGCTGCAGAGCAGGTACCTGGGCACCTGAGACGGTACAGATGGATGGACAGGCAACCACCCTGTCTTCTCCCCTTCTGGAGGGACTCCCAGCCCCAGCCCACCAGACCCTGCTCCTCTTCCAAAGCAGACAGACCCCACTGTTCCCCAGACGCCCACTCAGCTTCTGGACACAGTGATCAAGCCCCAGCATCCCGGCTCCCACCTCTCTTCCCCCACCTGCAGCCACGAGGCGCCACTCCTCTCCCTGAACAGATCAGTGCAGCCAGGGCTTTGTTCCCCAGCATGTCTCGCTCTGGTGGACAGTGGGGTCTGGCAGGTTAGAGCAGGGGTGCTGGGCCCTACCCCCAGTCCCGGGAGAGAAATGAGCACTAGCGGGCTGGGGATCCTGGGATCTGCCCTCGGCTCTGGCCCTGACTTCACTGCTGCCTCCAGGGTGGAGTCCGTGCCTCGGTTTTACAGGCGGCTGCTATACGCCCGTACGTGTGCATGCTTGTGTGCCCGTGTGTGTGTGCCGGCTGGGGGGACTGGATCCTGCTCCTCGTGCCTGCACGTGTAACTCCCTCCTGACCCTCCCTGCTCCAAGCAGAAGGACCCTGTGACTCACCCCCCCGCTCCACCATGGACTCTCCAGCCTATAAAACTGTCATGGCCTTGGGGCGGTTCAAGGTGAGGAGGCTCCAGACCAGGCCGGCCAAGAAACCCAGCAGGGGAGAGGCCAGTGGCCCCCAGCCTCCAGCCCCGGGGGGCTCGGGCCAGTCAGAAGAAGGGGGTTCCTTGTCGGCGCCCCCGGACTACGAGACCACCATTGATGCCAGCCCCTGCTATGAGTTTTATGCGCACTCGGTGCTGCCGGGACGAGCCCGCAAGAGCCGCCCCTCCCTGGAAGTGCTGCGCAATGCGGTAGGGGCAGGATGTGGGGAGTGGGCTCAGGGTGGGGGGGCACGGCGCTGCGGGGAGCAAGGTGGGCACTGTGCTTCTGCTGGAGGTGAGGGAAGGAGGGGCGGGCAGGTTAGCTGGGATCAGTGCTGCAAGGTGTGCAGGACAGGGTGACACCGTTAAAGGAGCTGTGCTGGGGGCAGAGCGGGGAGGGTCTGCCGGGCGGCTCTAACCCTGCTTTCCATCTGTGCCCAGGAAAATGGAGAGGTTTTCCCTGAAGTCCCGGACCCTGGGGTCCCCAACTCGAAGGCGACGGACGACGATCCAGAGGCAGCAGCCTCCGTGGCAGAGCCTGTCCGGTTTGGCTGGGTCACTGGCGTGATGGTAAAGGGAGCTTTTCCCCTCTGAGGGGGGCATGGGGCCAGTTGGGGAGCGGGCCAGACTCTGGGCTCCCATCATCTGCTCTTTTCTGGTTTCTCTCCCCAGGTCCGGTGCATGCTGAACATCTGGGGTGTGATCCTCTACCTCCGGCTGCCTTGGATCACGGCTCAGGCTGGAATCGGTAATGGGGCTTGCTTCCCTGCAGCCAGGGAGCTGGGAGAGGAGGGACGGGGGTGGGAGCCCACCCAGAGGCAGCAAGGAGCAGGTGCATCCTCCGGCTTTCACCACTCATTGACTCCCACCCCCACAGGGCTGACTTGGCTGATCATCCTCATGTCGGCGTTGGTCACTACTGTCACTGGGCTCTCGATCTCGGCCATCTCTACCAATGGCAAGGTCAAGGCAGGTGAGTTGTGTGGCTCCATGCACCCTGCTACCAGCACAGCCATGGCAGGACAGCAAACCACAGTCCCCAGTTCGGCCGTGGCGGGGAGGGCTGGTGCTGTGGTGGGGTCAGTGGGGGCTGGACTGGTTGCAACATATGGAGGCAGGATGAGCTGGAAGCCAAGCGAGCGCTCCATGCTGGAAGCAGGTAGTTCAGCTTAATAGCAGGCCCATGTGAATATGCATACGTGTGCGCACATGCATACACATGCATGCACACACACACGCACACAGTCTCTAGGGCTCACCTTACGGCTGCACCAAGTCAAGAGTTGGATCCCATCCTGCTGAGCAAGCCTGACTGTCTGTCTGTCCAAGCACAGGAGGCACCTATTTCCTGATCTCACGCAGCCTGGGTCCTGAGCTGGGAGGCCCTATCGGGCTTCTCTTTTCCTTCGCCAATGCCGTGGCTGTGGCCATGCACGTTGTGGGGTTTGCCGAGACCGTGCGTGACTTGCTGCTGGTAAGAGGGGCCCCAGCACAACCTTGTCCTAAGCACAGAACTAGTGACTGCAGCAACCCTAAGCTTATCCCCAGCCCTGCCCTACTGATTGCTGCAACCTGAACCCTAAATCCTAGGCAACATTCCAACCCTAAACATGACCATCCCATGACCCAAATGCTAACTTTAACCATCAGTTCAAAGCAAGACCTGACCTGAAACCCAACCCAGGCTCTAACCATCAGTCCAGACCTAACCCTAAATTTAGCCCTAGTCTTCCTTCCAAACCTAACCCTATTATTTCAGCCCTAGCCCACGTCTAAGCCTTTCTGTGACTAAGTGTCACTCCAGCCCCCACACTGGCCTGTCACCTGACCCTAATGATCACTCCAAACCTGATGCTAAACCTAATGCTGACACTACACCTAATCCTAACCCTATCCAAATGTAATGCCACACCAAAAGATCATTCATCACTCCATTTCTAGCCCTTCTCTAGTCCAAACTCGAGCCCCAGTCCTAACCATAAACATAACACAAGCCGCATACTTACCCTACCCTTACCCCAGCTCTAACCCTGATCCTAACCTGAGCCCTCAATCTAACTCCCATGGGAGAAGGAGCCCCAGATCTAACCCAATCCCTAATCCCAGCCCTTATCATCACATAAACTCTGGCCCTATCCTGATTTGAATCTCAATCCAACACTGACTTCTCAATCCTAGCACGAACCTTAGTCCTAGCTCTAACTCTAATTCTCCCCTTCTTTGCTATCCCAGTTCTTCCTCTGCCCCATGGCTCCTTCCCTACACTCAGTCCCTGACCCTTTGCCTCTCACTCCTCTGCCAGGCTCCTTCCTGCTAACCTCCATCTCTATGTGACCCCCTAGGAGTTTGACGTGGTGATGACAGATCCTATAAACGATATCCGGATTGTGGGAGTCATCACGGTGACTGTGCTGATGGGCATTGCGCTGGCTGGCATGGAGTGGGAAGCCAAGGTATGAGGGTGCCCAGGATGCCTGGATCCTGCCCTTGGTCCTGGGCGGGGACTGGGCTCTAGCGAGTTGCAGCAGGGGGCTGGGCGTCTGCACTCCTGGGCTGCGTTACCGGCTGTGGGAGGGGAGCCTCGTGGTTTGCCCAGGTAGTGACGGGAGCCAGGAGTCTTGGGTTCGCATCTCTTCTCCACGCCCGCTTGCAGGCCCAAGTCGTCTTCTTTTTTGTCATCATGGTATCCTTTATCAACTACTTTGTGGGAACCCTGCTGCCCGCTACTGAGGAGAAGATGTCCAAAGGCTACTTCAGCTACAAAGGTAAGGAGCAGTGGCATGTCCCTCCTCTGGATGCTGGCTCCAACAGCCCCATCCCCGCTGCGGGACTCACCCTCTGCCTCCCGCTGTCCACAGGGGATATCTTCGTGGAAAATCTTGGGCCAGACTGGCGGGGAGAGTCAAGCAGCTTCTTCGGCATGTTCTCCATCTTCTTCCCTTCCGCCACTGGCATCTTGGCTGGGGCCAACATCTCTGGAGACCTCAAGGTGGGCAGCCAGGCCCCTCCCAGGCCCACCAGGGTCAGGTGGAAGAACTGGCCTGCAGCACCGTGGGGTACAATTGCTGCCCAGCCCTGACTGTTGTCCCTGTTTGCAGGACCCCGCTGTGGCTATCCCCAAAGGAACCCTGCTAGCCATCTTCTGGACAACACTCTCCTACTTGGCTGTCTCCGCGACCATAGGTGATGCCGTGGTGTGGGAACAGGGCAGAGGAGGGGGTCTAGCCGACATGAGAGGGCACTGTGCTGCGGGAGCAGTGGGGCTGGGGGCTTAGCACGAGGCACGTCCTGACCTGGGAGGGTTCATCTTCCCCATTTCCTTCCAGGTTCCTGTGTCCTGCGTGATGCATCTGGAAGCATGAATGACACCCTGGGCTTCCTCAATGCCACAGGTGACTGCCTGGGCCTGGGCTGCCACTATGGCTGGAACTTCAGCTCATGCACCCAGACTGGGACCTGTGAATATGGTCTGGCCAACAACTACCAGGTACTCTGGAGGATGGGGGCAAGACCTCCCGAGGGGAGTGGGGGGCTCGGGGAGGGTGCGGGCCTGGGGTGGGGACTCATCTGAGGAGGAAGGACTATAGGAGGGCTCGGTGTTGAGAGGGAGAGCCTGTGGAAGCTGTCAGCCCTGAGCAGGGGGGACTGGGAGTTGATGGTAGACCATGGGAACCAGGGGAGAAGGTGGCTAGAGGATCTCGCAGGCTGGGATGGGATGCCTCTCTCAGCTGGGACTTACAGTGGGACCTTTCTCTCCCCAGACCATGAGTATGGTGTCCGGCTTCAGTCCCCTCATCACAGCTGGGATCTTTGCTGCCACCCTCTCCTCAGCCCTAGCCTGCCTCGTCTCTGCCCCCAAGGTTTTCCAGGTGCGTTGGGGAGAGCGCTGGAAGTGGAAGGGCGCAGCATCACAACAGCTGCTACACACTGTGCATACCTCCACTGGCACACCCATGTGCAATCACACCCTGCAGTTGTCGACAGCCCTGCCAGCACCATCTATGACTGAAATCCCAGTGTCACAACCACTCCTAAATCCTCAGCTGACACCACAAGAATCCCTAAGATCTCCCCACCCCAACAACACCTTTGTGGCAACTGATCTGGACACCCCCGCATCCATGGACCCCAGAGTACTGCAGTACCCTAGAGAGACCCTCAGAAATTCCCCACTAATATCTGAACATCCTCCATAACCCCCTCATGTGCCAGCACCCCACTATCACGCCAAACACTAACCCCTGCTGGCATCATTACAGCCCAAATGCATGTCTTTCTCCCAGCCCCTCCCTTCCATCTCCCCTCTCCCCCCGCAAGCATGCTACCATACCTCCCAGGATCATTCAGTAAACCAGCTCTCTCCTCTTGTGGCACGCCCCGCTCACTCCTGCCCTTTCCTGTCTGCAGTGCCTCTGTCAGGACAGGCTCTACCCTTTCATCGGCTTCTTTGCCAAAGGCTATGGCAAGAACAACGAGCCATTCCGGGGCTATGCATTGACTTTCGTTCTGGCCATTGCCTTCATCCTAATTGGTGAGTGGGATCATGACCCTGCCCTGGGAATGAGTAGAAGGAGACCATGCCACATAGCTTGGGAGTGGGCCACCACATTTAATATCTCTTTTTATTGCATCCACAGCTGAGCTGAACACCATTGCCCCCATCATCTCCAACTTCTTCCTCTGCTCTTATGCTCTCATCAACTTCAGTTGCTTCCATGCCACCATTACCAACTCACCAGGTACAGTACGCTACTGAAAGGGCTGAGTTGGAGAAGCTGATGTGGAAGGGCTGGGTCGCATGGTGCGAGTTGGAGGAGCTGCTCTAGGTAGAGTAGAAAGGGTTGCATAGTCTGAGGCGCAAGGATGGGGCTTACTCAGGAATCATGTTGCCTTGTAAGGGTTGGGTTTGACAGGGCAGATTTGCCTTGAATAAGCTAAGTTGGATCAGACTGCATAGGAGAGTGGGGTTAGTGGAGAAGTGGAGCTGGCTTGGGAGTGGAGTGGGTTGTGTTAGAGGAATTGAGTTGCTTTGCTAGAACTGGGCTGGGTAGGATCAGTTTGGGTTGGATAAGTTCAGCAAGATGGATTGGCTGCGTGGGGTGGAGTAAGTTTGCATGAGGGAGTTGAGCTGGATTGGGACAGCAGGGCCGGGTACAGTAGGAGCTGAGTGGAGCTGGAAGGAAGGATAGAGCAGGGTAGAGTGGGATGAGATGAAGGAGCTAGGCTGTGCAAGGTAGTGTTGGGTTTTATTGGAAGAACTGGTTTGGTTTGCAAGGGCTAGGCTGGGGCGGACAGAGTTGTTTGACCACATACGTGTGGAAGGGTTGTGCTGAATAGGAGGGTGTTGAGGTGGATATGGGGAGGGGAGGGTAGAGTTGGGTTGGAGCGCTGGGTTATGTGCAGTGGAGTCAGGCTGGATACACTGAGTTGGATGGGTTGGGATGGGTAGAGTGGGATTGGGCTGAATACAATGGGCTGGAAGGGATGGGCTGAGTTGGAAGGGCAGAGTGGAGCCAAGCTGAACAAAGCCTTTAACCTACTGGCCCTAGTGAGCTGGGAGTGCTCAGTGTTGCAGGAGGTGGATGGAGCTGAATGGGGATGGGTGTGTCTGATGAGTGTGCCATGCTACAAATCCCTGCGAGTGCATATCATCACCCCCCTCAACCCTAGGCTGGCGACCCACCTTCCGCTACTTCAGCAAATGGAGCGCCCTCTTTGGTGCTGTGATTTCCGTGGTCATCATGTTCCTGCTGACTTGGTGGGCAGCCCTCATTGTGGTAGGAATCATCCTCATCAGCGTGGCCTATGTCAGCTACAAGAAGCCAGGTAAGGAGGTGCCTCCCAGCCCCTTTCTCTCTCGCTGCTGGGTGGGTCTGAAATATGGAAAGCGAAGTAGGACGTTAAAGGGGAGAATTGACAGTCACATCAGGGAGCAAGGGGGAGCATGACACGAGAGCAGCAGGGCTGCAGGAATCCTCTGTGGGATATACAGACCTTTCCATTCGCTGCTTCAGACGTGCTCTCCCACTAGAAGGAGAGATGTAGGTGTGGGACCTCCTGATCTTTCTTCTGCATCCTCTTCCTCATCCCACCGCAGCTGTCAACTGGGGCTCCTCTGTGCAGGCTGGGACATACAACATGGCACTTTCCTACTCTGTCAGCCTAACGGAAGTAGAAGACCATGTCAAAAACTTCCGGTAAGCCCGCTGTCGAGCATGGTGGATTAGAGGTGGGGGGTGCTGAGAGCCAGGACCTCCAGGTTCTCTCTCTGCTCTGGGTGGACAGCGGTGTTACCAAAAACCCAGGACCTTCCAGCCTTTAGAGACAAGACTGCAGCCTGTCTATGATCAGGATCTCTTTTGCAAGCATAGACACAAAATTCAGGTACAGCTACAATTCCCTTAATGACTCACCCTTGAAACACAAAAGGTAAGGTACAGTTATGGTTTCCTTAATGATCACAACGCAGAAGAGAGGCAAGAGACAAATGTACAGCCCGAACTGTTATTGTCGCACTTGAAAAGCCCAAGAACAAACATGTCAATGCCTACCTCGCTACCCCCACAACATAATGCAGATTCCCACCAGCTGGGCAGACTCCAGACGGACAGAGGGCCGTTCCTGCCCATGGCTTGTTCAAGGTTACTCCTGTAGCATTGCAATAGGGGTTCCCCGTTTGGTTTTATTCACATTTCTTTGTTTCAATGACTTTTTTTTCTTACTGGAACTGAATGAGTTGCCACGTGGACTTGGAAAGTGTCACCTAGGTGGGACCCACAGGTTGACGCTCCCTTTTTGTGCTATCGCGTATGGTTGCAGTGCAAGCCCGTCATAGTTTAGGCTTCCTTTAGAGCCTGCACATGTCATCGCGGTGTTTGAGGCACCGACCGCATCTGAAGCTTTCAGTGGGGTCTTGCAGGTTAAGAGTGAGGGGGCTGGGACCTAATGCAGGCCCTGTAGTATCTCTGGATTTGCTAAGCCTCCTGTTTCTTCCAGACCCCAGTGCCTCGTGCTGACAGGCCCCCCCAACTTCCGCCCAGCCCTGGTGGATTTCGTTAGTGCTTTCACCAAAGGCGTCAGCCTCATGATTTGCGGCAATGTGGCCGAGGTGAGTACGGCGCTGGCTGGGGCTGTGCGGGAGGGGGCAGGGGCCTGGCACTCGACCCCTCACGCCCACCCTTGCCTGTCCCCAGCCACAGGACGTCCCTGGGGTCAGTGACTCGGATGAGCACATCAAGTGGCTGAATGCACGCAAGGTGCGCTCCTTCTACGCCGTCATCACGGCAGAGGACCTGCGCAGCGGCGCCCGGAGCCTCATGCAGGTGCGAGCGCCCTGCCCCAGCCGGAAGGAGTGGGGCAGAGACCTGTGCCGTGCTGCTGTCGGTGTCCTACTCCCCCCATCGCCCTGAGCTGACCGGCGGTGTCCCCCCCATCTCCTCCCCAGGTCTCGGGTCTAGGGCGTCTCAAGCCAAACACAGTCGTGCTGGGCTACAAACAGAACTGGCAGACGGACTCGCCCCAAAACTTACAGCGTTACGTGGCCATCATCCAGTAAGGGCTGACTTGGGGGAGGTGGACAGAGGGGAGTCAGGGTTGGGCAGATGAGGAGGCAAGCTCATAGCAAGGCCCCTTGGGCAGCAAGACCAGGGGTGTCCGGGGGGAGGGAGAGGTATTGGGCCCAGGTGGGGGGCATCGAGGGAGGGAATCCCTAAGTGGATCGGGGTTATTCTGGGGACGCGGAGAGTTGCCCCCTGCCCTGAAACAGAACTAGGAGCTCTGCCTTTGAACACAGGGGAAGTGCATTATAGGCCCTTTGGGGCCCTGACAGTGCTGCTGTCCCTGTAACCCTGGTCTGCCCCTCCCAGTGATGCATTCGACTGCCGGGCCGGAGTCTGCGTGCTCAGGATGAAGGAGGGGATCGATGTGTCTCGGACAGTGCGGGCCTATGGTGAGTGCGTCGCTGGAAGAGCTGGGGAGGATGCTGCTCAAGAGATGGTGAACACTGCCCAGTGCTTAGGGGCACTGGGGAGAGATCTGGGCTCAACACACTCCTCTGCCACAGACTCCCCTTGTGGCCCTGGTCATGACACGGATCCAGACTATGCCATGGAGCTTCTGCCATGTAGCTTTGCTGGCATAGCAACACTGAGGTACACTGAGGTAGCTAAGCTGGCATCGGGGGTGCGGAAGAGGGCTTTACCTGGCCTGACTCCTGCAGTGCGGGGAGCCGGCGTAACACGTCCAGCAGAAAAAAAAAACCCGTCAGAAAAACACCACAAGGCCAGCACAAATATGGCAGCAGCGGGGCCGTGTCAGGCTAGGACAGCCAGGAACACAAGTGGGGATCAAGGACTACACGCACACATATGCACACAGAGCCAGGCCCATTCCCTTCAGCGCAGGTGGGCAGGGGCAGGATTTCCCCTACTCCCTCCCCAAAAGCCAGTCTTTGCCAGGCCAGGAGAGGCTCCGTCCCCCTACAGACTGGGCTGAGGGCCCCATGGCTCTAACCCCCTCTTCTTCTCCAGTGAACCCCATGTTTCAGGACGCCGAGGCAGCGCTGCAGTGGGACAGGCAGCGCCGGGAGTCGTCAGCCAGCACAGGTACCGGCACAGGGCCGAAGGGTGGTGGGCATGGGTCGCGGGGCTGAGAGGGGGGCATGTGTGTTAGGGGTGGAGCTGGGGATGAGGGGGGCTGTCCTAGGGGCGTGCAGGGGCCTACTGGAGCTCCTGTCCCCCTTTCCCAGCCCTCCCAACCCCTCTCCCCACAGGCAGCGCTGTCAGGGTGGTTGGGGCAGACGAGCACATGGAGACCCTCTTCCAGAGCAACCAGAAGAAGAAATGTCTGGATGTGTACTGGCTCTTCGATGACGGGGGTGCGTGGCGCAGCTCAACCCCAGCCAGCCCCTTGACCAGGGACCGGTTGCGGCCAGTGTCCTATTTCTGGCTCCTCGAATGGGGATGCCTGGTCCCTGCTCGGGACTCTCCCCGGCCGCCCAGCCCGCCAGGACTCTCCACGAGCCGGGCTGGTCCCACTGCCTCGGCACAACACTGTGCACCATGCAGTTGGTCGTGCGCAAGGGCTGAGCTGTGCTTGCAGGCGGTGCTAGCCCAGGCCGGGGAGACATGCAGTGCTGGGCAGCCGGGACCTCTCCCCAGGGGGAGCTGGTCCCCCAGACACCCCCTGCCCCCCCGTTCCTGCAAGCACTGGAGGAGGCTTCTGAGCTCTCCCCGGCCTGTGCTGATCCTGGGCAGGCATCTCATTTCTTGCCTTCAGCTCATCATGAGGACAGAGGTGTTACTCATTGGGCTGACCAAACCATCACATGCCCCATTGCCAACTGCAATTTAGCCACATCCTCTATAACTCCCCCCTGCCTCTGCCTCACTTGACCCCATCTGGACACCAGTATTCACCACACCCTGGCACTGGGTGCTGTGACCCCCATGTTATCCAGAGGGAAACAGTTCAGAACAAGTTGGGGCAAGGAGGAAGCCAGGAGTCCTGGCTTCTAGCCAGCCCCGCTCGAGCCCACTCTGCCAGGGCTGGATAAAACCCAGGAATCCTGATTTCCACCCCCCAGTTTAATGCACTAGATCTTGGCCAGCCCATCTTGCTAATCCTCTCTCCCCCATCCAGGGCTGACCCTGCTCATCCCATATCTGCTGACGCGCCGGAAGCGTTGGAGCCGCTGTAAAGTCCGGGTCTTCATTAGCGGCCAACTGGCCAATGCCGAAGAGCAGCGGGAAGAGTAAGGAGGGGACCAGTGGGCCAGGACCCTCTGAGGGTGACCCCCATGATCTGGACAGGGGCAACACCCCCCATCTAACCCACCAGATGCCACTCGTCCCCCAGCAGAGCTGGGAGGACCCAAGGACTCTGGTGCCCAGACCCCACCGACTTGACCACATGAAATCCCACGTCCTTTCCAGAGCTGGGGTATACCCCAGAGAGAAATGGCCCAGTGGGACTCGGTGCCAACTCCTACCTGCTGTCCGAGCATGCAGGCCTCCCTCTGGGGCTGGAGGACTCCCTGGTGCTGGGCCTGTGACGCATCCCTTCAGGCAGCTGGGCTCATCCCTGCAAAAGAGTAGCCCTGGCTGGCCCCAGTCTGGCCTCTCTCTCTTCCTCTGCCTGATTTCTCTCCATCTCCATGGCAGGATCCAGCTCCTCCTCGCCAAGTTTCGCTTGGGTTTCAACGAGGTGGTCGTGCTGCCTGACATTGCCTGGAAGCCAGAAGAGAGCAGGTGGGAAGCCCACTCCTCCCTTCATCCTGCTTCCCCAGTATCCGCTTAGCCGAGGGCACTGGAAAGTCCCGCACACACCCATTGGTGCGAGGAGCGGGGGCAGTGGGCTAGAACAGAGCGGGGCCGATGAGCCAGGGTTGCCACCACCTCTGGAAGAGGAGCGAGGTCAAGCAGGTCCGAGCAGGAGGCGGCGGAGAATCGAGACCCGTGTTCCCTTCAGATTCTCTACTGATGCCATTTCAGCCCCAGAGGTGGGGATACAATCCAGGGATCCTGGCCCCCAGTCCCCTTAGGAAGCAGGCTACCACTTACCCTACTGCAGTCAGGACCCCCCTGGCTCCATCCCGGGGGCCTTGGTGAAGACAGAGCTGTCCCAGCACCCTCCGCTTTGCCTGGCAGCCAGAAGGAGTTTGAGGACCTGCTAGCACCGTACCGGCTGAACGAGGGTCAGCGGGACCCTGAGGCGGTGGAAGCCCTCAAGAAGGAGGCACCCTGGAAAGTGTCGGATGAAGATCTCCAGATCTACAAGAAGAAGGTGAAAACCCGGGCAGCCGGGACACCTGGGATCTACCCCAGCTCTAGTGGGCTAGAGCAGAGCAGTCCAATGCCCTAGCAGCGGTCACAGCCCCCCACCTCCCTTACTGCACTGCGCTGCAAGCTTCCCCAGCATGGCAAGGGCAGGCAACTGAGCACCTGGACAGGTCCCCCCACCACTGTGCTGCGTGTGCAGGCAGGCCCCCTCCCCGAGCGCTGCAGGTGTTGTCTCCAGGGGCAGGGGCAGGGGCAGGATGCAAATGCCAGAAAAGGGAGGTGAGCCCACAGACCCAGCAGTCGGGGCAATGGGAGGGAGCAGGGGGGGCTCACCATGCCAGCCCCTTCATGACCCTTGCTTTGTCCCTCCAGTCTGAGCAGCAGATCCGGCTGCACGAAATCCTGCAGGAGAACTCCCGAAATTCTGCCCTCATTGTCATGTAAGTCCAAGCCCCTTCTCTTCCTGCCCGGGACCGGACGCAGCCCACCCTCCCAGCAGGAAGAGGAACCGGGGGACGGGGGCAGGACAAGGCGGGGGGTGCCTGGGGGCTGCCGGCCACGGGCTGGGGCAGACTGAGCTGCCCATAAAGGTCTGGGAGGATTCCTTACGGGAGAGATCTCTCCTTCCCCAGAGTCCCTTTCAGACAGGTCAAAGAAGGGCTGGAGCTTGACAGTGGGAGCTAAAGAAAGGCCTTCTCCCCAGACCATTCTCGTAAGGAAGGGGGAGCAGGGTATCTCCCAAGAGCACATTCAAATGCCACAGTTGGCAACTTCTCAGAGCCATGGGCTGGAACAACCGGGCTGGGGGCTAAGGTGGATGGGGAGCTGGTCCCCACACCTGGCTGCTGCAGCCTGTCTCTTCCCCGCCACCTCTCCCCACACCTGAAATGCAGGGACAGCAAAGACCCTGGCCAACGAAGCCCCGCCGGCTGCACAGGCTGGACCCGGTGGCACTGCCGTATGTTGCCAGGTCCTATTGTAAAGGATCTGAAACAGGCAGGCGCTGCCATTTTCAAAATGAATTGTTTCCGGGATGTTTTTTTTCCTGTAGGTTGAAAGTCCCTTCTTGATTTTTAAGCATTTTAACAAACTGAAAACCCAAATGCAGCGGGTCAGTTTTGTCAAAATAAAACACCTCAATAGCCTTTTCTCTGCTAGAAACTTCTCTCAGGGTCAAAAAAAAAAAATCCCCTTAAATCCTATTGTTAAAAGCTCAGCTGCTGAAACCCATTTGTACCAAATGAGGAAGTTCAGACTATTTTTTTTTTTTGAACTGGCAAAGGTTAAAAAAAAAATGCTTGTTCTCAGGAAAGAGTATTTTTCCCACAAAAATGTCACAGTGTGTCCAGCCACGAGGTGCGGCCATGGAATAAAAAATAAATAAATAAATGGAGTGGACATATAACACGTGGCTTTACACCTGTGTAAAGCTGCTCCTCTCCAGGGCACAGTGACTGCTCAGGAAGCGGGGAGCGGCTACACGCAGGTGTAACAGTCGCATCTGCTCGCTTGCTCTACGTTTCGTTCTGGAGTAAATCCAGGCTCTCTTACCATCTATCGGCCAGTTTCTGTAATAGCCCGCCTGCCTGGGAGAACTGGCCGCGTGTCTGCTGTAGTGCTTACCGTCCAGGGCAGCCCTGCACCGCACAGGCCTGCTCCCTGGGCAGGAGGCAGCAGCCCGAGGAGGGAGACCAGAAATACCAGCTGCTGTGGAGCAATAGGGGAACCGGGGGCCACAGCGTAACCCCTTGCGGGCTGCATGCGGCCCAGGGACTGTCATGTGGACAGCTCTGATCCAGGCTCTGGACACCAGGTACAGACATGTGCCTTTGGGGCTGAACTTTCCAAAAGGGCAGCAGCTGTTCCTGTCCCATGTGGACACGCAGGGGCAGGTACAAATGTAGCAAACCTGCTCCAATTTTCACCCAGGCTGAAGCATGTCAGAGCTGAGCCATTTCAGCTGGTCTGAGCCTAACACCTGGGTGCAAACACATGCAGCAATTGACCTGCTCTCAAACATCCCTGATTTGGACCTGGGCCACACCTGTGCATGAAGGGCACTGGCTCCAATACCAGGGGTGAGAGCAAGCACCCAGGCCACTGTACCTCCTAGTGGGTGAGCTGGGGAGTGCTCGGACTCCTGTTTTGGGGGTTCAGGGGGCGGTGCCCTGTGGCTGGGAGCATGCTCATTTTTCTGATTTTCCCCTTGCTTTCCAGCATGAGTTCAGTGAAGCTCAGCAGCCTGCACCTGACTGAACTCTGCAGTGTGCTTGCCTGACTGGGGGTGCCAGGGAGGGGGAAGTGCTTGGAGCCCACACTTCCCGGGTGCCAGGGTCCAGGGGGAACTTAAGGGGGCCACTATGGAGTAGGGAGTGAGGACAGAGCTGGTTGTTAAGACGACAGCTTTGATAGCACCAGTTGTGCAAGGGAGCTCATTGATAAAAAGGGTTAACAAGACTGAGAGAAAATAGGAGGGCAGGAGGATTTGGGCCACATAGCAGAGCAGCCAGTTACAAGGTGGGTGGGGGATTGGGCAGCAATGCAATGTGGGATGCCTGGAGGACTGAGCCGAGCTGCATGTGGAACACTTGGGGTCCATGCGTGAGCTGATCCAAGTCCAACCTAGCGCTTCGTTTTCCGGGCACACTCTCGAACCATTTCAGGCAGCTTGAAAAGGCTTGTACAGATGCACGATTCAGGCGTGATGTGTGCCTACGCCCAAACAGCACAGAACAGCTGCCGCCCTTTGGAAACGTTCTCCAACAGCTCCAAGCGCACGTGCGTCCATGCCCCGGCAGAACAACTGACATGTTTCTAAGTAAAATACACTTGGAAGCGTTTTAGCCAAGGGCCATGCATGCACCCCCACTTTGGCTGCAACAAATCCAAATGCTGCAGCCTCCTCTACTGTGAGGCAGGGGCTGCAGTGACCTGTGGCTCTGCTCTGTGCACCCCCCCCCAAAGATGTGTCAAAAGGTAAGGGGTGGGGGGTGGCACGGAGCAAGGGCACCTCAGCCTCCTTGCTGAAATGGACACTTCAGCCCCCATCCCCTCTACTCCTTTCACCCTCTCTGTGGAAACCTAGTGAGAACTGGCTCTGGAGCTGAAGGTCCCAGCTTGTGGGAGGTCCCCCAGCAATTGTGGGGCAGGGTAAACATCCACCAACAATCCCTTTCTGGAGTATTTGCGTGCCTGTTTCACTTGGAAAGGTCTCACAAAAAATGCAACCTTCTGCATTCCCTGCTCCCCCAAGAGGTCGTACTTGAGCTGGTCAATGAGCCTAAAATGCCACCTTCTGCCTAGTGTCACATGAGGGGATGACCTGGTGCTAGACCTGTCTGGAGAACGCTGCTTTAAAAGAAGCCCTGCCCTAGGCCCCAAATGTGACAAGTGATGGAAGAGATGACCAGTGTCCTCCCGTTCATAATTGCTTCTGCCCTTCTTCCAGGAGCCTGCCTGTGGTACGGAAGGGAGCCTGTCCCAGTGCACTCTACATGGCTTGGCTGGAGATCCTCTCCCGGGACCTGCGTCCACCCATCGCCTTCATCCGAGGCAACCAGCAGGATGCCCTCACGTTCTACTGCCAGTAGTGGCAGTCTGGCAGGAGGGAGAAGGGACTGACTGGAAAAATGGGGTGCAGCCAAGAGGGAGCGGCGGGGAGCCAGGACATGGGAGTGCTGGGAGCAAAAGTCTTGTTGGATTACAGCAGAGTCGGGACTGCAAGCTCAGACTCCAGGGTTTTATCACACAACTTTGGGTCCATTGGGTTAGACTGGGGCCGGTGAAGGTGCTGGGAGTCGGGCCCCCTGAGTTTTGTCCCCAGCTCTGGAGGAAAGTGGAGGCCAGGGGTCCTAGTGACTGAAGCAGGGTGGGAGGACTTCAGAACCAGGACTCCTGGGTTCTGTTCCAGCTCTGGAAACCGGGTGTAGCCTAGTGAGTTGGGCACTGGGGATCAGCCAGGAGTCTATCCTCAGCACCTGGCCCTACCACTGAAGTAACTACGATTCTCTGCACTGACCAAATATCTGCAATATGACAACACCCATTAGGCAGGATTCAGGCCTGCAAGACAGTCTCCTCCTTAGGGCCAGGCCTCTCTAAGACAGTGCAAGCAGGAAGCTGTTGTACTGTTGGCCTGTTTAGCCTTCTCTCCAACTCAGCCTGATGGTGGATGGGTATGAACCCTTAGTCCACTTCCCTCCCTCTCTCTCTCTCCATGTACCCAAGTGGGACCTGCTGTAAATATTAAATATTCTTATTTAAAAGCACAGAAGCCTTGTGTCTGAGGGTTGGCTCAATGCGACCCAGGGAGGCTTGTTGCACTAAACGGAGCTGAGAAGTCAGGCTGAGACTGGCAGCAACCTGTAGCGCAAGTCAGGGCAAATTTCGCTGGGTGCCAGGGTGATGCTCCTTGCCCTTGTGCCCATTCAAGGGAGGAAGGAGGTCAACACAGCTACAAAAGCCAACTGCTTTATTCAAAACTTAAACAGCCCCAACCTTGGACCTGGAGGGAGCCCAGCACCTTGAACTGGAAAAGCCCCCGGCTGTGCCTCTTCTGCACCTCACTCCAAGAGTCTCTGGGTGCAGCAGCTGCTGCCAGAAGCCGCCTCGCTCAGCGCAGCCAAGGAGTTAATCACGCCAGGTCACCTCGACTTCATCTGTGCGGTACCTACAAGGCACAGACAGGCACACGCAGACTCAGGGGTGTCTACCCCATGCCTACTTGGTTCCAGGCTCCCCCAGCACCGAGGACCCTGTGTCTACAGCTCAGTCCCTACTCCCTCAGGCAGCCTGGTCAGTGAGTGAAGGGAATGACCACTGTGGCGGTCTTGAAACCAGCTTGCATCCCACTGGAAGGTTGGTCCCAAAGCCTCCCTGCTCCAACTGGTAATTTCCGATCCATGTTTACTCCTGGCCAGTTCATCCCCATTTACCACCAAGTCACGAGCTCTTTTCCCTCTTGTGTGTTAACTAGGTCCCCTTCTCAGCCTTTGTTTTACCAAGTTAAACCAGCCACGCTTTTCTCGCAACTTTCCACCCTTAACCCCCCCAGCAGCCCTTCTTTGCACGTACTGTAAATCAAGATTATCAGTTTTGTATGTGGGTGACCACAACTACACACCAGAGCCCTGATGAGGTCTCACCAAGGCAGCATGCAATAAACAGCACTGATATTTCCCTGCCTTTCCTGAAAGTACCTCGCATGCCACCTTCATCCCATACCTCTGTGTGATCCAGGAATCCTCCAGCGCGGTCACCTGTCCTGAACGAAACATCTCCCAGCCAGCCTGAGCAATCATGGCCCCGTTATCAATACAGAACCTGGGTGAGATGAGAGGCAAGAGCTCCTAGAGGCAGCAGAGTGGGGTCGAAAGGGCTGGAGAGGGATGGGAAGGCAACTCTCCTGGGCTTGACCCCAGCTATGGGAGGGGAGTACAGCCTAGAGAGTTACATAGGAAGGGAGGAGCGGTGCAATCTGAAGGCCGGGATTCCTGGGTTCCATCACTGGCTCTAGATGCCGGGGACAGGTAAGGACCCAAAGCCCCATAGCTTTGAAGGCCTTCCTCTTTTCCTGCTGAACAGGGCAGACTTCACCCTTGCCAAAAAACTGTGTCTCGGCCTGATGGGTACCCTGAACCACAGAGCTTGCTCACTGTGGCGTGGCACATGCTAGGGCCTGCCTCTGCTCACTGCTGGTCTTTACCTCTCATCTGTTGCAAACAGCTTGGCGCCTCTCTCTGCACACATGATCCCCATCATCTCCTGCAGCCGCAGGTTACCTGGTGGGGAGAGAGGGCAGGGTTAGAGTCCAGCCGGGTCATGGTTCCTGTGTAAAATCACTGGCCACAAGTAACACAAGTCGGAGTGACTTCAGCTAAATCCAGCCTCCATTCAAATGGGCAGTCTGGTGCCACAGGCAGTAATTGCCCTCCAATCACAGCCTGTCTATTGCCAGGTCCCCTGAGCCCCGCATGCAGGCTGGTGTTTGACACGACAGATCCAGTAATGCATCCTGGGTAGCTGAGACCCCTGTAAAATGGCAGGCAGAGAGGGATATGACAGCGGCTGAAAATTGTTGCTGGGGACAGAGCAATTCTGGGATTCCTGGGGAGATCTGTTCATGGGGCAGGTGCTTAGCTGCAGGTTATGTGCGCAGGCGGGAATTTGGCATCACCGTGCCCGGGGTGCTCTGTGCTGGGGATCGAGAAGGTGCAGTCCGGAGGGGATTGTTGGGAAGACAGCAGACTGGAGGGCTTGACTGCCGTGGAAACAAGCAGGACTCGGGGAGGGGGGTAGATCTCCAGCTGTGCAATGTATCCTCACCCCCACAGGTACCTACAGCCAACTCCGCCCACAATGAGCACCTCCTGGGAGCCACAGTGTGCCATGGCCCGCTCTGTGATCTCCACCAGCATTGCAAACACCGTCTCCTGGGGTGGGGGGATACAACGTACACAGCTTCAATACTGCCCCTCGCTACACTCCAGCAACTCCCTCCCGGCCCAGGCTTCCTCCGTAGTTCTCCTTGTGCTAGTCACTTCTAATCCAAAGCCTCTTCTGAGCCAGACTCCACTTCACCGCAGTCCCGGCACTGCCTCCCATTCCTGCTGGCTCCAGCTCCCTGCACAGCCCAGATGACAGTGCCCTTTGCTCCTGACCCATAGTCACTGCTAGCCCAGCTCTGAGCTCTCTCTCCCCTGACCCACAGCCCCCAGTCAGGCAGGACAGCTTCTCACCTGGAGGGAGAAGCAGAGGTCCTCAGGGGTGCACTCTCCTGATGCCAGCATCTTATGAGACACTTCCTGCAGGGGCAGAGAGGGGGAGTGAGGGCTCCTGGATCCTATCCCCCAGATCTGGAAGGGGAGTGGGATCTAGTGGTTTGGAGCCAGGACTCATGGGTGCTTTACCTCTATGTGGGATAGGATCCCTGAGAATGACACATCCATCCCCTTCACCGTGTAGGGAAGCTCCACCAGCTTCTGACCTCTGTGGAGAGAGGAGACTGTTTTACTGCCCTCCAAAAGCTGGGTACAGACCCCAGGAATCTCAGCTCCCAGCCTCCCCTGCTCTACCCCATTGTAACCCATTCCGCCAGCTTCTCCCTGCAGCTGGGGGAAGGCTCCCAGCGGCTGGATCCTGCCCCCACTCCAGTCCACCAGGCCTTGTGCTTTGCCCCTCACTTTTTTGCCATTTGCTCAATGTTGTAGCCAGGACTGGGGTCATTGGAGATCTAAAACAGACAGCAAAGAAGGGATGTTTGCCTATGGGAATGCAACGGAACTGCAGTTAAGTAAATGGCCCTCCCTGCTTCTTCCCACCTGTCCATAGCCCGGCTACCACTGGGAGTAAGGTCTGTACTGTCCTGTTCACCCTCGGTCTTTCTGTTAGTATCCTACCAGATCTCCCAGAAACTCACTGGAGCAGGAAGTGGGGCATTTACATTAACACAAGGGTGTCAGATACACAGCCCTACCATCCAGCCCTGGGTCTGAATCGACGCTGGCTGCCCTGTGGACAGTGCCCGGGATACACACCGCAGATGGAGCCCGTTGCGGTGCTCCAGGAACAATGAGTATTGCAAACTGTGCCTGGTCCAGGCCCCACGCTGCACAACATCCACGGATGCTACATGCAGCATGGGTCCCAGCGTGGGACCAGCCCATGGGGCAACCGTGTGATGCAGGCCCTGAAACAGCCACTGCATGCAGTGCAGCACCTGTTGCAGCTGGCCCAGGATCTGTGTTGCATGTGGCACCTGCTGAGGTGGGACTGTGCTGTCTGTAGTGCCCATCCTGGTCACCCCTGCATGCAGCGGGAGCAAACGCTGCAGGTGCTGGATCCAGCATGAGGGAGAAAGGAGGGCCCAGAGCAGGGGCAGGCAATTATTTCGGACGGAGGGCTGCTTACTGAGTTTTGGCAAGCCATCAACGGCCGCATGACAAGCAGTCAGGGACAGATAAATATTAATTTTTTAAGAGTTTTAGGGGCCCCACAGGGATGGCCCCTTCCCTTCTCGCCTTGAGTACACGGGCAAAGCGGTCCAGGCAGTTGCCCACGGCAATATCGATGGTCTCCCCGAAGATGCGGTAGCGGCGCTGTGAGTACGCGATGACCTGGGGGTGAAGAGGAGGGGAGAGGCCGGTGAGGACGGAGCACGGGTGCCGGCGGGGGGAGCCGGAGCCGGAGCCGTACCTGTGTGTTGCCGCCGCTGACATACAGCACGATGGGGTCACGGGCGCCCGTCACCAGCCGTCCCATCTCGATGTGGCCCACGCAGTGGTTGACGCCCAGCAGTGGCTTGTCCCACAGCTGCGCCACCGTCCGCGCCACTGCCGCCACCACCGCCAGCGGCGCGCCCATGCCCGGCCCTGCGGCGGGGACGGGACGACGCATCAGTGTCTGCCCGCCCTGGCACTGCCCGCCCCACCCCGGTGCCCGCCCTACCTTTGGTGAAGGCCACGCAGTCCACGTCGCAGGGGCGCAGGCCGGCCTCACGCAGTGCCTCTGCCAGCAGCTCCAGCAGGCAGGCGCGGTGATGCCGCGCGGTGTGCCCGGGCAGGAACCCTGCCAGGGGGCCACAAGCGCGTCACACTGGGGATGGGGGCCATGGGGCGGGCAATGAAGGGGCGGGGCTAGGGGGTTGGAGGGGTGGGGGCGGGGCGCTCACCCTGCCCCGGGGGCGTGACGTAGGTGCGGCGCGGGTTGCTGAGCACCTGCCCGTCGCGCACCAGGCCGACGCCCACCTTGTTGGCGCTGCCCTCGAAGCCGAGCACCACGGGCATGGCCGCGCCGAGCCGAGCCGAGCCCACGTCACGTCACGTCGCGCCCGCCCCTGACGTCAGGCCCCACCCACCGGCAACGCGCGCCGGCCCCGGCCCCGCCCCCGCCCACGTGACCGCCCACGTGCAGGCTCCTCTCTTTGTGCGGCCGCGCGGGCCGAGCTGCAGCGCCGGTGGGAGCCGCGGCGCCGGGGGGAAGCGGGCAGGCGATTGGCTGGGGGCGGCGGGGAGCGGAGTGCCGCGCACTGCGATTGGCTGGGGGCGCTTGTGCCGGGCGCCGGGCCCGGTGGTTACTGGCCGGCCCGGGGGCTTAACAGGCCGCGGGGCACGTGCTCGGCGTCCGGGCTCGTCCGGGGAGGGGGTGCTCGGCGGGGATTGGCCGGGACCCGGGTGCGGAGCGCGCGGCCCGGCAATTGGCCAGGGAATGGATGTTGGCGTTCGCTGCGCGGTGATTGGCCAGGAAGCAGGTGTTCTGTGTGCTGGGTGGTGATTGGCCGGGGAGCAGGTGTTATGCGTGTGCTGGGTGGTGATTGGCTGGGGAGCAGGCACTCTATGTGTGCTGGGTGGTGATTGGCTGGGGAGCAGGTGTTACGCGTGTGCTGCGTGGTGATTGGCTGGGGAGCGGGTGCTCTGTGTGTGTTAGGCGGTGACTGACTGGGGAGCAGGGGGCTTTGGCATTTCAATTGGGGGGGGGGGGGGGGCCCCTGCTGCGCTTGGAGCAGGGCTGTCCAGCCCATGGGGGGCAGGGCGGGCTCCGGAGGAAGCGGGGAGCCCGGAGCAGAGGGCTAGCAGGGGATGGGGTGGCTGCCCCCCCATGCTGCCCCCGGGACAAGCCTGGGCACCCGGGTGCGTGGCCCCCTGTCCTCCGGGGCTCAACGCCTCCTCTCCCCAGTGCAGGCTCTCGGCAAGCTCCGTTGGCTCCTGGCGCCGCGGCGTGGCTGCGGGTGCAGCGGGTGGCCCGAGATGCCCAAGCGCGGGAAGAAGCAGGGGGGAGGGGACAGCGGGGAAGAGCCTGAGGTCCCAGGTAAGAGTTCTCCCCATCCCCCGTGGATTCCCGTCCCCTGCTGTGCGAGCACTGGAGCCCCCCACCCTCTCCCCGCAGAGCCCGAGGTGAAGAAGAGTAAGAAAGAAGGAGCCAAAGGCGCCAAGGAGAAGGCTGTTGAGGGGCCGATCCTGTACCAGGACCCCCCGGACAAGCTCGCCTCCCCCAGCGGGAAGCGGTACACGCTGAAGGTCACCTCCTGGAACGTGGACGGGCTCCGCGCGTGGTTCAAGAAGAAGGGGCTGGAGGTAAGAGCCGAGGCAGGAGAGTCACGCAGTACGTTCAGACCAGCCGCGCTCACAAAGTAAGACTGGCCACGTCTGCAACGCACTTAGCGCACAACTAACTGCTGAACCGTGCCATGCATTTGGACCTGCTGAAGGTGCAGAGTAATTGCCATTCAGAATGCATCTATCAAGAGATGAGGCAGGTTGTCCCCTTTCCCTCCCTTTAAGTTGATTGGGCCTCTAGCCGTTCTTGAACAGCCGGCAGAGGTGGGAGGGATCAGTTTGTATCTTGGATCTCCGTCTTCCTGCTACGGTTGCTGGTCTCAAGTCAGCGCTTGGAAATACATAACAACGCTACAGCTGGTTTCTGTTCAGTTTGAATACGAGCATGGAGCGAGGGCCACAGACTGCGGTGGTGTTGCTGGAGAGCGTCGGAGATGAGCGCTCGGAGCTGCAGCAGCCGAGAACCATTTCCTGTTTTACAGTGTAGCCTAGTAGCCAGAGCCCTGGCCTGGGTCACTGCAGTTCAGGGTGCAAATTGCCACCCCTCGGCTCCTCCATTTCCCCTTCCAGGGTAGAAATAGTAACTTGTGGGTGTTTGGAGACATGCAGAAGGAGAATTTGGATTATTAAGTTTTATTTTTGGCCAACAAAGTTTTGGGAAATGGGGTGGTTGGGAGTGCGTTCAAAAACTAATAATAAACGAGCCTCTCATTTTATGAAGTTGGTTTTGAATGTACAGTTTGACTGCTTTCCCTCCCTCCCAAATCTGGTGAACACTGACTTTTAGATGTTTGGGGCTCTCTCTCAGCCATCCCCTTTCTTGATTTTTGCCACCAGGTTTAATTAACTAGCAGTTATGTCCTGAGGGCAGGTTGCCCCTTTTTCTCCCCTCCAATTGATTTGGCCTCTAGACATTTTTGAATAGCTGGCAGGGAGCAATTTTGAATCTTGGATCTCAGTCTTCCTGCTGTAGTTGCTGTCCAAAAAATATCATTTTTATTTTTTTTCCAAAAAACCCTCCCAATGCACTTTAGAGCTAATGAGGAGGTGGAGGATATTTCCCTGCTGTGCTGCTGTCATGCACTGTTATACAGGTACAGTCAGGTCTTATGCTGGTTAGGAGCTCACTCCCAACACAGCCTCAACAGTATAAGAAACCTGCCTTGAGAGCAAAGGAGATGAGGCTTTCTGATCCTGTGGGGCTGGTTTCAGCGACTCAGCCTTAGCTACAGAGCAATTAAAACAACACCTAGCATTACAGCAGGAGGATGACGTACAGTGAGGCCACAAGAGAAGGGGTAGGATGGGTATAGAGGTGGGGTGTTGGGCCTAGTTCAGGAAGGGGCACAGAGTCCAGTGGATTATAACGGGGCTGAGGTTTATAGTAGAGTCCAGGAGGACGCCTGGGAAGGGGGCTGCAGTAGCAGAGACGGGGAGAGTCTGGGAAATAGGTTTCTGTGTTTCAGATCTAGAGACCTGGGCTGGGGATAGAAACCAGGAGTCCTGGCTGCCAGCCCAGCCACCCTGACTAACCCAACCCTCCCCCACAGTGGGTGCGCGAAGAGGGCCCAGATGTGCTGTGCCTACAGGAGACAAAATGTGCAGAGAAGCTGCTGCCCCCCGAGATACGGGACATGCCCGAATACCCACACAAGTACTGGGCCTGCTCTGATGACAAGGAAGGCTATAGCGGGGTGGCCCTGCTCTCCAAGACCGAGCCGCTTAATGTCACCTATGGCATTGGTAAGGACCCCCCATCTCTGACCCTTGACATCCTTTAACACCCCAGTTCTCCCCTTGGAGCCCGTTTACCATGCTCCATCACCTCTGCCCCCTCACCCTCTGGTTGATTCCCTTTTTATTTATTTTTAATTGCCTTTTCTCAGCATCCTTTTCTCATGTTGGGCAAAAACCATGCTGCCTGCTCCTGTGGCCAGGCCTCTTTGTGCACCTCTTTAAGCTGGTGACCACTGTCCTTGACCTTTCAATTGCTTGCAATGTCTGACTTTGACCCTCATATCTGCATTCTTTTTCTTCTACCTCCTGAACATGGGACCCATGCCTGTGGTCCCTGTAACTTCTCTTCCCCAGCCTCCAAACATTTGCCCATTGAACCCTACCTGCTGGTGACCTTGCCATGTGATTTCTGGTACACCAAGCCTTCTCCTCTTGACTTCAGTCTGCACAGCCTTGACTTTTGTCCCTCCTCCCTTTACCCCATAACTGTCCCTTTAATTCCCTCTTAATTGACTCTTAGATCACTTCCCCAAGCCTTACATCTTTCCCCTTTATACTTTCTGCCTCCGATTCAAGGACCCATCCTAACATTTGACCTCAACTCTACCCATGTGATTGACCTGTGCTCTAACTTCTGACCTTTACCAGCCGATGTCCTTTGTTTCTTCTGATCCTGAACCACTTCTGCATGTGCCTTCAGAGACTCCTGCCTTCCTTAGTCTCATGCCTTCCATTCCTACTATTCCTTTTGCCCCTTCTGACCTCTTCTCCCTAACAGGTGAGGAAGAGCATGACAAGGAAGGGCGGGTGATCACAGCCGAGTTCCCCTCGCACTTCCTCGTTACCGCTTACGTGCCCAATGCAGGCCGGGGCCTGGTGCGCCTAGAGTACCGCCAGCAGTGGGATATTGCCTTTCGGGCCTACTTGAAAGGGCTGGATGCCCGCAAGCCTCTCATCCTGTGTGGGGACCTCAATGTGGCCCACAAGGAGATTGACCTCAAGAATCCCAAGGGCAACAAGAAGTCAGCTGGATTTACACCCCAGGAGCGCGAGGGCTTCGGGGAGCTGCTGGCAGCCGGCTTCCTCGACACCTTCCGTCACCTGTACCCAGACACGCCCTACGCCTACACCTTCTGGACCTACATGATGAACGCCCGCGCCAAGAACGTGGGCTGGCGCCTGGACTATTTCCTGGTATCGCAAAGCCTGCAAGGGGCTGTGTGTGACAGCAAGATCCGCACCCAGGTCATGGGCAGTGACCACTGCCCCATCACCCTCTATGTGGCCCTCTGAGCTGGGCTGGGGCCAGTATGCCCTTACAGCCGCATCACCCCAATGCTCTCTTACCCTTTATGTTTTTAGCAGCAAGGCTTGGGTCTATAGCCTGAATGGGCCCTCTGTCCCCATACAAGTCAGAGGTAGAAGGGGGACTATATTCACCTTTCTGATTCTGATCAAGTCTTAATATGTCTTGTAAGCAGGACTTTGGCCTTTCGGCCTCTGTCTGGCCTTGGGACATACTCTTGACCTCTGTGCATCTACAGAGCCCCGTAAGAGAGTAACAGGGCCACATGAGCAGAAGAATGGGCCTGTATGTCTTTGTAGAGCCCTATAGGAGCCATGGAGAGAGTACGGAGAAAAGGCCTTGTGCCAAGGTCAGGCGATGCCTCGCCCCAGGGGTACCCCGGAGCAGTCCCAGTTCAACCCCCTGCACATGGGAGAGCCAGCTCTCAGAGGGTCCATGACCTCACACCTCAGAGACCAAGAACCTGTGGCAAACATAGCCTGGGGACAATTACACTGCACCTTGTTCAGACCAGGACTCTGATCCTCCCGCACTGCCCAAGCCTTGCTGTGACCCCCAGTAGACTCCCTAGCTCCCTCCACCTGTAAGGACCGCCCTAGGATCTGCTTGTTTCTTTCTCCCCAAAATTCAGAGACCCTACTGATAATGGAGAAGTAGGGCACTATTTTTTACCTGTAAAATTAAGTAGCTCTCTTGCCTAGAAGCCAATGCCCCACTAGTGGGGGTTTCCCCAGTTGTGCTGGGGGCTGTATGTTGTTGCAAGGAGTATTGAATAAAACATATTTAAAACAAGCTGTTGAATCTCATCTTTTTGGGGCAAGGGAAAGTGGGCTCTGCCTTATTAGCTCTTTACAGGTAGGTCCCCTAAAGCTCCAGGGGAGGCACCTACCTGGTAAATGAGCTGTACTGAAGTCCCTACATCAAATCCCAGCTCGTGCGTGGTGGGAGGGAAATAAATTCCTAGCTCGTCAGCACAAATGGGGGAGGAGGAATATGCCTCAGTTTGCAGAAAGCCTGAAATGCTGCTCTCAAGAAAACCCAGCAGAGTGGTGCCTGTTTGAATCTGCAGGAACTTTGAGGAAGCTGCTCTGAAGGGAGAAGTGCTCAGACTGTTATCGAAATAACAGCTGTGCCTGATCCCCAAGCTGAAATGGGAGTGCCCTGATACAGAAACAACTTGCACGGTTTACAGAGAACCTGGACCAATTCTTGAGGCGGGGGGCAGGGAGGTGGACAAGGCGCACACGAGTGCAACAGCAAGGAACAACAGCCCTATCAGGGTCAAAAGCATGATCTGGTTGTGTTTAGAGAGCCAGCCTCTGCTTACTACGATGAGC
This sequence comes from Crocodylus siamensis, assembly GCF_052110815.1. Lineage (NCBI taxonomy): Eukaryota > Metazoa > Chordata > Crocodylia > Crocodylidae > Crocodylus > Crocodylus siamensis. The sequence continues at coordinate 25,665,022 of NC_143400.1, forward strand.
ACACCTGACTCGGCCCTTTGCCTCATTAGCACAAACCAGAACCAGGGGTCCCGCTGCTACACCACGTGAAGGGCAGACCTCGGGAAGCAGCTGTACTATCCCTCTCTGGCTAGGTAAGCTACTGTCCTCTGGAGTCCAGTTCTCAAGTTGGGAACAGGGCACCAGGAGCTGAGACAATTCTGGCTGTAAGGAAGTCCACACCTCTCCCATAAAGTATCCTGGCTCTGCTACAGGAGGAGAAACAGGCCAATCTCCACCCCCACTCCTTCCATACCCTCCCGACAGGCATAGCACACAGAGCCCCCTCCCATTAACCAGCTGAATGCAGTGCCCTTCATGAACCCACCCCACCTACTCTCAAACACTCACCCCATAGTAAAGAGGTTGTGGAAAGGACTAAGAAGGGTCCATTAGAAGCCAACTCCATCTCCTGTTCCCCAAGGGATGGTGGCTCTGATCCACTCAGGAGCCGGGGGACTGGCTGAAGCAGGAACACAGGACTTTCACAGTTTTGGAGGGGAGTTAGAGGCCCTGTATCTGCAGCCTCGGGGGTGTAGCAGGTTTAGGTATTGTCAGCCAAGATTGTAGCAGAAAAGGGTAAAAGAAGGCCTCAGGGACCCATACCAGACAAGAAGGGGGGGAAAAAAAAGGCAGTCCTAGGGAAAGAGAAGTGACCCAGACATCCTTGAGACGTGAAATCTTCTTTATTTACAGTCAGATCATCTGTCAGTTTGTCTGTCCCTGGGGTTGGGAAAGACACAAACCCAATTTAAATTAGCACTGCACAGGGAGGGGACAAACCCTCGGAAAGAGCAAGAGCAAAGGGTGGAGCTTAAATAGTTATATACAGGGGTGGGTTATGTACAAGCCAAAAGCGGTATCCAGTTTGTCCATGTGAGCTTGGCAGGAACAGGCTGGCCCTGGGACATGTGGAGATCAGGAGGGGGTGGGAGAGGAGCCCCAAGTCCTGCCACTCACCCAGCCATGGATCACCAAGGAACCGAGGCCTGACACTTTCCATCCCCCTGCTCTGGAACAGGAAGTGCTGGTCACTCCCCCAAAAGAGATGTTACCCCAGAAGGAAGTGATACTAGCCAAGATGATCACCCTTCCCTCTCAACCTCCATTTGTGCCTGCTCCAGAGGAACAAAAAGGCATGAAGGAGGAGAGGTCTCTCCCCAAACCTTCCTCCCAAGCAGTTCCTCAAAAGAAGCCCTAAAAGAGGAGGGGGGGGGAAAGAAACGAAAGGAGAAAGATGATCCTCAATCCCATTCCACCCTCACCTAAGATATGGTGTGGTGCCCCAGAAGTGCAGAAGTCCAGGGACACAATAGGAAGGGGATGCTACTATGGTGGTCAAACCCAGCAGCAGGAAGGTAAGGCCCTGGGGCCTTCCTTGTCCATTGTGCCCGAGGGAGATGTGAGAGGTTCAGGATGGGGCAGCCCTCTTTCTTTGGGAATGTGCAACCAGACTACCCAAGGAGCAAGGGGAAGAGCAAACAGGAAGCAACTTCTGCCACCACCATCAGCAACAGCTCGTGGGCCTCCCCAGCACAGAGGCACCAGCTGCAGCCCTAGGATGCCCCACAAAAATGCTACATTTGGTCCCTTGACAGAAGACAAGCGGGGGGCAGGGGGGTGCTAGGTAAGGGAATGGGGAATTTGGGTCCCCTCATCAGCCCCCAACATACATTGTGGAATGTTCTCCAACCTCCTACTCATTTTCAGCACACCCACCACACATGCAGACATCATAACTGTGCTCCTCGCTCCCTCCTCCTGCTCAAGAGCTCTTCAGTGACCGGAACTACCGTTTCTTCCTCTTGCATAAAAGCTGGTGCCACTGTGAGCCATCTCTTGTTTGAGGGGTGGATCCCAGCTGAGCCACTGTGGTTTGGCTTCCTCTTTGTCCATGCAGGGCTACCCCTTGAGCCAGTCCCTGGTCTTGGCAACAGGTTCCAGCTGAGCAACTGCTGTCCAAGTGTTCCTGGCATCGGCAGGGTCATGTCCTCCTAGCCTCAGGGTTTCATCAGTCAGAGACCTCTTCCTTGTGAAGCCCACCTGCCCTTCCTGGCTTTGGCAGAGGTGGGGGAAAAGAGGAGCATGACCACGGTGAGGGGTTCAAAGAGAAGGCTGGACGGTTGGATGATAGCTGGAAGGAAGCAGTAGGGCAGGGGACCCTGCACATGGTGTAGTGCTAGAGGGGGGATGATGGCGAACAACTGGAGGGAAACGTTGGGTAGGAGGCGGCTCAGGAGAAGTTCTGGACCGGGTGGCTGACTTTCATGCAAGCCCAATACATGGCCCGGCCCAGGCATATCACAGCTAGAAGAATGACCAGTGCCCAGGAGGCGTAGATCCCGCCATATCGACGGGCGTGCTTCCACGTGCCAAACTGTAGAGACAGAGACAGAAAGACAGTCGGGGTCAGGATATCCAGCCAACAGCTTAGACCAGGGGAGCCCCAGCTTCCAGCCCAACTCTGGAGGGAGTAGGCATCTACTGCTCAGCACAGGAGATGAGGAACTAGGATTCCTGCTTCTGGCCCTAGATGTCTGAGAAGGGATTTCAGGTTCCCACCCCTGGGTAGGCCAAGACTCAGCCCCAGCTCTCAGCCCTGGGAGGAACAAGGGGAAGAAGTCTGAAGCACCAGTAGTTCCACCCTTTCATCTAGACACTCACCGCTAGGCCCGTGGCAGTTGCAGCCATTATTACACCTAAGAGAAAGCAGCAGATACATCTCTTCCGGGGATACCTGCGCCCAATAGATGATCTGGAAGAAAACAGAGCGGAGTGTGAGATGTCCAACCCCTATTCTAAACCAACTAAAAAGTCTCATTCCTTTTCCAAAGCTGGAGGCAGAATGCAGAAGACCTGTCTCCCAGCCCCCAGGTCGATTCACACAGTTGCTGCATTCCCTGGACCTCTAGGGTCATTATGTGCATTCGAACAATCCCACCCCACCAAGCAGGGCTTTCTGCAGTCTAGTCCTGCACAGGAACAGGGGGGTCCAACTGTGACAAGCAATAAGTCACTTACACCTTACGGCAGTGTGGGCAGCGGGCTAAAGTGCGGTCTGTGAACTCCGTCCACTAGAAAAGAAGAGATACAAAAGGAAGTTTAATATACATATAGGACTTTCCAAGCTTCAACATGCCTAATCCATTAGTCCCCTCTCTTTTTAAAAAGGATTGGAAGATAAAAACAAAGACCACCACAGGTTTTAAGATTTCTTTGATAAATAAACTTTTTTTTCCAAATGAAGTCTAAATGTAATGCAAATCTATTACAGCCTAAACTAAGGAGTCACCTTACGTAAGAGCCTAAGAACTGCCCAACATCCTGTGTCACACAGTGGCAGAGAGTGGATGCTGAAAGGGTGTAACCAGTGAATTGGGTATAACCAGGGTTCCTCCCCCGCACCTCCACACTCACTCATGGCCTCCAGCATTTAACTAGGAAGTTCCGATTCAGAGGCTGCATCATCCCCAACTCCTGTGCTCAATAGCTACTGATACCTGTTTCCTCCAAGAATTAGCCAATTCTCTCACCACTCCCCATTTCAGAAACGCGCGCACACACACACAGGTATTGTGTTAAGGGCTTCATGTACAGGAGAATACAGGGGTTGAGCTACAGAAAACAAGACGCTAATAAAGCTGGCACAAGGGTCAAGATCCACCCTCTGACACCAGGAGGCACAGTCAGAATCATCCGTCAAGCCCACCTGGGGCGGGTCCATACTTGGATCCTTCTCCTTACATGAGCAACTGAACACAGCAAAATCGTCTCAGATTTAGCGTGAAGATTTACTAGTAACCGTTAGAAAAGAAAAAAACCAAATGTGCATCAACCAAACGATACAAAAAACTAGAACTCTTGGTTCCAAAAAGATACCTTTTATTAGACCAACTGGAAAATGGCAAGAAAATTGTACTTTTCTGCAAGCTTTCGGGACACCACCAAATGATACAGCACTTTTTACTTTGTGTGTGTGCTCGTGTGAAATCTACCAGGACAGACTCATACACCCACCCTCCGCGTGCCGACTCTCTCTTCCCTCTCCCAGCAGGGAAGTAACACATCCAGATGCCAACTGGGAGCCAGGATTTCCCCATCCCCATCCCCATCTCCTCTTGGACCCCAGCTTACCAAGAAGGTGTTCTTGCAGTGCCCACAAATAACACGCACTCCCACGGGCTGAGGCTCGGGGCTCAAGGGCCCAGGGTGCACCGGGCCCAGGTTAATGATTCTTTTACTGCGGACAAAGAAAAACATGCATTTAACCAGGTCTTCCCCCTGCAAGTGCCTGACGCCCTTCTCGGAACCCTGTCCCCGAGGCAAGCCTCCTCCCTCGCAGTCTCTCACCAGTACGGCCGGGGGCAGGCAATTCGCTGCGACGTCACCTTGCAGATGAGCAGGCAGTTGCAGGGGCACCGCACGTACTTCTTCCCCGGGGGCGCGTTCTTGATGGGCTGGGGCAGGAAGGGGATTCGGGTGAGCGCCTGCAACACGCTCACGCCCGGACCCGGCTCTGGAGAGGAGGAGCCCGGGCAAGGGGGGGGTGGCCATGGCCCAGCCGGGGGCAGGGACTCACGGTGGCCTCATTGCAGACGCTGCACTTGACCACGTGCTGGTGCATCTTGCCCTCCACGTTGATGAGGCTCTGGCAGACGCGGCAGGTGATCATGGGGGCGCTGCCGCTGTCGGGGCTGGTCAGGGGCGAGTAGGGCGGCGGGTCCTCGCCGGGCAGCACGGCCGGGTGCCCCTCCGGGAAGGGCGGGAAACCTACAAAGTGTGTGGGGGGACGGGGGGAGACCAGCTGCCACCTGGTGCAGCCCTCCCAAGACCACGCCCCCTCGCGTGTAGCCACGCCCCTACAGACGCCCCACCCCCTCGCGCGCAGCCACGCCCCCCAGGCGCTCACCCTGAGGCGGAGCGGGCTTGGCCCCCGTGGGGCCCCACTGCGGCGGGAGCGGGGCGGAGGGTACGAGCGCGCCCGGCCCCGCCAGGCCCCCCCCGCCGCTACCACCGCCCCCGGGGGTCCCCGCGTCGCCGGGCTCGGCCGGCAGCAGCGGGGAGCGCTCGCCGTCCGCCGCCATCGTCCCTCCCGGCTGCCGTAGGTGGCGCCGCCGCCTCCCCTGCTCTTCGCTTCGCTCTTCTCGCCTCGGCGGCGTCCGCAGGGTCACGTGAGAGGGGGCGGCGTGCCCATTGGCTGCGCGGTGACCAGGGACGCGCTCACGTGACCCCCTGTGGGCTCCGCCCCCGGGCCCTGCAGGGGCGGGGCTTGGCGGGCACGTGAGGCAGGCGCTCTCTTCCCCATTGGGCCGAGGTTCCTCTGGGGGAGCTGTTGCCATTGGCTAGTCCTCCTCACGTGGACATCCACAACTACGCTCGCCCTACACGTGACATCCCCGTCACATGACTTCCCCTCCACTCTCCCGTCATCCCGCTGCTTGTTCCGGTGGGAGAGGGGGCCTGGGTGGCAAGTGACATCGCGCGTAGTCACGTGGCACAAAGCCCCGTTGGCATTGGGCCTGCTCTTTGGCTCCGCCTACGGCCGAGAGGCGGGAAGGGGGCGCGGTGCTGACGTCAGGCGCCGGCTCAGGGCCGTTGCGGACGTACGGCGGGGTGGTGACCCGCTCCGCAAACAGCGCGATAAGGGCGGCCTTGGCCCCGCACGGGCGGTCGGGCAGAGTTCGGGGCGGGCAGAGCACGCTCCATCCATCCCTGCCCGCCCCGGGGAGCCGGGCCGACGTTGAGCGATGCACAAGCAAAGAGAACTGGCTGGGAGCGAGGCTCCCCGGCGGGCAGACCTGCAGCAGAAAGGCGGCTGCACGAGTGGGGCAGGAGAGGGAGATGGGCCTCGGCGCGGAGGAGCAGGGAAAACGTTGGCGCATTCCCCTAAGGGATGCCCATGCGCAGCCATCCGCTTGCTGTCTTTCCAGGGGAAAATCCCCAGTGGGAGCCCAGGCTGAGCAGGCTGGACTGCGCCTCGCCCGCGGGCATGTTGCTACGCTTCGGCAGGCAGGCACACGTCCCAGAAGATCACCAGTGCTGATCAGGATGGTGACTAGCATGTGAGGGCAGCAGATACTGAGGGCGTGAGTATGCCCAGTGCTAGCGTGGGGACCCGGGAAAACCCCCGTAGCGGCGAGGGCTGACTTCCTGAGGGCACACGTAGGAACTTGATGGCCCTCTGTGCGTGTTTTAGTTGTTGCAATAAAGCCCTTTCGAGAGGAAGTTTCCCAGCCTTTTCCTGAGCTATGAGACAATGCATGGTGTCAGCAGTGGCTGCCTCCTGCCACCTATTGGCGACCTGTAGGGGTGCCCGAGATCGGCCGTGCACCCCCTGGATGCGCCAGCCGCGAAACTGGTTTTGCTGCTGGCTTGATGATAGCCCCTCACCTGTTGGCAATCTGGTGCCCCCCTAGCCTTGGGGCGCACCAGTCACCCATGCTGCCACCGGCAGGAGCTTGAATGCCAGCCTGCAACCCAGCGGTTCCCAAATGCTAAACCACGCTCTAGCAGCAGCCGAGGCCCATTGAGTTGCTTATGAGTCTCTGACTCCATACAACTCTACCGACTGCGACAGGTGACTTGGTCCCAAAACATGTTGACATACAGGACTTTTGTGAGAGACCAACCGATCAATATGCGAGGCGTGTCTCCAGAAATGCACCTGCTCTTTCCTCCCAGCGCCAAGTTTGGACTCCAGGTGCATGGGTACAAGGCATGGTCCCGGCTAGGGTGGACACCTCTCCTTCCTACAGAGGTCTTCTCCATAGGAATCGAAAGCGTCTCCATCGTGTCCTACCTCTTGACTGCGCTAGGTCAGGATGTGTGTCGGGGCCACCCAATAGACATGATTTGTGAACCTGTCTGCTTTAAATGAAAGGCTTGTTGATGTTTTTGTTTGATTTTTCTCTTTTTGTAGGGAAGTGGTAAAGACTCGCAAGACAGTGATGTGCTTGCAACTTCTTCTCAAGAGGATTGTGTGGTTTGTTGGAAATCTTGAGAAAGAGAGATGTAGGAGTAAGGTGTGACTCCTTTCCTGAGAGCTGGCATGATAGCATCAACAGGAAGCTGTTGCCAACTTGGTGGGTGTGTGTGTTAGCTTTATTGTTGCAATAAAGCTCCTTTGAGAGCAACAAGTCACCCTTCCCTGTGTTGTTTTTGTGCTGTGTCATAGGTCAGGAAATCACAGGTCCTGACTCGGTTCCCATGCTCCCTAGTCAACGGGCCAAGTGATCCTTTAGAGAAGCGATGGCCAGGAAGACAGGCATGTCAATGGGAAGGGTATTAAATACCTATACCGAGGGGAGGGGAGTGAGCATTGCCAGCAGTGTGGGAGGGCAGTGATTCTTCCCCTCAATGCAGCACTCGGGAGGCCACATCTGGAGTCCTGTGGCCAGCTGTGGGCCCCCCACCGCAGAAAGGATGTGAACACGTTGGAGAGACCAGGGGGGGCAACAAAAATGGTTTGGGGGCTGGGGAACATGCCTTGTGACAGAACAGGGCTTATTTGGCCTGGAGAAGACCAGACGGAGGGGGGATTTGATAGCAGCCTTCAGTTACCAGCAGGAGGGTTTGAAAGCGGATGGAGCTGGACTGGTCTCAGTGGGGGCAGATGATAGGACAAGGAGCAGTGGGCTCAAGCTGCAGCAAGGGAAGTTGCGGTTGGATATTAGGAAGAATTTTCTCACGAGGAGGGTAGTAAAACGCTGGAACAGGTTACCCGGAGCGGCGGTGCAATCTCCATCCTTGGAGGTATTTAAGCCCTGGGTAGACAAAGCCTTGGCTGGGATGATGTAGGTGGGGCTGGTCCTGCTTGGAGCAGGGGGCTGGACTAGACGTGCCCTCCTGAGCGCTTGTGTGAGTCTGGAACGGGCCTGTGCCACGGGGGCGGCTTGCAGCATTCCCTCTGAGCTGCGCGGCGTGCCGGCATGAGCACGCCTGTGTGACTGCACGCTTGGCTTGCCAGCGGGTCTGTGCCTTCTCCACTGGCTGCAGCTGCCTGACCCCATGCAGGGTTGGGAAGGGCCTGGCTTTCATCCTTGTTAGGGGCTGGAAGGGACGGCGCAGATGGTGGGGTCCAGCCCCCCTTGCACTCGGGCTGGAAAGACCGCCGGGGTCACAGATGCTTTTTGGAGATGGCCAGGGTGGCTGCCCGCTCTCGTGTGCCCCAGGTACAGCAGGAGTCACCCTGGGTGCGGCAGTCACCCTCCAGCCCGGCCGGGTCCAGCTGGCCCCGAAGCCCCGCCCCCGGCCCCGCCCGCGGTCCCCTGCCAGCCCGTCGCCATGGAGACGCCCGGCGGCTGCCGATTGGCTGCGGCGGGGGTGACGCGAGGTGTCTTAGCGCCCGTGAGGGGGGAATCCGTCCACACATCTCCCGGGACACGCGGAGCAGCATGGCGCGCCAGGAGCAGAGGTTCGGCGGCCGGGCCGGGCGCGGGGCTCCGGCTCTGGGAGGCGGCGGGGGCAGACGCTTACATGCGGGGGTGTACAGCCCGGACTCCTGGGGTCCCCCCGGGCAGCCGGCGACCCCCCGATGGGAGCGGGCATGGGACAGGCAGGTGTCCGGGGGCAGGGGCCGGCAAGGGGGGGTCCCCGGGCCGGGAGGAGCAGGGCGGGCTGCGGGGAGAGCTCGACCCGCTCCGTCCCCCCCGCCCGCCGGCTCGGGTCCCCGCAAAGGTCTGCTGCCTTCCCGATCGTGACCTCACGGCCGGCTCCGAGGAGGCGGCCAATGAGAGCGCGCGGCGGCGCTCACACCCTCGCGTCGTAGCCAATTGGCAGCGCGCGCTGCGAAGCGGAACAAAGGCTGCGCGCCCGCCCGGCCGGCGGCGGCGCTGGGCGCAGGGGCAGGTGCCCGCGCCCGCGCCGGCGGGAAAGCTGCCATTCATGCACGGGGGGCGCTGCCGGCCTCCCCGGCTCCACGGGGCTCTTGGGTCCCCAGGAAAAGACCTTGCTGCTCGCTGTGGAGACGGGAGCCCGTGCGCGCGCTCCGCTGCCTGCACACCTCCCCTGCCCAGATTATGCAAGCCCAGGTGGCATGAGGAAGGTCCCTCTGCCTGCACCTCCCGCTGCCGTTGGGACCAGCCCAGCACTGTTAAGTTCCGGTTTGGCTCCACATGGAGTCAGCCGCAGGGCAGGGTGTGAGAGGCTGCATGTAGGCACGGAGCTGAGGAAGGGCGGGTACCGGTCACGGCAGAGCCGAGGGGGGGAGGGGGCTATGCATTAGGAGGGCAGGTCTCTCCCGGTGTGGGCGTCTGGCAGTTGGGGGTTAATGACCTTGGCCTGCTAGGTGCGGGGAGAGGGGGGCGTCTGTCCCTGTCCCTCCCCCTGGCTATGCAATGCCCTCCTGTCCTGGGCCAATCTGGCAGGCCGTGTCCCTTCAGTAGGGCAGTGCCCAGTGGCCCATCCTGGTGCTTTCTGCTTTTGCCCTTCTGAGCCCCTCCAGTTGTGGCTGCGTGGCAGGGCTGCGAGTCCCCAGGAGCAGACGGTGGAGAAGAGCTAGGTCTGTGGGGCGGGGGGAACCAGAAGCAGGTGCTTTGGCATAGCCACTTGGATCACTGTTTTGACTCTTTGTTACTCCCAGGGGATGGATCAGGTGGTTCCCCTCCAGAGCAAGGTTTTCATGGTTTTATCAGTGTTTTTCTAGTGTCACTGATGGGACCCCCCCTTGTGAGAGGTCCCAGCTTGGCAGCCCTGTAAATCTGACCCGCTCCATGTGGTTATGGGGGAGATTTGCTGACACCCAGGCCTGGAGTTGGGGAGTGCAGCTGGGTAGAGGTGAGGGAGGTGCTGAAGGGGCTGAGGGCTTGGCCTACTGGACTTTATTGCCAGCTAGAGGACGGCAGTGGGGTCTAGCTAGCTAGATGGGCTGGCTTGGGAGCCAGGATTCATGGGTTGTCTCCCTATCTGTGGCAGGGCAGCATTTTCTGAGAGCGTTTCCAGCTTCCCCCAGACTTTGCCACTCCACTGCTGTCCTGGATGGCAACCAACTGACTGGGGAAGATGCCAGTAGCAAGAAAACTGTTCCCCTCGCTTCCCCATCCCACACGCATGTGATCTTGCCCCCTGTCCCGGCGCCCGTGCCGCCATGCATTCCTAAGACACATGTCCGTCAGCCTTGGATCAAAGTCCTTCTCTGTGACCTCGGGGACAAACGAGTCCTTTATAGAAGACGGTGTTTTTCAGTCCTACTCCCACAGGGGATCCTCCCCCAGTGAAGTTGGCTTCATTACCAAGTTGCTGCGCGTGCCAGTGGCTGGTCTGGGACCACAGGAGGCAGAAGCATACGTCCAACTCTGTTCAGAGCTCGCTTCAGAGTCTTTGCTAAGCAGGGGCAAAGTGTGGGTGGGGGATCCACATGAGTCACTGTTGCTTGAGGCCTGCACTGATGTCAGCATCCTAGTGCAGTGCAAGGGGCTGGCTCTAGAGAGGAGTGCTCTCCCCTGGCAGCTGCTGACCGCACGGTGGCCTTCCTGCAGGGAGCAAGGTACAAGCTCTGGTTGGGGAAGGGGTGGTGTTCTGCACTTGCAGTTAGTGCAGGGGGCTGCTGTGCTGCAGGGAGTGGAGTTGGGGGATGCATTCCCCGGATAGGTGGTGGTGGCCCCAGTGCCCCAGCAGGGTGCCCCCCTCCTGGCTCAATTCTCATTGGACTCATCCAGCTTCAGGACTTAATCACAGCAAATCTAATTTTCTGCCTTTTCCTGCGAGCATGAGGGTCATGTGGCTTTTAAACCCAGCTAATTACTTGGACTCGCCCAAGCACGAGGCTTATTGGACTGTGGGCCAGATTCCCAGCTGGATGCTTGGCCAGAGCTAAGCTGAAGCTGCTTTACACCCACCCAGGAACAGGACAGAATGTTTTTTCCCCCGGTGGAAGTTTCCGTTGAGTTTTGGATGCGTCCATCTCAGGATGTCCTTCCTGCACAACCTCAGCTGAGAGCAGTTAATGATGGATATGGGTGGAAAAACCCAAGAAGGCAAATGTTGTTTGGGTTGCATGTGCTTCCTGTTACGTTAGTAATTATTGTTTGCTTTACACATCTCAAGTTCCTGTCACATGATTGGCTCCAGGCAAGTTGCAGCAGATATTGCTGCTGTAAATCTCCTTCCCCAGAATATTGGGTAATTGGATTACCGAATGTCAGCCTGGTTTCATCCTAAAGGTGGTTTGTTGCTGCCTGTGTATGGGAGGAAGTGATGTATTGGACAAGGTGTCTGTCTGCGCAACCAGGGGTGAGGGGAGAGGGTGGCTTCTCAGGAGACGAATGGGAATGAGACATAACGCAGGAGAGCTCCTGGGAGAGACTTTGCATCTCATGGGAAGGAGCATAGGGATGAGACGGAGGCAGGATGGTTTGTGGTGGCTGCTTTACCTGCTGGTGTTTTGTCTTCAAGGTACACCTACGAGCAGTACAAGGAGACAGCTGAATGGCTCCAGGCTAACACCAAAGAGCGGCCTCGCGTAGCTGTTATCTGTGGTTCAGGCCTCGGGGGCCTGGCCAGTCTCCTGAAGAATCAAGTGGTGATCAAGTACACGGACATCCCCAACTTCCCCCAGAGCACGGGTACTTGGGATGAAGGGGCAGCTGGACTGTGTAATGAGTGTGAGAGGGCGGGAGAAGATGAGATGGGGAAGGGGAGGCTGTGCTGGACAGTGGGAAATCAAGCTGGGTTTAACTGTTTGCTGTCTCTCTCCAGTCCTAGGTCATGCAGGAAAGCTAGTCTTTGGGACTTTGTCTGGGACGCCCTGCGTGGTGATGCAGGGTCGCTTCCATATGTATGAGGGCTATCCCCTGTGGAAGGTGAGTGGCTGCTTCTGGCAGACATGGTGTGCAGGGGAGGGGAGGACCCTGGGCTGGCAGAAGGCTGTGTGGCCTGAGAAGGAGGGCCACTGGAAGACTTTGGGGCAGGAGAGAGAAAGCTCAAGCTTCACTAGAACTGCTTGTTTCACATGAGGGGGCACACCTGATCCTTCTCCCCCCCACCTTTCTTCCAGGTGACGTTCCCGGTACGGATCTTCCACTTGCTGGGGGTGGAGACACTAATTGTCACCAATGCAGCTGGTGGCCTCAACCCAGAATATAATGTGGGGGACATCATGATCATCCGTGACCACATTAACATGCCAGGCTTGGCTGGGAACAACCCCCTGGTGGGGCCTAATGAGGAAAGGTAAGAGCCATTTCCCCAGCACCTGGGGATCAGCCGGCACTCCCAGGCACCCCAGTCTTTCCCCCGCCTCCTTTACTCTCTGTCTCCATGGTGATCAGCACCCCAGAGTCTTATTCCCAACATGTCCTGGGGCCCAGGTGTCCAGGCCAGACTACAGCTTAGACATATATAGAGATATACAGAAATAGAGATATCTCGCCTTAGAGGAGACTACAGGTCCTCTATTTCTATCTCTATATATCTCTAACACTATATATATCTATATAACTCTATCTCTATACATCTCTACCTCTATACTTCTCTGTATATCTCTATCTGTATATATTTCTGTATACTTCTATCTCTGTCTCTATATCTGTACATCTCTCATGGGGTCTGGAGGTTTTGCAGCAAACACAGTGAGAGGCGGTGGCTCTCTCTCCAGCCCGTTTTGTAGCAGTCCTGGCTCTGCGCAGCCGGGGCAGATGAGTCCAAGTCAGAGCCCCTGGCAGTGCCCCCACAGCAGGGCTGGCTGGAAGGGGAGGCAGAGGCCTGAGCCCTTGCAGGGGAGAACTCACCTCTGGGGTGTCAGGCCCCAGCCCAAGCTGAGACGGGGAACCGGGGCTGGCTCGGGCTCAGCTCCCAGCTCTGTGACACGTGGCTCTCAGTCCCTGCCGGGCCCCAAGCGTGGGCGGCTGGCCCAGCAGTCCACGCCCCGCCTGCCCTGCCCAGGGGCTGCTTGGAGCCACAGGTGGCTTGTCCTGGGAAGGAGCCTCGCGAACGCCCATCAGGCCTGACTGCCCATGATCAGCCCCACCGCTGCCCCAGCGATCCCCAGCTCCCAGCAGCTTTGGTGCAAGTCCCTGGCCACTGCCCCCACCACCCCATGCAGCATCTAACACAGGCAGAAAGTAACCGAGCGGAGTATAACTCACCACTCGCACGCACCATCTGTCGTGAGCGCGGCGAGCACTCCTGGCTGCGCTGCGCAGCTGGCCCTGGCCCCCAAGTGCTACAGCCTCCTCACACTGTACCTCCAGCTGCAGCCCCTGCAGACGGAGGTGCCCGTGTGCAGCCACAGACCCTGTCGTGCTCCAGGTCAGTCGGGCACGGAGAGACTGGGCGCAGCCAGGGGGAGGCAGCACAGGGAGTAAATGAGGCCTGACGGCTGGGGCTTGCAGGAGTTGCCCGAAGCCAGCTCGTGCAAGAGGCAGAGGGCAGGCAGTACCTGTGCCCACCCCGGAGCCTGACTCGCCTCCCAGGCTGCCTGACCTGGGTGTAGCACTTCACCACATCGCCCCCCCAAAGTCAGGGTAGATGTACGCCTGATAGACTGACCTGACCTGGAGCAGAGCCGTGATCCCAGGTCTCCGGTCTAAGTTTCAGCAGCTCAGCTGTCTGCCATGCTGCTGGGGCTCCTGGGTGAGGTACTCCTGCTCTCATCTAGCTGGACCCATTCCCCTGACAGGAAATGAAAAATGGAGGTTTGGCCCTGGGACTAAAACCAACAGCACCTCAGGCTATGGGCTGTAACCACTGCGCTTTTTGAGGCTCTCACCCATGGCACTTAGTCTCTCTGAGGAGAAACCTGCTCAACAGAAGACATCTATTACTTCCGAAACCCCTGGCCTGTGCTTCCAGTAGCCTCGTGGGCCAAGTCCCATGCTGGTATACAAGAAAAACTAGAGTTCAATCCCTGATAAGGGAGAAGTAGGTCTTTTGGTGTGAACGGTGGGAAGAGAGAGTGTAAGACTAGTGTCTTTCTTTATCTTGACTGTCACAAGACTTCATTCAGAGGCACTGAGTCAAGAGGTACAGCTGACAGCTTTGCATTCAGGTGAGGTTGTCAGCCTTGTGGGGTGGATGCTGGTCTAGAGACTTGGTGGCCTGAGTTCAAATCCTGGGCAAGTTCTTTACTGCTAGGGCCCCCTGACACTTTGCTTGCTGGGGCCAGAGGCACCAAGTCAAGAGGTCTAGCCAACAGGTTGCTGTCAGGAGAGTTTGCTGACTCAGGACCAGACACACACAGGAGAAGAACCCACACCACCAGGGTCACCAGCCAGCACCTTACCCACAAGGCTGATAAGCTCTCCTGACAGCACTCTGTTGGCTGTGCCTCTTGACTTGGCGCCTCTGGCCACAGCAATGAAAGCATCAGGGGGCCCCAGGAGTAAAGAACTCATCCAGGATTTGAACTCAGGACATCAAGCTGCTGGACCAGCCCTCTCCCCACCAGGCCAAGCTGTCAGCTGTGCCTCTTGACTCGGTGCTTCTGAATGAGGTCTTGTGATAGTCAAGCTAAAGAAAGACACTAGTCTTACACACTGTCTTCCCACTGAAAGACCCACTTCTCCCTTATCAGGGATTGAACTCTAGTTATTCTTATATACCCACATGGGACTTGGCCCACCAGGCTACCGGAAACATAGGCTGGGGATTTTTGGAAGTAACAGAGGTCTTCTGTTGAGTGGGTTCCTCCTTGGAGGCACTAAAGGCCTGCGGGTGAGAGCCTCAAAAAGTGCAGTGGTTACAGCCCCACCCTGAGGTGCTGTTGGTTTTAGTCCCAGGGCCAAACCTCCATTTTTGACTTCCCATCAGGGGAATGGGTCCAGCTAGATGAGAGCAGGAGTACCTCACCCAGGAGCCCCAGCAACATGGCAGACCAGAGACCTGGGATCACGGCTCTGCTCCAGGTCAGGTCAGTCTATCAGGCGTACATCTATCCTGACTTTGGAGGGCGACGTGGTGAAGTGCTACACCCAGGTCAGGCAGCCTGGGAGGCGAGTCAGGCTCCGGGGTGGACACAGGTACTGCCTGCCCTCTGCCTCTTGCACGAGCCAGCCTCGGGCAGCTCCTGCAAGCCCCAGCCGTCAGGCCTCATTTACTCCCTGTGCTGCCTCCCCCCGGCTGTGCCCAGTCTCTCCGTGCCCGACTGACCTGGAGCACGACAGGGCCTGTGGCTGCACACGGGCACCTCTGTCTGTGGGGGCTGCGGCTGGAGGTACAGCGCGAGGAGGCTGCGCAGCCTCTGCTTGGGAGCCAGGGCCAGCTGCACCACGCGGCCAGGAGTGCTCGCCGTGCTCATGACAGATGGTGCATGCGAGTGGTGAGTTATGGTCCACTCGGTGACCTTCCGCCTGTGTTAGATGCTGTGTGGGGCAGCGGGGGCAGCGGCCGGGGACTTGCACCAAAGCTGCTGGGAGCTGGGAGCTGCGGGTCCCTGGGACAGCGGTGGGACAGGGGCTGATCATGGGCAGTCAGGCCTGATGGGCGTTCGCGAGGCTCCTTCCCAGGACAAGCCACCTGTGGCTCCAAGCAGCCCCTGGGCAGGGCAGGCGGGGCGTGGACTGCTGGGCCAGCCGCCCACGCTTGGGGCCTGGTGAGGACTCAGAGCCATGTGTCATGGAGCTGGGAGCTGAGCCCGAGCCAGCCCCGGTTCCCCGTCTCAGCTTGGGCAAGGGCTCCCCTGCAAGGGCTCAGGCCTCCGCCTCCCCTTCCAGCCAGCCCTGCTGCGGGGGCACTGCCAGGGGCTCTGACTTGGACTCATCTGCCCCATCTGCCTCATCTGCGCAGAGCAGGACTGCTACAAAACGGGCTGGAGAGAGAGCCACCGCCTCTCACTGTGTTTGCTGCGAAAGCCCCAGACTCTATGAGCAATATACAGAGACAGGCATACTTAGAGATAGAGAGACACAGAAATAGAGATATATAGAGGTAGAGATATATAGAGATAGATATGCTGGGCTGTAGGTACACTTGCCATCCCGTATGTGTGGCCCAGGGGGAGCCCTATCTATCTGTCCTTCTTCCCCCTGACTTCTCTTCCTTCTTCCCCCTGCAGGTTTGGGGTACGTTTCCCCCCCATGTCAGACGCCTATGACAAGGACCTGCGGCGCCTGGCATTGGCTGTGGCCAGGGACCTGGGCCATGCCAAGGCTGTGCATGAAGGGGTCTACTGCTCAGTTGGAGGGCCCAGCTATGAGACCATCGCTGAGTGTCGCTTCCTGCAGCGTGTGGGGGCCGATGCTGTGGGTAAGTGGAGGGAGCGGGGAAGGTAGAGGAATAGGGAAGGTAGATGGAAGGACAGGGAAAGAATGAATGACAGGCAACAGAGGAAGAGAGATGGAGGGGAGCATTGGAGGATGCATAGTGGGGAGAGAAGAGGGAGCAGGGCTTAAGGGGAGGGACATGGCCGTCTCCGCCTTCAGCAGGCTAACCTCCTTTGTGCTCTCTCCCTAGGCATGAGTACTGTCCCCGAGGTGATTGTGGCACGGCACTGCGGCCTGCGTGTCTTTGGCTTCTCGCTCATCACCAACAAGGCGGTGCTCGACTACACCAGCCAAGAGACAGCCAACCACACAGAGGTGCTGCAGGCCAGCTCTGGTAGTGCCAAGATGCTGGAGAACATTGTCTCCGAGCTGGTGCAGCGCATTGAGAGCAACAACAACTTGGCGTAGGCAGGGGATGCCGGTGCCCCCCTCCCTGTCCTGTCCAGGCACTGGAATTCTCAAATCTTGTCTAACCCTCCCCCTCCAGTGAACTGTTAGGCTGCCTCTGAGCACCAGAACCAGCCCTGGTTGAGGATGTTCATTCACTCTGAGGGACTGCATTCTGGTCTCTTAGTCTGCCTGTCCCTTTCTCTGTCCTTAGTTGTTGTTAGTAGATGAGCTTCCCAGTTTGTTCTGCCACTTGGAGACTTGTTTTGATCTGCAAGCCTCCCAGAATGCTGTTGTCTGTCTGTCTGTGGAGAATCTGGTCTCTGCTCTGCTGAGCAAGTTGACCGCCCCCCCGGGATTTCCTTCTCCTGAGGCATCCCTGTCACTAATTGCACTGATGGATGCATCCAGCCCAGGCAGGGGGTGATTGACCGTAAACACCTCAGTCATTCTAGCTGCTTCTTTCAGCGCAGAGGAAAAAAGCCCCCCGTTTTCATCTCGGTGTCTCTCTCATGCGCCTACTCACTCATGTCCCCCTCTGCTTCTGGCTGCTCTCATGTGAGCTCGGTGCCAGTTCACGTGTATGGGAGGGCGGCAGTTTCCGTGGGCATCTGGTGCTGCCCTGCTAGCGTCACCTGAGTTGCAGGCATTAGGAAGATCTGGACTCCAGTCTTTCAGAAGCTGTTGCCTATTGTGTGCAGAGTGCGTGATGTGGGCAGGCTCTTTTGGGGTCATGCAGTGCTCTCTCAGAGACAACTCTGCCTGAGGTCCTGAGAGCAGTAACGGGTGGCTTTTGTGCCTTGGCTTCATGAAGAGTTGGGGGTCTCTTACTTTCAGGGGTACCTTGGTCCCCTTGGAGGAGATGGGGTGACATACGTGTGTGTTACATCCACTCCTGTTTGCAGCTGGTGCTCACTGGCAAAGGGACCAAAGCCCCTTTTGTTCCACTTTGGCTATAGGAGATGAATGTCCTACCAGACAGCCTCTCTGGGGTTAGGCCTTACCTGTGCAGCTGGTTTTAGCCTGCTCTTCGCATTCCTCCTTCTTTACCATTACCACTGTGTCCGTCCAACAGTTACATTTTAAATTGCTCTTAAGTTTGTTTGTGGGGTGCCCCAGTGCTGCTGGAGAGCTGAATCCGCACCCCAGTCCAAACTGGTTGAATTAAAGGACTGTTTCAGCATATGGCACTTTCATTTTATTTAAGAAGCTGTAGCCCTGGCTAATTATAACACCAGTTAAAATAAAGCAATAAAAGTGCAAAGTCTCTCATGTGAATTGCTTTGTGATGTTCAGGTCTCATGGGAGGTGGTGGCGGTCCAGGGCTTGGGCTGGACTTCAGACCTCCGGGGGATATGATAGCCTACTTACATGTGCAGCAAACCACTGCCGGGACAGGAAAGTTGGGCCCGTGGCTGGCCAGCGTCAGTAGCTCCAGATGCCAGCCAGACAGCCTTGCTGAAGGCTGAGGGAGGTACCCCTGCTTGGGAGGAGAGGTCATATTTGGGGGTGTCTCTCTAGAGACCTAGAGCTGGCTCTGCTGGCAGAAGCAGCACAGCTGTGTTCACAAGGCTCATGGGAAGTCTTATTCTTTTGAGGGCTGAGGAGCCTGCCCAACAAGGCTGTGCTTTTGCCTGGGGGGGGCTGGAGCACGACAGCTCAGGACACTTCACAAAGGTTGACTCCCACCCTCATGTCCAGCCTTGAGGCCCATACATGGCACTGGCACACAGTTGAGAACCATGACTCTGATGCCCCAAAGAGTGCCAAAAGGAGGACTTAGTGGAGGAGAAAATGCTGCTGTCGAGGGCACCGGAGGACAGCACTGAATCTGTATGTGACCATGGAGGCGCAGGGCAGCAAGTCAGCTGTACCGGGACGCAGCATTTGGCTCTAGCCGACAGAGCAAGGGGTGCTCACACGTGGGAGCACTGCGCATGGCAATTTCTCACGGCTGACGCCCCAGTCTACATTCCCCTACCCTGCCCCGGCCAATTCCAGCCCTGCCAAAGCTGCCCCTTCCTCTTTCTGGGTACAGCAGTTTGCTTGACGGTGTCAAAAGCTGCAGGCTGGAGTGCGAGTGATGAGAAGGATAGTGATGTGGGCGACACCAGCACACTCCCAGGAAACGCTATGGGCTCAAGATGGGAGCAGCAGAACCGAATATAGTGCATTTAATCAAGATCCTGTTCCTACAGTGCGCTTTGCATGAGACAGCGGGGACCCTGCACACTTCTGCCTCCTTCAAACAGAGGAAGTCTATTTAAAAAAAAAAAATGCAAGCTGCTTCCCATGGGATATAGGCCTGGCACATCTTAATACTCCAAGCAAGAACCTGACTCAACCCCAGAGACTGCCAGCTGGAGCCAGATTTTGAAACCATACTACCATTGCAGACCCACACGTCGGGACATACGGTTTCATTCTGCCATCTGCCATCTCTGCTGGGGAAGCACCAGCTCCCATTGCCAACTCCGACTGAAGCTATTCCAGGAGATTTCTTCCCCCCCCCCCCATCACAACAGGATGTAATCCGTAATGAACAGTACATTCATGACATTACGTCATTCCGCGGCCCAGGGAAAGAAAAACGCAATCAGGAGACACTTAAACAAACAGACTTTTGTATGAATGATGTGCATTCATAATATTAATTCATTCTCTTAAAACATCCCATTAAAATCTCCCGGATCGCTTTCAATAGTCGCCGGGAGATCGATGCCAATTCCAGCGGATTCCCAGCTAATCTGGGAGAGTTGGCAACCCTATAGCACCGGCTCAGGTCTTTCTATGATGAACTGGCTTCGAAGGAAAGGTGGAAAGAAACTCTCTGCTCCAACTCCTGGAGGTAAGAAAGAAGAACATCCCTCATGCCAGCTCCTCCAGTTCCACGCAACAAACTTCCTAGGGGTTTAGTTGAATGTCCAAGAAGGGAGAAGTTGGGATGCCCGGGGAGGCCTGGAAAAAAACACCCAAGTCTTAAGGTAGACTCACGGGGCTAGACAACTGCGGGCCGGCTAGCATGGGCTGGTGTGCTGCATCTGGCCCGTGGGCTGCATTTTGCCCACCCCTGCTCTGGGTGGTCCAGCTTTTCAGCGGCGCGCACTGCCCACACAAGCACAGCTCCGCTCTTTGTTTGTCCGTGGGTATATTTGACCCCAGTCCAGAAAAAAAAACCCACGGGAAAAAAAAAGGCAGCACAGAGAAGACCGCCACGTCCCATACGGCCACACGGGGTGGGGCAGTTAATGTGTTCACACCATTCCTGCATGTGCAGGTTGGGTTTGCTCGCACTTGTCCCGGGAGGCAGCGTGGCGCCTTTCCGCCTCATCCATCGCCAGCAGCGGCTTCTTCTGGCCCACAGACTTTTTTTCCCAGCCTGGAGCTGGTGGAATAAAAGCAATCGCATCACCCCAAAAGCTGTGGGAGAAAAATTGCAGAGTTGGGCTCGTCCGGGATTTGAACCCGGGACCTCTCGCACCCTAAGCGAGAATCATACCCCTAGACCAACGAGCCAGCTGATTAAGTGGTTTCCTAGCAATACCCCTTGTGCTCTTCCTCCCTGCCCAGCACCATCCCTTTCCCCCACCAGCTGCAATGTGCCCCAGCTCCTTCATCCCCGCTTGCGGCCCTTCCCCTGGCGGTACTGCACATGTGTCACGTAGGCATCATCTGATGAGTTGCTGGGGTGCCAGCAGGACAGCAAATGCCAGCCCTCTGCAGGGAGGAGCTGATGGGGAGGGCCAAGAAAGAGATACATTTGCATGTGCAAAAAGAAGGAAGTCCACCACCAAGGATCCGTTTCCTGCCAGCGAAAGCAAGACGCAAACTCCATGCCGGCTGGAACTAAAAACTAAAACAAAAACCCTTCATTTGCAAATCAGGGAAGCAAACTTCCAGCCTCGGCAAAATGAAGTTTCTTTTCTACCTAAGAGAATTTTTTTACTAGATTGGATTCATCCACAAGCCAGAGGAAGGGTGTGCATGCTCAAAAGCTTGCAAAGCAAAATCATTCCTCTGTGGTTTGTGATTTAATAAAAGGTATCATGTCTCGAGAGTGCTAGCGTTTTGCATGTGCTCCCCCCGAGATACAGACAGCAGCTCGAGCCAAGCCAGCACTTGCCTTTCTCCAAAGACGTTTCTAGGGATGTTTCTTTAGGTCTAGACGGTTCTAGACCTAAACCCCTGAGATGTAGCAGAACTGGACCCAGGGGAGAGGACGGGCTCCCTTGTCTGCAGACAGCCGTAACAGGACAGGAGCAGAAGGAAGGAGGGAAGTCAGCGGGCTGGTCCATAGCCCACTGAGTTAGTTCATTTTAAGGTCTAAGGAGCTTGCGTTAGGCAAACAGTTGCTCTCTAACACCACACGAGCAGGGGTGTGCGCACAAATAGTAGCAGCACAGATTTATGCCGCTGCTTTGGGCCACAGCATGCACCCCTGCCCATGTGCTTTGCAGCGGAACACGTCCCGCTGCTCCACTTGCTGCAGGGGGGCTGGCAGGGTGGCACAGCAGGGGTGCATGCTGGGCCTGTGCCAGCTGGGGAGTGGCACATGAGGACAGGGGAGCAGCCTGGGCTGCCGGATCCCCTGTCTTTGCATTTGTCCCAACGCTCACCACTTTGGTGTGGTTTGCAGGTTTGTTTGTTTGGTACCAGAAAATCCCGGTAGCAAATTCTGGCCCAGCGCTGCAAATTAGCAGCGGCGTGCACCGACTGCTGTGCAACTTGGGAGTTTGTGGCACTGCAAAGAGGTTTGCAGCACCACAGAGAGCACGTGCTGGCATGTCTGCATCCAAATCTTGTTGTGGGCAAGGGGGAGCGAGATGGCACGGGATCCAATGGAGAAGGGGCCCCGGGTCCTCTGGAAGGAGTGCAGTCTTCTGTGACCACGTTGCTTCTGTTATTGAACATGAACAGGGCCGTGCTGACTTTTTCACAAGGGCATGTTGGGATCTGATGAAGCTGCGGTGTCTCCTGCTGCCTGTCTCCATGCTCTGCACACCTCGCACTGCTCCAGGTATGCCTTCATCTGGGATCTGGTGTGTGGCCAGTAGACAAGCTCAAGGGGCAGGCAGCCCCCTATTCCCAGGTGCAGAGCCTGTATTCTCTGCATAATTCTGGCTCTAATAAAGAAGCCTGTTATGTTCCCCAAATGACATGTGGGTGCTAATGGTTTCAGCTCTGTAACATAAGCATCTACTTCATCTGGAGCCTGGTTCTGGATTTAAAAATCCCCAGTCTATTCCTACAGCCTCGTTTTGCCTGGTGTCACCATATTTATCCAAACCTTTCATCACCAGCTGTAATGTATTAGGCCCCTCAAGTAAAACATGTTGCACTCGCTTCTCTGCCCTTTCTCCCAGGGAGGTAATGGAAAAGTTTACCTGCCTGCTACGGTTAGGTGCGTCTACAAGCTCAGCTCTTTCTATTGCTTCCACCCTGCTGCCAGGCTCTTTGCTAGAAATCCAAGTGTACTGGGGGTCTGAGTCCCTCCACACTGCCTTTACATCACGCGCTTTGTTGTGCTTCTCATCCGCTGCCAGCGTATTGCATGCACAGGGCATGGTGCAATCATCAAGGGACACCGTTTGGATTGCAAGAAGGTGGATCTTGATTTGAAGTGCCGTGTGCCACTGCTTGCTACCAAGAGGTGCAGGGTGCGCTCGGAAACTGCCCAAGGGCATGGAGTGTCCTGGTGTCGCCCCGCAAATCAAAGCCATTGCAACCTGTGTTGCAACCTGTAGGTCATTACAGCTGGGGCAGCTCCTGAGCGGTAAGCCATGATCTCCCTGCGTAGGGTTTGCCCACCCTGGGCTCCGATGCCCTGGGCTATGATGTCAAGGCAGGTGGGAGGGATTGGTCATGGAGGCCGGCAGACCACGTGGCTCACCTGGGACAACCGGGCACAGGCCTTTCGCTGCCTGGGAAGCCCTTGCCCTAGGGAAGGGGTGCCAGGAGGTGAGTGCCAAGAACAAGAAGCCAGGCCTTGACGGCAACCACAACGGCACTGGCATCGAAGTCTGCAGTCTGGGCAGCAGTGGGATTTCAATTCACATCCCCACAGAGACAGAGCCCTTAATGCAGCACCTTAAAGCACTCAGCCACACTACCAAGACCCAGGTTATACAAAAAAAAAAAAAAAAAGGCTGCACTATTGTGCCAGGAGCACAGAGGTCAGCAGATGTCGCCCCTGCTCCTCCTTTTGGCGCTTGTCCCACAGCGCCCAGCTGTGGCTGCAGGGATGGGGAAGGACTTTCCCCTGAACTTGCCAAGGCAATGCTTTAGTTTGGGCAGCAGAGGGAGGCAGACGTCCAGCTAAAGGGACAGGCTTGGCCATCATCACAGCACATGTCAAAAAAGCTCTCCTCCCTGCGTGCTGGTCTTACCCGGCAGTTTTTGCACATGAATCCAGGTTTATTAAAGTCTAGTAGCACCCTGGCTTGCCTCTTCTTTTTCTTCCCACTTTAAGATTTTAGGAAGAGTAAAAATCTCTCCCTAGCACGACCCCTGCTCCTCACGCCTCCTGCCACTCTTTAGATCCCATGCATGTGTAGCAGGGCAGGAAGAGTAATTGCTGGGATCACGGATCAGATCCCAGCACGCCTTTAAGTGACCATCTGTCAGCAGTCTAAGATTCGTGCACATGTCCCGTGTCAAACCAAATATATTTGTCCTAAACATCCAACCTGCAGAGACCAGGGCTTTGCTCAGGCCTGAGCCCCTGTGATGACGGGGAATTGGTTAGGTACGTGTTCCTCTGCTAATCCCACCAAAGGAAACATGCGGCCAAGGAAGGTTAAAAGCCCCCCATGGTCCTTGCTGATCTGATTTTGAGGGGAAATGTCTTCTGGACCCTCACTATGAAACATCTTCCCCATGGCTTGAATACCTGCAAACTGTATGAGCCATTTCCTCTCAGCCATCTTTCCATTAAGAGGAGGCTAAACACACACATAAGAAGCCTGGTTTTCCAGATCACTTTTATAACCTGCCTTTGAACTTCCCAGGGTTTCCACAACCGTCTCCAAATGCAGTCCCCAGAACTAGAGACAGCATTTTACCAATGCAGTATAAAGAGATGAACATCACTTCCCTATTTTACATGATACATCTCTTTTCACAAGTGCGCAGAATAAGGAGGCAGGTTTTTTGGGGGAGCTGGGGTCTAGAAGATAATCAGGAAAGACTTTCCCCTGAACTTGCAAAGGCAATCCTTGTCTCATTCGCAGGCTCCGCAAGTCTAGTTTTACCTGAAACAAGGAAAAAAGCATGCCCTTCCCCCCCCCCCCCCCCGGACTCATTTTTATCCAGCTGGGAGGCAGATTTCTCTGCGCTGCAAGATGCCAGGAATGGATTTTGTGCAGCCCATTGCGAAAGCGGCACTTTATACACATGCCGACAGAGACATTTCTACAGAGAGAAGCTAAATGACATAAGGCATTTTCTTTACAGCTGCCAATTATTTTCTCTACATTCTACGTAGCAGCCCCAGAGCAAGTAACTTCTCTGGGAGGGGTGAGCCTTGTGAAAACTGAAGCTACCTGTAATTTGTAGGGTCAACGCCAATTTAGCTACAAGCATAGTCTAAGACGACACTGAATCCTACACGACTGATGACATCCCCGGAGGCTCTTGTCCATGCTAAAGGGCTGAAAGGCTCTACAGGGACCGCAAGGGACGCTGCGTTGTAGTTGTAAGCAGGGAAAGCCTACCACTGTGCTGTTACTGCCCTTGGCTCAGGGGCCTTTTCCTTTTTTATTCCAGGCTTCATAAGGGCCACTGGGAAAAGAAGCATTAATTTCCCACTGACATCCACACTGGTTCTTTGCAACTAAGATGTTTATGCTGGACTGAGAAACAAACTTGTTTGTTTGGGAAGGCCCCAGTCCGATCATGGGGACGGATCGCGTGCTGAGACTCCCTGATCTAAATCATAGCAGACACAAAGGATGATCATCCAAGCCATGTCTCAGGTGTCGAATTGAGGGTGAAATTTTCAGAGGACCACTGCTTCTGTGCACCTGATTTGGTACGCCTTGAAGTGACCTGGTTTTTGGGAAATGCTAAAAATGAGACTCCTTTCATGTTCAGCAGGTCAGATTGCTGATCCCTGCCGACAGTGATTTCATCAGGATCCCTGCTGCTCATGTTTATAAAGCATACGAAACTGGGAGGAATTGAAACCACTCTGAAGAGCAGGAATATACATCATAGACTGGAGATATGGGCTGGAGTTAACAGAACGGCACTCAGTGCAGACAAATATAAGGTTTTACACTTAGGGAAGGATATCCAAATGCACTAGTACTGAATGAGAGATAACTGGTTGGGCAGTAGGGATGCTGAGAAGTGGGGGTTTGGCAGAAAACATGAATACGTAAATATGACACTGTTGCAAAATAAGCAAATGTAATTTCCTCATATGGCTTGCCGTGCAAATTTCTGATCACACGGGTGGCCCTTCTCTGGACTCTCTCAAGGTGTAAGACATGGGAAATGGTAGTGCACACAGCGCCTGAGGGCCTTCAGAAAGCAACCCGCCCAGAGCTACCATGGTAAAACATATCAAATACCAACAAAAAAGATGACATTTTAAGGGAAAAGGCAGCCAAAAAATTGAGGAAATTAAGATCTGGTGGGGAAAAAAAAGTTATGGTTTTTCTGAACTTGAGTGCAGATGTGCAGAACGTGACTCTCCCCCCCAAGAGCATAACTGACGACAGCAAGTTGGAAATTGATGTGGCCGCTGAAACTACATTGAAGAAATAGGCACCGGGTGATATAATCAGTTTGGCACTGTAATACATGCAGATAAAGATCTGGCTGTTAATAATCAACCAGATCGACTTTGGAAAGCTGCAGGGGGAGAAAGGGCAGGGGAGGATTTTTTTTGTGCCACGTGGTTGTGTTATAACTACCTGGGGGTTGTAGATCCACGTGGAATCCATTTAAACAGGACCTCAGGAGGTGCCTGCAAAGCAGACAGCAATGGAGATGCTTGGTTTCCCTAAGTCTCCACCCTCTGGTGCCAGGCTGAGCGATGCCTATCATCATCCCCCTCCTTTCAAGTGACCATGGCCCTCTGTCCCCTCCATTTATTGGCCCCAGGTGGAGGGAGGTTGCTGAGGCACTTTGCCTCCCATGCAGGAGAGGCTGCTAAGTCCCTGTAGTTAATTAGTTTTTGATATCACTCTCTGATGTGCTAGTCAGCGTGCGGATCTTAGGAGGAAGTAATCATGATACGATAGACTTTATTATCCAGAGGAAGGGAAAACACAGGGTCAGCAAAACTAAGGTGGAACTGATTGAAGGTGATGATAGGCATGGTGCCATGGGGAGACAGCCCGAAGGAAAAGCAGGCCTGTGGAAGTTTCTAAAGGGCACAATATTGGAAGCCTAACAAGAAACTGTTCCCACACAATGGAACAACAAGAAGGAAGGTTAAGAGCCCAATGTGGTTGCACAAAAAACTCCTAGGAGGCTTCAAATGCAAAAAAGAAAGCACACAAGCACTTGAAAGATGGGCTGGTCATCAAAGAAGCTTACTAGGGAAAAACATGAACTTGCAGGGATAAAAATCAGGAAGAAAAGGATTTTAAAAATGGACTTTACCTGACAACAAGAAGAGGTTCTACAAGTACATTGGTAAAAAAAGAAAGGCCAAGGAAGCTGTGGACCCATGGTTAAATAGCCAGGGCAAACTCTGAACAGAAAATGCAAAGAAGGTAGAGCTACTCAGCTGCTTCGCTTCAGTCTTCACAAAAAAAATAAATTTAGTTGCAGTGAGAACATCTAATGAGGATTATTCAGATAAGGAAGGAGACAAGCTGATGAATGATATAACAAAAGAAGCAGTTAGAGAACTTTTAATGGGTCTGAATGAATTCACTTGGGCCCTATGAACTTCATCCCAGGGTACTGAAGGTCCTCTGGAGGTCCCTTCTCGTCCCACTTGTCCATGATTCTATAGTTCTGTGGTTTTTCCAGGTACTGTTGTTAGGCTGCCTGGTCTGTAATTCCCCAGATCCTCCTCTTTCCCTTTCTTAACAGTGAGCACTATATTTGACCTTTCCCAGTTATCTGGGACCTTATCTGCTCCCTGCAATTTCTCAAAGAGGATAGCCAATGCCTGGAGTTCTCAGAGGAAATCTCTTTGGCCCATCAGCAGCAAGGCATGTAAAAGGCTAAGGTAGTTCACAAGTGAGTTGCTATTGCCCTCTACAGCCTAGGTATCCTGGATGATTACAGGTCTGTGGCTAATTGCTTTGGTGTTATATAGACATGGAAGTAACAGCAGAAGGGGAAGCCCAACAGCTCTAGACAGTCATGTCTCTGCTGAAATACACCCGCTAAACTCCTGCCAAGCAACATTAGGAATGGAGGATCCAGTCTATATGAAGGTGATGACTTAATGAATGCCCAGGCCCAGCATGCTGAACCTTAAAAGAAGCAGAGCAGAAAGTGTCAGTCTGGTTGTACAAATGGAGCATGTACATTGCCCTTACCCCAGTACCTTGCCTCGACTCTGGTCCTTGCTCATCGTGCTTTCCCGATACCTATTTGGCTTCTAATTTCTGCTTTATTCTTGACTATGATGCCCAGCTCCTAAACCCCAGATTGCTCTCAGTCATGGCTCTAGGTGCTAGCTTAATCCTGACCAAGGCCCTGGGCCCTAACTCCTGACTTAGGCCTTTGGGCACTAGACCCATCATTAGCCATTGGACTCACAGCCTAATGCTTGACACTAGCTGCAGGGCCAGCATGGGGAGCGTGTGCTTGCAGCATACAAGCTGGAAGCGGCACTACATGCGACAAAGCAAGTCCAGGGCACAGGCTGCACTCAGCACCCCAGACTGACCCCATGTGCTGCCTGCAGTTTTGGGCCTGGCCCATGTACCATCAGCAGCACGTTTTGTGCCAGCCTGGCCTGCTGCAGGCAGTAAGCCCTGGGGCTGATGTGTGCTATGTGCAGTGCACGGGCTACCCTCAACACCATAGGTGCTGCACAGGAGGTTGGTCCCTGTCTGGCCCATAGACCAGCCCAGCAACCCTCATCTGGTTAGTGGGGCTGCAGGAGTTTGGCACCCCTGGCCTAGACAAATTCACAGATGTATCATCTATGGATCTATTAATAGCGGTTCAACAGAATGGCTGGGCATCTCCAAGTCAATAATTCTGAACACTGGGAAAAGTAATGAATAGGAGATGGATGCTACAGAGGGACAGCATTGAACTGGGTATATCTAGAATGATCTATGTCTGCTACTCTTGGAGACAGGATACCAGGCTGGATGGACCATTGGTCTGACTCAG
This sequence comes from Crocodylus siamensis, assembly GCF_052110815.1. Classification (NCBI taxonomy): domain Eukaryota; kingdom Metazoa; phylum Chordata; order Crocodylia; family Crocodylidae; genus Crocodylus; species Crocodylus siamensis. The sequence continues at coordinate 25,692,936 of NC_143400.1, forward strand.
TATGGCCCTTCTTATACTCTTATGACCACCTAAACTGGAGTTGCTGCCTACCCCACTTCATGACAAAAGCAGTCTAGAAACTACTGGTGGGGGATACTTACTCTGCCCAGAGCCCGTGACAAAAACCCACAGTCAAGTCATATTTGCAGGAAATGGTTTTATTGCAGGAAGCATTTGGCAATGTCACCTCAGAAACAGATTTCCAGATCTCAGGCTGATACAGCCATCTCCCCATGTTGACCCAACTGCTGTGAATGCAAAACGGGCAGCTGAACTACTAGGGGGACAGCAGAGGAGAGGGACCTGGGGAATGGTAGCTGTACCACCGTGGGCAGGGTAGGCTTGCACCTTATAGACCGGGGTGGGCAATTATTTCAGCTGGCAGGTCATTTATCTAGTTTTGGTGAGCTGTGGAAGGCTACACACATTAAATCTTTCAGAAGATATTACTTTAACAAATTAAAGTGAAAAGAGCAAATAATATACTAAAATGCAAACATCTGCTATAATTTATTTAAAAAAATAATTTGTCCTAATTTAAGTTTCTTTGAGTAGTGTATATAGAGGCAATTGCATAATAGCTCAGAACAAAAGTCTTACTCCTGTATCATGTGTGTTGGCCAAGGGGGGAGGGCACATGCATTGTGCATGTGTGGGGTGTTACCTGATTTATCTGTCACTGGGGTGTGCTCATTTATTAGGGATGCATTTCTAGGGTCTTCGTAATTCTATCGATGTGCTGCTCGTGTTATTTGTGTTCCTATACAGAGCTGCATTTCTCCCTTCTGCAAGCCCTCACCCCCCAGTGGAGCTATCTTGCAGGACTCGGTTTCAGTGGGGCTGGGTTCCTCCAGTCACCAAATCAATCAAATACACACACACTCACACTAGTGATGATCTGGCCAGGTTGATCAGCGTGTACAGGCTGACACCCTCATATGCCAGGAAGCTGTTCATTAAAGGTAACAATAAACTGCAGTCAGGCACAAGCACATAGGTGAGCAATCCTCTAAATCCAGCTGGGTGTCCAGCTGACACCCTTGTGAGCCAGCCTTCAGTTCATTAGGGGCCATCTGAGCCAAACTGGGTCAATCATCCTGTATATGCCCATCCCCTTATGTGCTTCAAACTCAGCATATCCCAATCTTTTTGGCCTAACTGTCCTAGTAGGGGTAGCCTCTTGATGAGCAGACCCCACCGTATTTCTAGGCTTCACAGGGATCTTTAGCTTAGGTAAAAGTGTTGCTGCAGAGCAAGTGGGGAAAGAAAGTAGAGAAGGAAATACACACCCAGTTACTGCCAGCTTGACTATAAAAGTTATTCATTGCTGAGTGTATGAGATGTATAATGGCACTAGTAGTAATAACCATGCAAGGAAAAACAATTACAATATTACCCTGGTTTAATTGAGAATTTGGGGAAACTTAGCTCGAGCTGGACAAATACAATTTAGATTCAGAAAGCTATGCAGAGGAGACAGAGACAGCTGGGATCTCATTAGTCCAAGGCACTCAGGTGATCAGCTGACAAGCTGAGTCCCCAGCACAATCCTTTAAGGGAGACAACTGGTTTCTCCCAACTTCAAGAGCAGCAGCAGGTGGTGTCAGAGATTTCTCTTGAAGCATGCTGTTTGCTGCTTTACAGCTGTCTTATACCCTTAGTCCAGCCTCTTAAAGCTTTCTTTTAGTTGTGCAAATCAAGAGGGTCCCAAGCCATAATTGACAGGTAAAAATCCTATTATATAAACAGTTTAAATGTAAACGAGTTAACCCATTGTCACTGAAAGAGGTATCTGGTTTGGAGCCTCTCAAGAAACTGATTAACAACCAAGAAAACCAGAAAGTTAAGGAGTAACCAGACACTTGTGAGCCAGCTTGAAATGTTTATGAATATAGAAGATATAGTGGAAGGGATACCACATTGTTTCTTTTCCGATGGCCTTGCTATGCTAGCACTGTGAAGTCAGCATCAGGGTTTTGTATTTTATCTGTTGTGGATAAGCCTCAGCTTAGCATGACTCTGATTTGACATACTCTTTTAACAGACTTAAGGGGATTGATTACTTGGAGCATCATAACTGTGGGGAGGACTTCCACCAGTCATCCTGGGAAAAGTATGATAGCATTTGCCATCAGGGCTCCAATGGGCTGGACACTGTGATGACCCCTTAACTATTGTTCAAGTGTTGCCCATACCCACTCCGACTTGCTCTCTTGCCTCAGCCTTCCCTAATGGAGTGACCAAGTTTTAGTCAATAAAGTTTAAATAGGCCTCCCATACTGGGACCAGGGAATGTACAGCCCGAGATGCCTATTAAACTTTTCTTCTGCTTAGTTCTGGGTAGATGAGGTGTGTGTGGGGTGGGGGCAGGAAATAGCAAGAGTCTTTTGCAAGTCCAGCAAGCTGGGTGCCAGGGCTCCCTCAGGAATAGTAGAGCTGACAGCTGATGGGGGGGAGGGGGGGAAGTGTGGGCATGTATGCTGGGGACTGTAAGGGGGGGGGGGGGAAGCCTTCTCATGGCCAATTTTACCTTTGACCCACCCACCTGTTTCTGGGTCAACCACCCACCTTCCATGCTTTGTTGTTAATTAATGATCTTAATTAGGTAGGAGGCCACCCATTTCTTGCCCCAGTGCTAGGGGGCACAATCTGCAGCTCCATATCTCCCCTACACCACAGCCCATGCCTCACAGATGGCATCCATAGTTCTTAGTCACCAGCCCCATGCCAGGCCCCAGACTTCTCCAATCAGGACCCCTTTAAGATTCTTCTAATCAGACAGCCTACCCCACCTTCATTCAGGCAATCTAGCACCCTGAAGCTATTTTCTCCTCTTGGGTGTGGCCCCCCAGGGCTTTTGACCATACAGGCCCTGGCCTCACCTCCAAGGTGAGCCAGAAACCCCAGGCCCTCCAGCTCTGCATATCCCTCATGGTGGGCCCCTGGCCCTTTTGACTGGTCTGGTTCTGGCCCCAGCACTGATTAGTCTAGGGTACTCTCTGTTAGGCCTCCAAGTCTCTAGCCCCACTATCTCCTGGGCTCTGCCCTCTGGACCTTACCAGCAGGTGACCCACCCAGTTGTAAGAGCTGGGGTTAAGGCACCCCAACTTGCCTTTCACTAAGGTGGTAACCAGCCTGGCATTTCCTGGGGGCTCCCATGCCACTGGGAGCCCCACCAGGCCACCCTTTCCTGGCAGGGTGCAGTTTTAGGTCATGCCCAGGACCAGGAGCCTCCTGACCATCCCCTGCAGCTCCTCCCTTACCTCCAGGATGTTCTAGCAGCCTTGCAACCAGACCATGCTACTGCCAGCAGGGAGCTGATCTATTTATATAGGCAGCCAGGGATCTAAAATGGCTGCCGCAATCAAGTACCTGCTGGCTGCTTGGCTCTGATCTTAAAGTGGCAGCACCCACAGTGCCCTGCCACAGGGGCACATACCCACCACACCCTACAACCCACTTCCCCCCCAAACACTCCCCCCCTTTCACCTTTCTACAAGAGTAAGACTATTTTGAGCTTTTATCAAGTATTGAGATTCTGGAAATTACTGAGCACCAAGGTGCCTGGCAGTGTGACTCAAAAATCTTTACTGAGCATGCAGATTTGTTGATTGCAGCAGACAGAAGCTGCTTCCAGGACCCAAGATATATTTTACTCTGCCTTAGGGTTGTCAAACTCACTGCATGCCCCAGGCCAGATCCAGATTGTGGGGCTTCTTGTGGCAGCACCCGTGGCAGCTCCAGGCTGGGCAGGTGGCAGCAGCGCAGGTGATGGCAGCTCCAGCTCTGTGCAGTGGCAGCAGCCCCACCTCTAGCTACCCTATGCAGCGGGGCAGACCTGCCTCTGGCAGTGATGGTGACAGCTCCAGGATGGGGAAATGGCAGAAGAGGCAGGGCTGCAGTGGTGGTGATGAGTGAACTGGCTGGAGAGCAACTAGGGCTGTATCAGTCATCATGCACCCTGCTGCCTCCTATCTTCACATCCACCGGGGCTCAGGGGCTCTGGATTTTGTGGCAGGCCAGTCCCTCTGGCCATGCCACCCAATTCTGGTTGCTGGTTGGTAGCCCAAAAGAGGGGATAGAGCAGCTCCACAGGCTGGATCCAGCCCCTGGGCTGTACGGTGACATCCAAGTCAGTACCCCTGAAGAAAGGGTGTCTCTGCCCTACAATGGATGCTAGGGGCCAGCAGCAGGTCAGAGATAAGAAAATGGTTGGCCTGTATAATGGGCACGAGAAGGCAGGCAGAGGGTGAGGAGATGAAAATAATCACAGGGAAGAAGAAACGCAAGAGAAACCTGAACTCAGGGCATTTGGCTCCTGAACGTCTCATTTCCCAGTGTAGCAGAAAGCTGTTGTCTTGGACCCACCTGCTGGGTCTGATTCTCCCCTGCCTTCTCAGTGCCACAGACACTGCTGATTTCTATCACCTTTGCACAGGATCACAGGAAAGCAGGGCTGGAAGGGACCTCACAAGTTCAGCCTGTGCTCAAAGCAGAATCATCCCTGGCAAACCATTCCAGCCAAGTGTCTGTCTAACCTGCTCCTGATACTTTGCAGGGATGGAGATTTTGCAACTTTTCTAGGCAGCCTGTTCCAATGCCTGACCTCCCCCATCGCTGAAAAGTTCCTCATCTCCAACATACATTTCCTCTGCTGCGGTTTGAGGCAATTGCTCTTGGTTCTGTTCCTGAGCCATGTGTTCTGCTACCCCCATCGCTCTGCTCCCTGGACCTCCTCAGCCCCCACCACGTGCCACATGTGTGCAGTCCGACACCTCATCCCTGGGGGGGGCAGGTGTCCTTGGGCTTTGCCCATTTTGGCCCTGGGGATGGAGTTCAAGTGGGGATTGTCCCAGAAGTAAATAAGGCCAGAAACTGGCCCACTGGTTCCCAGTCCCAACCAGTGACCTGGTGTAATGTCCAGGGGCCACACTGGGAGCAGATGGAGCCAGGCAGAGCGGGGGGTAGCAGCCTGACGTTGTGCCTGTTACACTTGAATTACATGTCATATTATGTTAGAATACAGCAATACAATAAGAAATCTCACACTTCAAAATGTAATGTTTATAATACTTGTACTATATTTATAGTCATTTTGGAAATGGGGTGCCACTAAATTCTGAGATCTTGCAGTGAGGGGTGCCGTGAGTCTAGAAAGTTCGAGAACCGCTGGGATGTGGGAAGCAGTGGGGAGTCCGGCAGGGCTCCCGGGGTCCAGGGCACATGCTTCTCCTGGGCGAAAGTCCTATCCCCTCTTCCCCACTCCTGTCCACATGGCTGGTGCGGCTGCTGCAATGGGGGAGCAAATTGTCCCCTCTGAAGCCAGCAGGAAATAGGTTAAGCATCAGGGAGTCCTGAGCCATGCTTTTCAGAGGACAGCACATCCATGTGCAGAGGCAACAGGAGCTCCACACCGGGGTTCGGACTCGATGATCTGTCCAGGTCCCTCTCGACTCAGTGATTCTATGATTCTGTATAGCTGGGAGACCATTGGATAAACTTCTGGGAATCAAGTGCCCTTTCTCAAGTCACCTTGTCCAATAGCCCTCCCAACTTTACAGGTGGTCCAACAAACAATATGACAAAATATCCTTGGTGGAGACTTAAAATTTGGCTTTGTTCAGCCGCAGGTGAGAAGTGTCATGTTGTACATTAACTCAGATGTGGAAATAACTGTCAGTGAAATGTGGGTTACACTGTCAGGATGCTCAAGGAGGTTAGATTTTGTTTCATGATTCTGAATAAGAGATGGCCATTTAATTTTAATGGCTTGCTTATTATTTGTGTAGTTTGTTGCATTTTTATACTTAATAAATCCTGGAGTAAACCAAGCCATATTTGGTTTTGCTTCAGTCGTACATTGAATAATACAGCCCTAGGCCCCTAGCAGATCAGTAAAGCTTCTAGTTTCTTTTTAACTGGAGAAAAATGTCATATGCAGTGATAGTGCATCACACTATCTCCACCCCTCATTTTCAAAATCCTAGATCTGCCCATGAGTCCATGTATAGATGTCACTGTGGACAGAGAGGTGGAGACCAGATCAGTGCCTGTGAAATAGGCATGGATGCTGGGACGTGCCCGTGAATGGGCAGATGTGTATAAAGGGGGGGGTGCCTAATCACATATGTGGGTAGGGATGCATCTTAGGCTGGGAGCTGGGAGTGGGTTGGAAAGATGCCTACAGGACTGTGCCCCAGTGGAAGTTAATGCCGTTCCCTTGGGTCCGAGGGTCCATTCAGTGGCAGCCCAGCCTTCCTTCATTTGGTGTCAGTTGGTGGTTGGGACACTCCTGACATGTTCCCATTCCCCTGGGGCCCCCACTGTGGTCTAGGAAAGTTTTCTATCAGCATGACACACTAGGGGAAGTTTCACAACCCTGTGCTGGGGCAATGGGCCCAGAGACAAAGGCTCCATTGTTCAGTGGTTTGTGTCGGTGCCTGGGGCTCTCTGGCTCATGCCCTCCTCTAGTGCCCTACACTAGATGGGCTTTCCACAGCAAGCACAACACTATACCCCCAGCAATCCCACACCTCCCACAGCAAGCATTCAGCCCCAGAGTAGCCTGAGTCTGCCACAGCAACCTGGGCCTGCGAGACCCAGGGCTCATCAACTGTCTGCTGTGACCTCAAGCCCCTTTTCAGAGTCTTGCATGTGAGCGTCCACTTGGGGGCTGAGACCCAGCGTCCTGGTCGCTGGACGTGCGCCCACCCCCCGGCCATGCTCCAGAGCCTTTTGCTCAACAAGGCCCCGTGCCCCAGCTGCTCACCTGACCCTCCCTCCCGATCAGTCGTCCCAGGAGTGCAGCCCTCTGTGTCTCGGTCCCTTGGCCCTGGCGGTCATTCCAGTAAGGTCATTTTTCCATCTCATGCATCATATTTTGCGAGCAACAAAACATGAGCAGCAAAACATGCCCTGTGAACACGGCTGATTTAGTCTAGAGCAGGGCAGGCTGATGGCAGACGACAGAATATCTTCAAATCAGTCAAAGGTTGCTGGAAAGAAGGGAGCGATAGCCCATTCTTCATGTCTGCCGGGAACTGGTTAAGAAGTAATGGGCGACAGGGGCCAGGTCAGTGCAGTGTGGAGAAGAGCTTTCTAGCTGTAAGGATGGTGGAACTGGAACAGGTGACCTGGGGAGGCCGTGGACCCACCGTCACTGAGGATTATAGGAGCTGCGGAGAAAAACTCCCTTAGGAGTGGGGCAGAGGGGCAGGATCGATGACTTCTTGGGGTCCCATCTATTATATGGAAATACTTTCTTGTTCCAAGTCATGCTCCAAACTCCATCCCTTCCTTGGCTTCTGCAATGTGAGCCCCGTACCTCTCCCCCATTCTGGGTTGGGAAACTTCCCCCTCCACCGTTACAGCAAAAGCAAGCTCCCCACAACCACAGGGGCCCTGTGGGGCCCATGTCAGGATTGCCCCAACTACCAACCAATATCCAACGGGCGAGCAAAAGCTCAGGCAGGACAGAGCGGGCAACCAGGCTTCATCCACTGCCCATGCCTGGGATTTGGGCTTTCCTGGCTAACTGGACCATGGAAAGCCTGACTGTAGCCCCGGGGCCTGTGTGTGTAGACCCTGTGTTTTGGAGGAGATGGGGCTGTTGTTGGGGGACTGGGCCCAAGTATCCAGGGCTAAGGGACTCCTCAACCCACGTAGCCTGGGTTCCCTTGCTCCTCTGTTGAGATCAGCTCTTTAGGTCAATTGGTCTGAACAACCCTGATCTTCCAGAGGTCCTCGACCCAGGCTACCCACTCAAACTAAGCATGGCCAGGGCAGGAGAAAGCGCGGGAGTCATCGGGCGAGGCAGTCCTGGACCGGAGACACACCGACAATTGCCCAGACACACACCCTGACAAAGCACGTGCTCTCCCAGACACGCGTGCATTAACTGTATACCGGCAGACAGGGCTCTGTGGGTGAACCTGATATCTTCTATTAGACCAACTTAAGTAGTTGGAAAACAATTTTTAAGCAAGCTTTTGGGTTCAAAAACCCTTCGTCAGGCTCAGGAAGTTTCCTTAGACCAACACGGCTACAACCTACACCCCTGTTAACTGTATCCCCACATTCACACAGATTTTCACAGATATAGTGTACACACTCGCACACAACTGTGATGGGAGTAGCATCGACTGGGGTAGAGTGGGGCACAGGGCTGGGAGCCAGGATTTCTGTCTCTGGTGTACTGCTGGGTTCAAGGTGACAAGGCAGCTACATGAGGAACTGGGACTGTGGGGTTTGCCGTGTCACAGCCCTCCTGTTAGCAGGGCCGTGTCCACTCCCCCCTTAACCCTTTGCCTAGCACAGGGTCTCTGGCCCCTCAGTGGGAGGAGCCACCATGCCCCACCTCAGACCCTGCCTGGTCTCTATATATTGGGTGCAAGGGGGACAGATTGCAGGGTTTCAGCTCTCGTAGCCTGGAGTCATCTCTGACGGGCGCTCGAACCCCCGGACTTGGGTAAGTATGGACAGGCACATTGCTTAACAGACCCAGCCACAGGGAGGGATGCAGATGCTGCCCCTGGGGAGATGAGATAAGACCAGTCTTGACATCAGATTTACCCTGGGGGAGCCCAGAGCAGAACAGGGCCTAACCCCACTGCATCCGGGAGCTAGCTCATCATTTACCCCAGGGGAACGGGGAGCAGAATCCAGGTTTGGCCCCTGCAGCCAGTGGCTGACTCCTCGCTTTCTGAGATTCGAATTGAGCAGAAAAATTAGCATCAAAGCAGAGGAGACCTAGGTTCAGGGCTCGCAGGCTCTGTCCCCAGCTCTGGGAGAGGATTTGGATCTAGGACTCAGAGCAGGAGTGCTGGGAACTAGTAGAAAGGACAAATGTTTGCTATCTTATAGTACACAGGTGCTTGGGGCAAGAGGCTTGCTTGGGGTCAAGGAGGGCTGGTTTTGATTCCCAGGCTCCAAAGCTGTGATTTCCAAAGCTTGTGACAAGATTTTAGTGGCCAAGCTGGGTGTATTTCAATGGGAATTAGGGATCTAGACAATTTCAGGTGCCCCAGAAAGGCCTGATCTTGATGTTCCTATGCCCTCACCAGCACCCTGGCAGCAAGGGACCCTTTCCTTGTGCTTAAGCCATAAAATCTTCCTCTCAGAACCTGGCCCTCAGAGTGCTCATGTGAATGGGCGCGTGCGTGTGCATGTGCGTGAATGCACACGTGTGTGCAAGCACAGGGCACAATGGGGCTTTGCTATAAGCAGGGTCACGGGATGCAGTTGGATAGGAATGGAGGAGAGGGGCTTGGGGCAGAGTGAGGCAGGGGCCAGTGGGAGGGAGAGGAGCTTGGGGAAGGCGGTGCGGGAGAGTGATGGGAGATGGCAGAGCCAGGGGCCAGCATTGCTGTAAGGAAAGTAGATCCTCATGCCACTCCCTCACCATCCCGTCTCTCCACCTCCAGGAAGATCCTGTGAAGGACAGAGTCATGGCTGCAAGGGGCCCCCGCCCCATGGTGCTGCTCCTCTCTGCACTGCTGTCCATCTGCCTGGCCCAGCTCACCCAGGCTGCCAGCTACCGGCAATTTCTGTCCAGGCATGTTGACCAGCCCAAGACCAATGCTCCTAACAACAACGCTTACTGCAATCGCTTGATGCAGAGCCGGGGCCTGACCCGGCCCTCCTGCAAGCTTACCAACACCTTCATCCACAACCCTCTCAACGAGGTCAAAGCCATCTGCACCCATGGGGGGACCCGTTTCAGAAACAACCTCTTTGACAGCAACAGGTCATTCACCCTCACTGTATGCCGCCTGGTGAGCCGGGGACGCAGGAGGCGTTGTGCCTATAGGGGCACATCCCAGACCCGCAGGATCCGGGTGGCCTGTACCAACCAGATGCCTGTGCACTTTGAAAGAATCCTGTAGGGCTCAAGGGTTGGCCATGCAAAGAGGATCCAGCTCCTTGCACATCCTGCCTTTGCGCCACATGACATCCCCTCCTGCTTTCTGCTCCTCCTAGGCTAGGGCTCACGGCCTTTCCACGCGCCAGTTGCTTGGGGCGTCCGGGTGGGCTCGAACGTGCATGAGCACGGGGCATCCCTCTCCCACCCCTCATCTTCTGCTTCCTGTTAGTGTCCGTTAAAGCCAACCCTTTCCCATCCCTTGTCCGCTGAGCGGGGAGATGTTGGCTGTGCAGTGCAGGGATTTGACTGTCTCCGACTGCACCTCGGAAACTGGAAGTCTGCTCAATTCTCCTGCTGTTCTTGCAATAAAGTGCTTCCCTGCAAATTTAGAACGAGTGCGAGTGTGTTTGTGCAGAGCACCCGACCCGAGCGGCATGCAGGGAGCATAACTCAGTGGCTTAGCAGCATGAAGGGAATGGGATACCGAGCCTTTTCCCTGGAGCCCATGGAGGGAGGGGTTGTCTGAGCAGTCCCACAGGCACTGGGAGGGGAGGCTCCCCCTTGGAGGCTACTCCTAGTCATATCAACACAGTCCCCATCACTTAGGATGTCCAGGGCTCACCCAGGCAATTGAATTATACTCCTGAATGAGCTCCCCTCTGTCTAGACTGCAGGTGCTTGTACGCAACATGGACAACGTTAAATGCACCAGCCCGGGCAGCCTGCCAGCTGCTCCCTGCCCACATCGTGTGCACCCAGCTGTTATGAGCACTAACAGTGGGTACTACTAGGCAGTAAAACCGTATCCCATTTTCTGTCCCCCACCACGGAAATGATGCTGCTAGTGAGTTGTGCAGTAACCACCAAGAAACCGGAGGCTATTTTACCTTCCATTGCACGCAGCCGAATGGGTCTTCTGAGCCAGTTAACCCAGCTAGGGCTCGTCCGCGTAGGACCAGGGGCCGTGCTGCAGTGGTCCGGGATGGTATGAACATAAGCAGGGGTGGCTGTGGGGATATGCAGATGTGCAGACTGGAGATGGATGGCAGACTGTGTGCATCTGTTGGGTGTGGGTGCACGTGTCCGCCCTTACTGATCGAGGACCTTTGTGAATGGATATCCTGGTTAGTCCTCTTCCCTGAATAAGCCCTGCCAGACATAACCATCCTCCAAAACAAGGCCCCGAGTTAGCACCTGTGGCCTAACCCTTCAGTCAAAGACGAGCCCAAGCCCAACCCTGGAAAATGAGCAAAGCGTGAGGGCTTCTTTTGCACTGGGGCAGGCCCTGCTCTCCTGCTGTTGTCAGCCGGCGGCGGGGACTTTCTTGACATGGTTCAAGTCCCCTAAGAGCCCCTGTCATTTGTGGGGAGTGGGGACAGGAGGCTGCTCTCAGCAGGAAACACCTCACATAGGAGAAAGTTTCTCTGCCTAGAGCCGTGGCTGTTGGCGCGGTTATCTCCACTGCACGCTGGTGTGGGGAGTTCCTGCCTCTGGAGCCAGGGCTGCCACCCAGGTTCCTAGATATGTGCCCTCGCACCGGTTGTATCCCAGCAAGGTGCTTGAATGTCAGTTTTTCATCCCACATTTTATAAAACCTATCAAAATTTAGCAACAAGCATGTGATTGTAGTCCAGGATCTCTTGAGAATTCGAGCCAATATTGTGGAACAAACTTTGAAAACTCATCTAGTCATCCTTGTGTAGGATCAAGCATACCAAAATCATTCTTGACAGCTATTTAGCTAACCTGTTCTTGATCCCACAGCCTCCCTTGGTTCTCTGTTCCAGGGCTTAACTATCATCGCACATGAAAAGTTTTCCTGATGTCTAGCCTGATTCACCCAACTGCAGTTCAAGCCCATTATGTCTTGTCCTGAGCAGCTTACAGCCTTCCTCTTTGCAGTACCCTTTGCAATATTTGAAGATTGGTATCAGTCTGTCAGTTCATTTTGCAACCTTTGGATAAATATCTAATGGGGAATGTGGACTGTTGATGCAATTCAGCAAATTGCAAAACCCTGTTTGGGGAGGAAAAAAGGACATAATTAGTTAAACTGAGAATATGTTGAAGGGAGAAAATGCAGATAAAAAAATCCAGTGGCTTATGCAGGAGGGTTGCACGTGTGCCCTCTCATAGCTAAAAGGCAGGGAGACTTTCTGCTCTCAAAAGGGCTTTATTGCAACAACTCGCACACACACAAAGATGCCGACAACTTCCTGGTGATGCTGTCGTGCAGCCCTCAGCAAGGGAATGACCCCTTCCTACCACAGTGTGGAAAACAACAAGTGAAACAGGAGTTTTCAAGAAAAGCCCGTCTACACAAACTTGTGTCACATCCACAGGAGGCAGGGAGCTTGGCGTCTCGCTGATGAACCAAAGTCGGCTTCTATAGCCAGCACGACAGGCCAAGGCTCAGCTAAGCAGTTCGCCTCAAGCCTCATTGAACTTTTAAGTCCTGGAGACGGTTTGTTTCTTGAAACCCTTAGTCAAGGGGGTCAAAAGCAACATGCTGAGCAGAAGGAAGTGGTTTTGATGGCAGTTTAAGACAAAATAAAGCCAGGAATAGCTAAAGAAGAAGGGGGTACAGGGGCAATATTTCCAGCTAGCAGCGTTAGTGTTACACGTTACAATCTTCCTCTCATGCAGATACAGGACCGTTACTTGTCTGAATCATTATTATTTATTGGAACCCACCCCCCCGTCCCCCCCGCAAAAAAGTAGGGTTTGTTATACTGCAGCCTGGAAAATAAAACTTTCTTACAGTTTGTACAGTTTGTGCAGTTTACCCTGGACTAGACCCGGGAGTGAAGGGGATGTTTCTGGAGACAGCTCAGAGAAGCCCTGGAGCACCCCGCAGTCAGCCCAGGGCCCAGCTCTGAGCCTAGGCATTTTCCTTTTCACCGATCAGGAGGCTCTGTGATAGCATCCCAAGGGACCAAGGGTTGCATGTTTGCAGTAGACGAATGTGGGGACAATATGAGACACACCGGCTCCAGCGCCAAGCACAGAGGCGACAGGCCCTCCCGCTCCCACGTTTATCCATCCAAGGACTCCCCTGGCCTCTTTGGCCCCTGTGTTGCCCTGGCAGATTGTTTCCAGCTGGTGCAGGGTGATGGAGAAATTGGGTGATGTTGGTAGATGCTGGTAGCTCGAGCCTAGGTCTTGAGCTTTTTAAGCTCACTCTGAATCCAGGGAATGAAACTGGAGACTTTTGCAAACACTTGAGGGAAGGCCCTTCTTCGGCGTCCGTAGGAGAGGATGCCGTGGGCTGTCCCGTTGCACACCAATGCTCCCTCAGCATCAACCTGTGAAATAAAGCCAGCGGTGAGATAAGCCTCATTGCATCCTTCTGTGGCAGAGACGGGATTCGCCTCGCCTCTCTGGAGGACGACCCCCGGGCTGTGTCAGCCCTTGTTGGGTGCGATAATGAAACCAATCCCGGTGCAGTCTGGGCCAGCACCCACAACTTGGGGTCACTGTCCCCCGACTTCATGAGCCAAGGAACACGCTTACTCTGAGAGTTGCTCTCTTGCTGGAGGAGTCCCCTGCGCACATCTGCACCTGGGCATTATACGTGTAGAAAGCGTTCTCGCAGACTTCATCACGCCGCACGAGCAGGGCCACCTGCAGCAGCACGTTCGAGGGCTTCCAGTTCCACAGGCGTCTCCCGCCCCAGCCGACCACACTGCACACAGCTCCCGCTTGCACTGCTTCCCCTGCAGCAGGCAGGCCGATGAGTTGCACTCGGTTGTTCAGCCTGGCCTTTTGATCCAGCTGCCATGGAGAACAAAACCACAGGATCAAAGACTCATCCCACAGAACAAGGAAGCAGCCTGAGCTCCTGCGGGGTGGGATTATGTGACGGGGCTGGACCCTGCAGCAGCCCGAGGTCACTGGGGACAGGCTAATACAAGGAGGGAAGTACCTGCAGCAGCATGATGTCGTTGTGTTTCGTTTTCCACCTGTATTTAGGGTGCACAATCTGGTGACGCACTTCAATCTTCTGTGAGTTTGCTTCTGACTTCTGGCCGCTGTGGGCTCCCAGCACCACAGATAACTTGTTTAAATCCCTGTGTGGAAATCTCAGGATACTGTAGCTGTTCAGGCATTGGAAACAGGCTCTCTAGAGCATTTCTCTGTGGATCGTAAGCTCTGTGACCCCTTTGGGGTGCTGTGGGCCAGATCCCATTGCAGTTCTTAGGGCTTAAGCACCGAAGTGTGATCTTATTCCACCTTGCTCAGAGCCACTGTCACTGGTGGACCAGGGCTCCCATCCCCTACGACCCCTTTAGTAGATCCTGGAAAGGGAATGCAATACGGGCTCTTTTCCCTGGAGGGGCAGTGGCTCTGGTCTGGCTCCAAGGTGGGCAGACTGGCCAGCTCAGGGAGGTGGAAGTGAGACACAGGGGAGGATCTAGGAGTGTGAACCAGGTGGCAGATAGTACGGCACACAATCGTGTATAATGCAACATGTACTGCTCATCCAGTTAAAGAGAAGCTAGGTGCTTTGCTAAGATGCAAGGGGCTAGCACTGTGTTATTCAGTTTATGATCAAAGGAAACCACACATCACTTCTGGAATATCCACTAAGTTGCTAGATTATAAAGGAAGTTTAAAAAGCCAAGCAACCTAAAGCAAAAAAAAAAAAGGAAAGTCAAAAGATATTGTGTCAGTAGTCACTATGCCTGCAGAAGTGTGATTGCACCTGAAAGCTTGCCTAAAACTTTTTCCCAAGTACTCAGCTGCTCTACTAAAAGATATCACAACTGCGCAAAGAACCTTGCCTGCCTGTGTGCTTAGATCAACATGGCTACCACCAAAAGCCGATGGTAACTGTATCCCCACAATCATGCAGATCTTCAGATATACTGTACACACTCGCACACAACTGCGATGGGAGTAGCATCGACTGGGGTAGAGTGGGGCACAGGGCTGGGAGCCGGGATTTCTGTCTCTGGTGTACTGCTGGGTTCAAGGTGACAAGGCAGCTACATGAGGAACTGGGGGTGTGGGGTTTGCCGTGTCTCAGCCCTCCTGTTAGGGCCATGCCCACTCCCCGCTTATCTTCTCGCCGAGTGCACGGTCCCTGGTCCCTCAGTGGGAGGATCCACCATGCCCCACCTCGGACCCTGCCCGGTCTCTATATCTTGGGTACAAGGGGGGACAGATCGCAGGGATTCAGCTCTGCACAGCTCTGGCAGGCGCTCCAACCTCCAGACTTGGGTAAGTATGGGAGGCACATTGCTTAACAGACCCAGGAGGAGAGGGGCTTGGGGCAGGGTGAGGCAGGGGGCAATGGGAGGGAGAGGAGCTTGGGGAAGGTGGTGCGGGAGGGTGATGGGAGATGGGGCCAGCATTGCTGTAAGGAAAGTAGATCCTCATGCCACTCCCTCACCGTCCCGTCTCTCCACCCCCAGGAAGATCCTGTGAAGGACAGAGCCATGGCTGCCAGGGGCCCCTGTCCCATGGTGCTGCTCCTCTCTGCACTGCTGTCCGTCTGCCTGGCCCAGCTCACCCAGGGGGACAGCTTCCGGGAGTTTGTGTTCCAGCATGTTGACTACCCCAAGTCCAGTGCTGCTAAGAGCGGGAGTTACTGTGACATCATGATGCAGGAACGAGGCATGACCAGGCCCAGCTGCAAGACTACCAACATCTTCATCCATGCCCCTGTCAAGGAGATCAAAGCCATCTGCACCAATGGTGGGAAGCATTTCAGAGACAACCTCTTTGACAGCAACATGTCATTCGCCCTCACTGAATGCCGCCTGGTGCCCCGCAACTTCAGGAGGCCTTGTGTCTATAAGTCCGTGTCCCAGACCCGCAGGATCCGGGTGGCCTGTACCAACCAGATGCCTGTGCACTTTGACAGAATCCTGTAGGGCTCAAGGGTTGGCCATGCAAAGAGGATCCAGCTCCTTGCACATCCTGCCTTTGCGCCACATGACATCCCCTCCTGCTTTCTGCTCCTCCTAGGCTAGGGCTCACGGCCTTTCCACGCGCCAGTTGCTTGGGGCGTCCGGGTGGGCTCGAACGTGCATGAGCACGGGGCATCCCTCTCCCACCCCTCATCTTCTGCTTCCTGTTAGTGTCCGTTATAGAGCGAAGACAACCCTTTCCCATCCCATGTCCGCTGAGCGGGGTGATGTTAGCTGTGCAGTGCGGGGATTTGACTGTCTCTGACTGCACCTCGGAAGCTGGAAGTCTGCTCAGTTCTCCTGCTGTTCTTGCAATAAAGTGCTTCCCTGCAAATTCAGAACGAGTGCGAGTGTGTTTGTGCAGAGCACCCGACCCGAGCAGCATGCAGGGAGCATCACTCAGTGGCTTAGCAGCATGAAGGGAATGGGATACCGAGCCTTTTCCCTGGAGCCCATGGAGGGAGGGGGCATCTGAGCAGTCCCACAGGCACTGGGAGGGGAGGCTCCCCCTTGGAGGCTACTCCCTCTTTCCCAGCCCAGCCCCGTCTCCTGCACTCCAACAGGGCACAGCCGCTGGCTTCAAAGCCAGGAAGAGACAAAGCACCAGGTCACCAAGAGACTAGGAGCCAGACCCTAGACTGCCTAGTAGGCACCAAAGTGGACTTGGCCACTGCTGTGCAATTTTATTCAGGTTCCCAAAAAATTGTAAATGAACAACCTGGCAAGTCGTCCACCTCCTCTGAGCAACCTTGTGACCGAACCAGAAGGCATGGAGCACTGCATGGGACAGCTTCCCCCGCTTCCAGGCCCAGGCAGCCCGGCCTGCAGCCATACCCCGACTTGTGTCAGATCAACAGTCCAGCCATCATGTTACCCTGTGTGCTGCCCGAGGCAGAAACAGCAGAGCAATTTGGGTGAAGGGGGCAGGGGACCGGTGATGCCAGGTGCAAGGAGCTGATCCTTGTACCCCAGCAAGGCCATTTGAAAAGGGCTGGCCTGTGTGTCCCACCATCTACCCCCAGGAGAGTTGGAAGCTTTCTCTCACCCAGTGTCCTCCTGACCTGCTCTTCCCACATGGTAGGAGGCTCACTGGGGCAGGATTTGTCCCTAGTCCACATCGTCCCACTTCTGGAATAAGAGACCTCTGGAATCGGGAGCCTTCTCGAAGCCACCCAACCCTCCCTGCTTGAGTTCCCCTCCCGGTCAAGCTCACACAGCCCCAGGATTACTCTCCAGTCCCTGTCTGGCTCAAGCTGGAGCCGCCAGCCATTCTCAAAGCTAGGGTCCCTCCCAATCCGCCACCAGCGTCCAGCTAAATCAGCCCCTTCATAGAGCCAGGACCCCTCCGTTGGGCACCTTTTTGACCACCCTGAGCTTCCCTTCCCACATGAACACCTCCTGGGGAGCCATGTCTGTGTATGAGTCCCTGGACACTAAGATATCTGGGCCCAAGAGCTGATGTGAAGGAAGTGCAGGGAGAGACCAGGCTGCCTGGCCAGGGGCTCATGTGGGATAGAAGAGGAAGGAGCCTGGGGCTGGCTGGGCTGAGGAGCAAATCCCAGGGGGGGTCAAACTGACTAGATGCACAGTCTGATCCTGTCTTGCATCTCCTCCCTGTATTGTTCCCTTTATCAGCCTCAAGACAGCAAATATCACTGTAGGAAGGGCAGGCCCTAATGGTCAGAGAGCACTGACACCGTCACCATTAGTACTGCTATTCAGACCTGGCCTTGCCCTCTCTATGCCAGCTATGCTGTAAAAGCTGCTTATTCTCTCAGGGCTTTGTGCTCATATCCATAGACCCCTCCACTCACACACATGTCCGCATACAGCTGAGAGGCAGGTCCAGGGCTAATTTGCAGAGTGAGGCACGATCCCATCATCCTGATACCCCGCCAGCCTCAACTGCAAGACGTGAGTGAAGCTCAAGGACCTACATGTGCAAAGCCAGGTCTGACTCACCCTGCGGGTGTCAGCCGGTGGTTAGGGCACAGCGGACACGGTCCTTCTGCTCTCGCAGTCCATGGGGTACCAGTGAGGCTGTTCTTGCCACGAGGGTGGGGAACGTGCTTCCCAAACGGGATGTTTCCTTACCTCGTGTTGGAACATGTCTCCGTCTGGTTCGCCCTTCTTACTATCCAGCTGAAGAACATTTATCATTTATATTATAACTCAACAAGTAATCAAAAGGTACTTGAATGTCAATTTTTCAGCCCACATTTTATAAAACTATCTAAATTTAGCAACAAGCATGTGATTATAGTCCAGGATATCTTGAGAATTTGAGCTAATATTGTGGAACAAACTTTGAAAACTCATCTAGTCATCCTTGTGTAGGATCAAGCATACCAAAATCATTCTTGACAGCTATTTAGCTAACCTGTTCTTGATCCCACAGCCTCCCTTGGTTCTCTGTTCCAGGGCTTAACTATCATCGCACATGAAAAGTTTTCCTGATGTCTAGCCTGATTCACCCAACTGCAGTTCAAGCCCATTATGTCTTGTCCTGAGCAGCTTACAGCCTTCCTCTTTGCAGTACCCTTTGCAATATCTGAAGACTGGTATCAGTCTGTCAGTTGGTTTTGCAACCTTTGGATAAATATCTAATGGGGAATGTTGACCGTTGATGTTATTCAGCAAATTGCAAAACCCTGTTTAGAGGAGGAAAAAAGGACATAATTAAGTTAAACTGAGAATATGTCGAAGAGAGAAAATACAGATAAAAAATCCAGTGGCTTATGCAGGAGGGTTGCACGTGTGCCCTCTCATAGCTAAAAGGCAGGGAGACTTTCTGCTCTCAAAAGGGCTTTATTGCAACAACTCGCACACACACAAAGATGCCGACAACTTCCTGGTGATGCCGTCGTGCAGCCCTCAGCAAGGGAATGACTCCTTCCTACCACAGTGTGGAAAACGACAAGTGAAACAGGAGTTTTCAAGAAAAGCCCGTCTACACAAACTTGTGTCACATCCACAGGAGGCAGGGAGCTTGGCGTCTCGCTGATGAACCAAAGTCGGCTTCTATAGCCAGCACGACAGGCCAAGGCTCAGCTAAGCAGTTCGCCTCAAGCCTCATTGAACTTTTAAGTCCTGGAGACGGTTTGTTTCTTGAAGCCCTTAGTCAAGGGGATCAAGAGCAACATGCTGAGCAGAAGGAAGTGGTTTTGATGGCAGTTTAAGACAAAATAAAGCCAGGAAAGGCCAAGAAGAGAGGGGTGCAGGGGCAATCTTTTCCAGCTAGCAGCATTAGTGATACATGTTACAGTCTTCTCATGGAGATGCGGGACCATTACTTGTCTGAATCATTATCATTTATTGGACCACAAGGGTTTTGTTACACTGCAGCCTGGAATGGAAAACTTTTTCAGAATTTGCAAGTGATGAGCCCCAGGAGAGGGCCATATCCTGCCTGACTAACCTGCATTTACAACAATAAAATGTTAGTAGTTAGTTAGGTCTTTTTTTCCCTTTGTTCATCGCTTCTTTTCAGTAAATCATTACAAACTATGCTATTTATGTAGAAGTGTGGGTCATACCTCATTAAACCTCGTGTTGTGTTTTTTATGTCCCTAGATGTCTTCTCCAAGACACAATCACAACGTCTTTAGCAGTGAGGCGGCAGGGGAGTACCAGCTGAAGGTCCCGTACATTGGGAAGTTTCAGATCTGTGACTGAATGTGACAGCACTGTGTAATATTTCAGTAATGTTTCTCTTAGTGCATGCCTCAGTTTCCCTGCCTTCATTATACCCTTTGTACACTGGGGAAGAATGGGCCCGGTTTACCCTGGACTAGACCCGGGAGTGAAGGGGATGTTTCTGGAGACAGCTCAGAGAAGCCCTGGAGCACCCCGCAGTCAGCCCAGGGCCCAGCTCTGAGCCTAGGCATTTTCCTTTTCACCGATCAGGAGGCTCTGTGATAGCATCCCAAGGGACCAAGGGTTGCATGTTTGCAGTAGACGAATGTGGGGACAATATGAGACACACCGGCTCCAGCGCCAAGCACAGAGGCGACAGGCCCTCCCGCTCCCACGTTTATCCATCCAAGGACTCCCCTGGCCTCTTTGGCCCCTGTGTTGCCCTGGCAGATTGTTTCCAGCTGGTGCAGGGTGATGGAGAAATTGGGTGATGTTGGTAGATGCTGGTAGCTCGAGCCTAGGGCTTGAGCTTTTTAAGCTCACTCTGAATCCAGGGAATGAAACTGGAGACTTTTGCAAACACTTGAGGGAAGGCCCTTCTTCGGCGTCCGTAGGAGAGGATGCCGTGGGCTGTCCCGTTGCACACCAATGCTCCCTCAGCATCAACCTGTGAAATAAAGCCAGCGGTGAGATAAGCCTCATTGCATCCTTCTGTGGCAGAGACGGGATTCGCCTCGCCTCTCTGGAGGACGACCCCCGGGCTGTGTCAGCCCTTGTTGGGTGCGATAATGAAACCAATCCCGGTGCAGTCTGGGCCAGCACCCACAACTTGGGGTCACTGTCCCCCGACTTCATGAGCCAAGGAACACGCTTACTCTGAGAGTTGCTCTCTTGCTGGAGGAGTCCCCTGCGCACATCTGCACCTGGGCATTATACGTGTAGAAAGCGTTCTCGCAGACTTCATCACGCCGCACGAGCAGGGCCACCTGCAGCAGCACGTTCGAGGGCTTCCAGTTCCACAGGCGTCTCCCGCCCCAGCCGACCACACTGCACACAGCTCCCGCTTGCACTGCTTCCCCTGCAGCAGGCAGGCCGATGAGTTGCACTCGGTTGTTCAGCCTGGCCTTTTGATCCAGCTGCCATGGAGAACAAAACCACAGGATCAAAGACTCATCCCACAGAACAAGGAAGCAGCCTGAGCTCCTGCGGGGTGGGATTATGTGACGGGGCTGGACCCTGCAGCAGCCCGAGGTCACTGGGGACAGGCTAATACAAGGAGGGAAGTACCTGCAGCAGCATGATGTCGTTGTGTTTCGTTTTCCACCTGTATTTAGGGTGCACAATCTGGTGACGCACTTCAATCTTCTGTGAGTTTGCTTCTGACTTCTGGCCGCTGTGGGCTCCCAGCACCACAGATAACTTGTTTAAATCCCTGTGTGGAAATCTCAGGATACTGTAGCTGTTCAGGCATTGGAAACAGGCTCTCTAGAGCATTTCTCTGTGGATCGTATGCTCTGTGACCCCTTTGGGGTGCTGTGGTCCAGATCCCATTGCAGTTCTTAGGGCTTAAGCACCGAAGTGTGATCTTATTCCACCTTGCTCAGAGCCACTGTCACTGGTGGACCAGGGCTCCCATCCCCTACGACCCCTTTAGTAGATCCTGGAAAGGGAATGCAATACGGGCTCTTTTCCCTGGAGGGGCAGTGGCTCTGGTCTGGCTCCAAGGTGGGCAGACTGGCCAGCTCAGGGAGGTGGAAGTGAGACACAGGGGAGGATCTAGGAGTGTGAACCAGGTGGCAGATAGTACGGCACACAATCGTGTATAATGCAACATGTACTGCTCATCCAGTTAAAGAGAAGCTAGGTGCTTTGCTAAGATGCAAGGGGCTAGCACTGTGTTATTCAGTTTATGATCAAAGGAAACCACACATCACTTCTGGAATATCCACTAAGTTGCTAGATTATAAAGGAAGTTTAAAAAGCAGAACAAACTAGGGAAAAATAGGAAACAGTCAAAAGATATTGTGTCATTAGTCCTTTAGTTTGAATAGTGCAACATGAGGACCGTTAAAAAAAGGAGTGGGTTGTTAACACCTGTGAAATGGAGAGAGATAAGCAGGAATCGGGGAGGTTAATGAGGCATGAAGTCAATTTTCAGCACTGCCTGAATAGAAATGCTGCTGCCTCTCCCAGGCAGATAGATTTGAAATTTGGGTGGAGCAGGAGTCAAAGGAGGGTGCAGTTGCACCCCTGCACCTCCTGGTCCCACCAACACCATCCTCGATCCAGAGCCGGGGCAGGGGTACTGGTGGCTCAGGGGTTGGGATGGCTTTGCTTTTCACTGTAGCGGGCCGAGGGTGAGAGCTGCACTGCTGGGGTGATCAGGGAAACTTGTGCCTGATAGCAACCTCACAGCAGTGCAGGTCTGCCATGTCCTGGAGTGTGACGTGACAGGTCCCCAGGCAGCGGAGAGCCAGCTGAGTGGTCCTGTGTAGTTGGGGCAGGTGGCAATGCAGGGGGCTTCCAGCTGTTTGATGGCTCTTGGTGGCCTCCAAGGAACAGGGTGGGTCACTTTACCACTAGGAACTGGGTGTATTCTTGGACTGATCCCTTGGAGATCGGGTGGGATTCCTCACCTGAACCTGACATAACAATGAGCTGCCGTCATCACCACGTCTTCCCGGATCAGGAATCCTGCACATCTCTTTCTCACATGCCCAAATATTTCTATGTTCACGGAGGCCAGGTAGGGAATGGAGTTATTTGCAATTTCACGTCCCGCAATGATCTTGTCTGGCATAGAGACAGGAAAGAGGGTAAAGTCACCTGCCTTGAGACAGCATGTGGCTCTGAAATCCACCCCTCCATGGTCTTTCCCCATCTCTAGATCTCAGAGGGAAGTTGTTAAAGGCTCTCAGCCCTGAACTCTTGCCATCCCCACCTGGGAAACAGAAACTGGTCTCTCATACGGTTTGCAGATGACACAGAGATGGTGGCAATGGTCAGTAATGCAGAGTATGAGCATTGGCACAGAGCGCTCTGCACTGCCTGATAATCTGGGCACAAGGAGAGAAAGTGCATTTTGATACAGCTGCATGTAAAGTCTCCTGTTTAGGAGACTTTACATGCAGTCCTAACTGCACTGCTGCAGTCCTAACTGGAGGGGGACTCGGTCCTGGGGAGCAGTTACTTTAACTGGGACGGGGGCCTTCTGGGACAATCAAGCTCCCGGGGTGATGGATAAGGAGCAGAAGAGGACAATTTTCCCCAAGTGAGCTAGTGATGGCAGCGGGCTCTTGCCAGCTTTTCTGTAATAGCATGGTGGCACTCCTACCGCTGTGCAGGGGATATAGCTGGACTCAGCATATCAGGAGCAGCGTGTGGAGATGATCTCAGAGCTTTTCAATTTTCTTGTCAAAGGGACCAAGCAGCAAGGTGCAGGGAGGTAGGATTTGTCTAGGGAGGACGCCATTCCTTATTAGAGCTAATTACGAATTTATGTTCCCAAGGCTGTGGTAAGGATGTAACAGGCTCACCAGCAGGACCTCTCTCCCAGCACTGATTCACTTTGGGAAACCCTTCCCAGAGAGTGAGATCCCAGGGAGAAGGAAGGCTAAACCTCCACAGTCCAGACCTATTTGACCGTAGGGTAAAAGAGCCCAAATATGGCTCTTGGTCTGACCCTGAGTGGACAGGCAAGGTCCTCTAGCCAGGGACTACCAGCATTACCAGTCCAAATCCACAGGCTGGACTGCAGCCAACACTCAATGCTTCTGAGGAAAGCCTAGAAACATCCTGACACTTGGGAAGAGGGCAATGAGCAAAGCCCAGAGGCATGGGAAATACCCCCAGTAGGCCATAGGTACGGCTACCCCTAAATCGTCCCCAAACAATGGCTGTTCAAACTGCTCTTGAACACCTCTAGCTGGGTCACCAGCAAGGAGCAATAAAGACGCTTTTGACTCTGAGGAGGAAGCCGGATTTGCAAAGACCCCTGGCCGGCTGGCATTTGTTCCCCGTGGCCCCAAACCCAGTCCACACTCACCGTCCCCAAGTGTGGAGGGCAGGAGCAGAGCCACAGGCAGCAGAAGCAGGAGCAACATCTTCCCAGTCTGGGGAAAGCAATAACCTGAAGATATAATAAACACCAAAAGAAAACCTCCAAATCACATTCACACGCCCTGAGAGAAAGCTGGCGTCCTGTGGGGGCCTTCACGAACCGCCAGTGGAGTGTGTTGAACGTTAAATCACCTGGCCATGCAGCTCTGCATGGGAATTTGTGCATGTATTTGTGCATGTGAACCTGTGTCAGAGGCGAGGACAGGTTTGAACCCTGTCCTGGGTTTCTTTTCCCCACCAGAGGGCGAATGGCAGAAATTCCTCTTGAAACTGGGAAGCCTGTTGTCGACCTGAAGCCCAGTCGTAGGACCTTGAGGAGGACAAATGCCAGGGTGATGGGCACAGAGAAAGCATCTGAATACACGGGATTCATGCTCCTGTGCAAAGCATTGTGGGAGTTTTCATCCCCATTCCCTTCCCACAGTCCCCAGCGGCATCTCACAAACTGAAACGATGATGAAGGGGGGCATTGGGAGCTGAAGAACGGATAAAGTGTTAGAAACTGTCCTATTTTACAGCATGAAACAGCCAAGTATTTCATGTTAATGTATCGTCGGCTACCTTCTTGGAAAAAATTGTACCAGAAAGCTTTTTAATATTTCTTAAACATGCAGGGGGAAAAAAAGAAAGAAAATCATTAAAATAATCTTAAAAGTAAGGAGCTCCTTGTGATAGTATCCCTTCCTCACTGTCTCTGGTTGGATCAGCACCCTCATATGAGACATGGGCTTAATAGTTGGGGGAAAGGGGAAACCATTCGTTGAGCTGGGCTGGAGCTGGTGTTGCTGTCAAAGTCCAGTCCATTTTCTCAGGGGCAAAAGCAAACAGATGCACCCAGAAAAGGGAGAGGAAGGAACAGCAATGAGAGAAACTGCAGCTTGTGTCTCTACTCCCTGTCTTCCCACTGCTGAGGGACCACGGGCCTGCCTCAAGACCTGCCAACCTTGCATCAGTCCCGATCTGTCGCAGACATTACTTTTATCTACGATCCCTGGTTATGGGCCCTTGGCAGCGTAGCAAATCCTCTACACACAACAGAAAAGGTGAGAGATGAGGCACAAAAGAGACAGGAGGAAGGGTGCGCGGGATGTCTGGCATTGCTCAGGCCGTAAAGGGGGGAGGTTGTCATCAGAGCCTTTTTCTGGCCAAGTGGAGAGGGCAGTCAGCTTTAGGGGTAGGCGAACCGGGTTCACATGCCAGCTGCAGTTGAGAGCTGGGACTTTAACTGGGGTCTTCGCCATCCCAGGTGAGGCAGTCACTGCTGAGATCTTGGCAGTTCTGGCCCAGCTGGTGCTTTCTGGACAGAGGTTTTTACTATGGGCCAAAAGAGTGTTTCATTAACACTGATCTGTTCTGCTTCTTTCCTGGAGCTTTGCCTGTCCTGTGTCACTACCGAAATCCCTTGGGCAGGCAGGGCGGGTGCTCAGCAGCTAGGGGGGCTGTAAAGCTGGAGCAGCTTGGTTGCTCTTCCATGAGCAGAAGGGCACTGATAAATAAGGACAAAATGATGGTCGCACTAGCTCAGGCTAACCATTGATGCAGCCCCCCACCCCAAGCCCCAGAACTGATCCTGTGACTTGCCTGATCTCTCTGTCTCCAACCCCCTGCCTTAATTCCCTGCCTTGCATCTTATTGGAGGCTTTGTCATCATCTTCTTTATTGACCCATGCCACCTCCCCAAGCTTTGCCCTGGAGTGGATCCCAGCTCCTTTCCAGGGTTAATGAAGAGATCCAGCCTTTTACGTGGGCGTCCTGCAAACCCCAATTTCTGCACCAGCGCTTGGGGGGATGCTCAGTGCTGCTCCCAGTGAGACCCTACCTGCCTCTACACACAGACTGGGGGTAGCACTAGTGCTCTCAGTGATGAGGCTCACAGGGGAGGATCCCACTGGCTGGAGGAAGGCAGGATGGAGACACCCCATAGATAGCAAGTTCCTTGGGCAAGAACTCCCCCCAAAGAGAAGCAGGCAGGAGACAACCTGTCCCCACCATAGATCATGGTCTGGTCTCTAGATGGGTGAAAGATGAGTTCAACTCCTGATGTAAGAGATGGATGATCCTGTCCCCAACATTTAGCACCAAGAACACCAATACCAACTGCTTCAGACAGCGTGCACGCACCCGCACATACACACACGCACACACACACCAGTTCCCACCAGGGGATCGGTGTCCTGCCGGATAGCACTGACGCTTCTTGCCCATGTCTCTGTGACTGCAGAGAGCAGCTATGTCTCCTCTTACCTAACCTTGGAGCTGCCAGGTGGGTCCAAACCTCTGTTGAACTGGAGATCTTCCTCTGAGCTTCCATCACTGTCAGGTGCACATTATATGGACCTTGGCTGGGCAAGAAACTAGGGATTTTGGGAGGGGAGGATTAGTAAATCCAGATGGTGAATGGGTTCTTTGCGGGAAATAGTTTTCAAAGGAAACAGCTGTTAAGTGAGGGGGGCAGAGGATGAAAGAGAGACAACTAGCAAAGCCCTGCAGTCTCCAGCTAGTCCTGACCTTGACTTCCCCACAGATTCCCTTTGATCTCCCTGTGCCAAGTGCCTGCTGCCTGGTGCTTGATCAGGCAAGGAAATATCAAAGGAAAAGTTTAGCAAGTCCACATGGTGAACAGATGCTTCTAAGAAGCTGGCAATAAAAGGCAACGATTGACAAAGTGGGAGCAGGCCATGGCGAAAGAGAGACATCTCCTATGATGGCCCAGCCCTTACAAGCAGATGCTGTGCCCCTCCATCCTGATCTGCATCGACTTATTACCCCAGCCCCAGGGGTAGCGCACATGGTTTCACCAATGCCCTGCTGCTCCCTCTGCCTCTCCAGCCTGGTGCTCCCCAGAATACAGCTCTGCTAGCAACTCAGTCTTGACTTGAAGACTTGCTGTCATCTCGGTCTGTGCACAGCTGTGCCAATGAATGTTTCTCCCATCCCTATTTGAAGAAGCCTGGGGCTGGGATAGCAGGAGACTGCAGGCCAGGATTGATCGAGATGGGCAGAATTGATACGGAGCAAGTCCAGGGCCAGGATGGAAGAGGCAGGAAAGCTTTCTGGCCTGGAGTCTTCTGCCCTGGTAGGGTTAGACATCTAATTGCAGAGTCCGGGTGTCTGGATGGTTGGAACAAGCGAGCCAGGGAGCTGCACATGTGTAGCTTCATGTTTAGCATCAGCTGCTGAGCCACCTTTTTGTCAGAAAGCTTTCTAACCTGCACTTAAAAACTGCCAATGGTGGAGACTCCCCCGTCTCTTTTTGCAATTGCTTCCTGTGATTAATCACCCTCCTAGTGAGACCTACTTAACCCAACTTCAGTAGTCAGTCCCAATCTCCATAGCTGCAATTTCAACCCATTACTTCTCATCCTCCCTTCCTGTGGACATAGAGAGCCATTGATTTCCATCCCCTTCACTACAATGTATTTTGAATTTGAAAATGGTTATCAAATCACCTCTTTGTGAGCATGTCTACAATGTTCATTGATGTGCCGTAGTACTGCACATTAAATTTAGTACCTGTATTACCAGGTACTAAATCAATGCTTAATGCACGATTTTTAAGTGATCATATTGTGCAGTAGCTCAACACTACTGTGAATTAGCGTATTAGCATGGGTTTTGCCATGACATGCTAATGCACAATGTAATTTGGTTACTGTGCATTTAGCATCTTGTGTAGACATGCCCAGTATATGGTTTTCTAGACTAAATAGCTCCAATTCTTCCACCTTTCCTCATATGTGAGGTTCCCTAGACCTGTAAATCTTTTTTTGGCATTCTCTTCTGGACTCGTTTTAATTTCCCCCTTTCTTTCTCAAAGATTGGTCCCTAAAACTAGACCCAGTACTCCAGACGATGTCTCACCATTGCTGAATAGAGTGAAAGAATCACTTCCTGTGGCTTGCAGATGGCACTCTTGTTACAAACCATACAGCATGTGATTAGCTTTTCTTTTCAATCATATTGCATTGTTGATGAGCATTCAGCCTGGTTTCTATTATCAGTCCCAAACTCTTTGCACCAGAACTGGAGCCTGGTCACTCTCAATTTGGTATTTGTGCATGTTATTGCTTCTTTGTAAGGATAGCACTTTGCATTTGGGCTTATAGAGTGCTATCCTCTTTTAGACCAGATTACGGAAAAACTGATTTAGGCTGGATTCTGAGAGTCCCAGAAAGACAAAGGGGGAAAAAAAAATCAGAAAATGTCTGTTAGAATAGATGGAAAATGGGAGAAAACCCAGGAAGCCTCCCAAAACACTTGCTGCTGGCCAAATTTCCTCTTCTCCACACTGGTCCTTTCGTTTGTACTGTCTTGTTACAAATTACAACTTCAACTTTTACTTCACAGTAACAGGCAGCCAGATACAGGCACTCACAGACATGTGTTATCTCGTACTCTGGGTGTAACCGATAAACAGTCAGGCACAAGATCTGTTGCTTGTCTCTTTTATCAGTAGCCGACTTACAAAGAAGCCTATAATTGGCAGGGTTATAGGGTTAGGATGCTTGCCAGGTTAACATGCTATAAAGATAAGTTCACAGGGCCAACCTATAATAAACAGACTTGTAAAAAGCTTATGGCATCAAGATACACAATAAAAAAAAAAGGAATTGGGCAGTAGGAACACTTGCAAGTTACAATCCAACTGCAAGAGTCTACAGAGGTCCTGTGTGAAGTGGAGAGGCCAGGCTGGTCCCCAAAGCAATAAACAGAGCTGGTGTCCCAGGAGGGGAATGAGTGATGGGGTGGGGGCTGGAAGTTGGGCTCATTCCCATGTGGACCAGCCTTTCCACTGGGGGAGTGCTGTGTGCGGCTGCCTAGGAGGGTCGGGAGGATCAGGATGGGAGAACAAGCCAGGACTCTCTCCAGCATCCCACATACTCAACAGTTCATGTCCCTGCCTTGTGCTCAGTCCAGATCCAGCCACCTTCTGGGAGTATCCCATCTGGGTGGGAGAGGGCTGGGCACTGGGGGCAGGACCGGGTTTCCTGTGTCCGTGCAGGGTGGGACTCAGGATCCTAGGGAGATGTACCCGCTGCTGCGAGCAAAGAGTGCCTTAGTGAGCAGGGTCGAGGGCAGAGGCTTGTGGCAGTGACTCAAAGGAAGGGAAGTTGGAGCCTCAGGCATGATGGTAGGGGTGGGGACCAGGCTGGGGTGGGGATGGAGCAGGTCGGTTGGCCCAAGGCAAGGACCAACCGACCTGCTGGAGTTGCTGAGTGAAAACAGACATTGGGCAGGGCAAGGAGAAGCACCCACAGCCCAGAAGTAGTCCTGACTCCCAGACCCCTGCTCTAAACCACTAGACCTCCGTCCTTTCCCCGAGTAGGCGATAGCATCCTGACGTCCTGGCTGCCAGCTGCCCTGTGCTCTTGCACAGTAGCCCCATTGCCTTCCAAGAGCTGGGGTACAACACAGAACGTCTTGGACACGGGCCCCACTCCAACACAACAGATGCCAGTCCCTTCCCTGAGCTGGTGCTACAAGCCCTGCAAGCCGCCGTTCCCACCCTTTGGAGCTGAGGACAGAGCGGCGGCATCCAAGCTCCCTGCTCCTTTGTTGTACTCCAGTAGGACCCAGGAGTCCTTGTCCCACAGGCTAACCGCTGGGCCTCACGACCCACAGACTCTGAGGAAACCTAATCATCTTGAATCCCTATTCTGTAGCCAGGAGACAATCTGATTCTACCTCTGGCCCACACACACGACCCGCGTGCCTGCCAGAAGGAGCCAAGCCCGTGTAGAATCAGTCACAAAGAGGACCCTCACCTCAGTCAGGGACAGTGCGATGCCCTGCAGAACGGGGCCCTGATTCTGCTTAGGGTCTGCATGCTGCCTGGCCTAACAAGGGCCCCGATTTCCGTGAGTCCGTGTAGCCCCCAGTGCAACGAGTGCTCTGATCCTGACTGGTTATTCAAAGAGCTGCTCAATGCAGCTTGGCCTGTTCATATGAGGAAAGTTCCCATCATGGGTTTAACATCACAAACACAAAAATCCCCACAGCAGTACTATAACGTATAGTATGAGTACTATACATCCATAGTGCGTTGTGTACTCTTACCCTTTATTTTGAATGCTTTTATTAGAAAGGTCTGAAAAGTAATTTTAAAAGTCTCTCTCTCTTCTCTGGACTTCTTGGACATGTTCTGCCTTTCCCTCTCACTCCCACAGGCAAAATTGCTGGCTTCCTCCTTCTCCCAAATCAGAAGAGAGGCAAAGCTAAGCTCTGCTGTCAGGCGCAGTAGATACAAACTCTAGATCAGGGTGCCATGGCACCAGAGGTGCCTTCAGGTCCTTTTTCAGGACCTGCAGGGTGCCATGTACCAGTGGTAACACATAGGGGGTGCATGGGGGTGCACACACACCCCCTGAGAGTGCTGGTGCACCCCCTGACAAGCTGCACTCCCTGCTTAGGTGATGGGGGAGGGGGGTGGGCACGTAGGAGTGCTGGTGCCCACCCTGCGAGCACCAGCCGGGGAGTGGGAGCGCCAGACATTGCGCCGTGGCCACTTCTGGGAGCGCTGCAGCCACTTCTCAGGCGGCATGATTGGCTGTAGAGGACCCTCCTCCCACCAATCAGTGAGATTACCCATTGGGGGACCCCTGCCCTGGTCGCTGACTGGTTGCTGGGGGTGGGCATGTGCCCCTCCTGACTAGGGTAGCATCAGTCACTAATGCCATGTACTGTTAGCGTAGTTAGGTGTGCAAACACGATTCATAAGAAAAACCAGAGATTTCAACAGGAATCCATAGTGTGAAAAACATTCTGACACACTGTGGTTGTTTTGAGTTCTTTGCAGCAGAGAATTGTTTTATTGCTTTTCCCTACTCAAAGAACAAGTGAA